>NC_030809.1:49578069-49881099 GCF_001704415.2 Capra hircus | reverse complement strand
GTGGCTGTGGAGCACTTAATGTGGATAGTCTAAATTGAGATGTTCTTTAAGTATAAAATCCATACTGATTTCAAATATTTAGTACAAAGGGACAATGTAAAATATCTCATTGAGAGTTAACTGGATAACTACATACACAATAATGAATTTAGACCCCCTACCTCACACCGTATACAGAAATTAGCTCTCAATGGAAATCAAACACCTAAATGTAAGAGCTAAAACTGTAAAACTCTTGGGGGGAAAAATAGGTATAAATTTTCATGACCTTGGACTAGGCAGTGATTTCTTAGATATGATAACAAAAGCTCAGTGGTGGAAAAAGATATATATGTCAGATTTCTTAGAAAATAAAAATGGTTGTGCTTTAAAGGACACTGTCAAGAAAATGAAAAGACAATGTACATAACTAGAGAAAATATTTTTGTAAATTATATCTCTGTTAAGGGTCTGGTGTCCAGAATATATAAAGAGCTATTACGAAACAACTAAAAGACAACTTAATATTAAAATGAGCAAAGAATTTTTTTTTTTTTTTCTGCTTGCTCAGTGCAGCTTATAGCATCTTAGTTTTGCAACCAGGGATTGAACCCACGCCCATGGCATTGAAAGCATGGAGTCCTAACTACTGGACTGCTAGGGAAGTCCCTAAAATGAACAAAGGATTTGAATGGATATTTCTCTAAAGAAATATAAAAATGGTCAGTAAGTACATGAAAAGGTGTTCATCATCATTAGTAATTAGGCTAAATGCATATCAAAACCACATGAGAATGGAGAAATAAAAATGTGATGGATATAAATACATACAACGGAATATTATTCAGCCATAAAAGGGGGTGAAGTTCTGATATATGCTATATATAACATGAATGAACCTGAAGGACATTATGCTAAGTGAACTAAGCCAGACACAAAAGAACAGTTATGGTATGATTTCACTTATATGATACATCTAGAAAGGACAAATTCATAGAGCCTGAAAGTAGATTAGAGGTTGTCAGGGCTGGGGATTGGGAATGTGGGGAAATTATTACTTAAATGGTTATAGTGTCTACTTGGAATGAGGGAAAACCTTTGGTTTAAAACAGATAGTATAGATGGCTGCACAATAGTGAATGTAACTAATGCCACTGAATTGTATGTTTAAAAATGTTTAAAATGGAATGGGAATTCCCTGGTGGTCCAGTGGTTAGGACTCCATACTTCCATTCCAGAGGGCACAAGTTCAATCTCTGGTTGAGGAACTGAGATCCCATATGCCCATATGTGGCACTGCCAAAAATAAAGGTTAAAATGGCAAATTTTACCACAGGTTTTTCAAAGTGGAAAAAAGATCCACCCATACAATTGACATACACTTTACCCACTGAAATGACTAAAATAATAAGTGTTGGCCAGGATGTGAAGAAGATGGAACCCTTATACATAGACAATGGATTTGTAAAATACTGGGTTTGGAAATAGTTTGAAAGTTCCTCAAAATAACAGGTATAGAGTTACTATATGGCTTACCAATTCTACTTTTAGGTATATACTCAAATGAAAAACATAGATCCAGACAATACTTGTGCACTAATAAAGCTCACAGTCACGTGAATCACAATATCGAAAAATGGAAACAACCAAATTTCCATCAACTGATGAGTAAATATACAACATGTGGTATATGTATTCAATGGAATATTATTTAGCCTTAAAAAAGAATCTGTAGAGGGAGAAACATTTTCAAGTATTTTATATATATGAAAAGCCAAGTCTAAAAATGTTTTGAATTAAGAAAATAATGAGTATTGATTCATTCTGCACTATTCATGAGCCTTGAAAACATGCTGAATGACACAAAAGTCCACATTCTATTCCATTTTTAGGAAATATTCAGAATAAGTAATTTCAGAGAAGATAGAAGGTAGGTCAGTTGTTTAGGATTCAGGGGAAGAGAGAAGGAGAAATGACTGCTAATTAATATTGGGTTTCTCTTGGGGGTGATGAAAATGATATGGAATGTAGTTGATAATGGTTATGTAATTTTGTGAATATACTAAAAACTATTGAGTTTTACACTTTAAAAGAGATTTTGTGGTATGTGAATTATATATTAACTTTAAAATATCCCCGTTCTCCTGGGAACAGGCCCCTAAAAGGAGAAAGAAAGCACATACACTACTTGGACTTTCTTGTGACCTTAAGGGAGCAGTAATGACCTGAACACAGAAATTCTGCCTTGTGGCCTGGCATCTTGGAATGTATGTGGGGAGAGTTTTATCAGGTTTTAACACTCCAGGGACTTTCCATATATCCTCATGACTCAGGAAAATAGATTTCTTTCTTTTTGTCCACTATATTCAAGAGTCAACATGTTATGCTTTTGACTCTGCTGTGAGTCTTTAGGCAAGTCCTTAATTCATTGCTTTAGTTTTCTTATCTGCAAAGTGGGAAACATAACCTACCTTGTAGGGTTGTTGTGAAGAATAAATAGAGTTAATACATATAAAGGCTTTAAACAGTGCCCGGAGCTTAGTAGGTGCTATGTACGGCTTGGCTATTATCATCATAGCATCTCCATAAAATCCTTCTTCTTTCCCAGTGTTATTTAAGCTGCATTAGCAGTCAGGTCAGACTCTGCTGAATAGCTTCCTAGTTTATTTCCTTATTCTAAATCATCATCTCCAGTGCGTCACTTGAATCTTTGACAAGTCTACCTCTGAGCTTGTCCCTGTCTTATTCAGTGGTCTGTAGAGTTCATCAAATAAAGTCTAAACTCCTTCTACAAAAAAACCACACAGAAGCTCATTAGCAATTTTTCTATCAATTATGTTAAAACGGTAATTTTGGCTATATGGAGTTAAATAAAATACATCATTAAAATTAATTTCACCTTTTTTTTTTACCTATTTAATGTGGATTTTAGAATATTTAAATTAAACATGTAGCTTGCATTGTATTTCCATGCTGACTTAATGGTACATCCAAGTGACCAATATGAATGAGAATTACAATGACTTGGGATGTTTGTCTTTGACCAAATCACCTTGTAATCATATATATGGATAAAGATACTTTTTTTCAATGAATACTGCTCTTGTTACTGTTTTAGGCAGGGAGTCTACTAGCCACAAAATTCCTATGGATGTACATTTTTTTTCCTCTGAGGCATTTTATTCGTATGCATTACATCGCTGGAAAGATTCCAAGGATTTTCCCTCCTGTGTGTTTTTGTCTTGCTTCTTCATGGTCCATGATGCCAGCCGAGGTTGTCAGTACAATGAAACCAAACTGACGGGACAGGCGCAGGTTATTCTGCCCTTCTTTTAGATCTTAGAGTTGCACATCAAATCTGAGGCTGATTGCTCCACACTTATTTAGCCTGCCTGTGAGGGTCACAACAATTTTCCCAGCCCTGTTGTCATTAATGATTTCAAATTCTCCAGTATAGCCATGCTTCATCATCACAGTTAGAATCCTGACTGGGACTTTGGAGCACCTGGTATTAGCCTCTCTTTTTGGTATTGTTGATACTCTTGAGAGCGTCAGCCAGGACATACATGCGCACCATTACGGTGGCACAGAAAGATGGCTGAAAGAGGATGTACCTTTTTTTTTTTTTTTGGTGTAGATTAATCTGTATTTACCATGTGAGTCACCAGGGAAGCCCTAAAAGAAAGTGAAGTTGCTCAGTCGTGTCCAACTCTTTGCAGCCCCATGGATACCAGGTTCCTCCGTCATTGGGATATTTTGGGCAAGAATACTGGAGTGGGTTGCCATTTCCTTCTCCAGGAGATCTTTCTGACCCAAGGATTGAATCCAGGTCTCCCGCATTGTAGGCAGATGCTTAATTAACCAGATAATCACGATGGTGTGATCACTCACCTAGAGCCAGACATCCTGGAATGTGAAGTCAAGTGAGCCTTAGAAAGCATCACTACGAACAAAGCTAGTGGGGGTGATGGAATTCCAGTGGAGCTATTTCAAATCATGAAAGATGATGCTGTGAAAGTGCTGCGCTCAATATGCCAGCAAATTGGGAAAACTCAGCAGTGGCCACAGGACTGGAAAAGGTCAGTTTTCATTCCAATCGCAAAGAAAGGCAATGCCGAAGAATGCTTAAACTACCGCACAATTGCACTCATCTCACATACTAGTAAAGTAATGCTCAAAATTCTCCAAGCCAGGCTTCAGCAATACATGAACCATGAAATTCCTGATGTTCAAGCTGATTTTAGAAAAAGCAGAGGAAGCAGAGATCAACTTGCCAACATCCACTGGATCATGGAAAAAGCAAGAGTTCCAGAAAAACATCTGTTTCTGCTTTATTGACTATGCCAAAGCCTTTGACTGTGTGGATTACAATAAACTGTGGAAAATTCTGAAAGAGATGGGAATACCAGACCACCTGACCTGCCTCTTGAGAAATTTGTATGCAAGTCAGGAAGCAACACTTAGAACTGGACATGGAACAACAGACTGGTTCCAAATAGGAAAAGAAGTACGTCAAGGCTGTATATTGTCACCCTGCTTATTTAACTTATATGCAGAGTACATCTTGAGAAATGCTGGGCTGGAAAAAAGCACAAGGTGGAATCAAGATTGCTGGGAGAAATATCAATAACCTCAGATATGCAGATGACACCACCCTTACGGCAGAAAGTGAAGAGGAACTCAAAAGCCTCTTGATGACAGTGAAAGAGGAGAGTGAAAAAGTTGGCTTAAAGCTCAACATTCAGAAAACAAAGATCATGGCATCTGGTCCCATCACTTCTTGGGAAATAGATTGGAAAACAGTGTCAGACTTTATATTTTTGGGCTCCAAAATCACTGCAGATGGTGACTGCAGCCATGAAATTAAAAGACACTTACTCCTTGGAAGAAAAGTTATGACCAACCTAGATAGCATATTCAAAAGCAGAGACATTACAACAAAGGTCTGTCTAGTCAAGGCTGTGGTTTTTCCAGTGGTCATGTATGGATGTGAGAGTTGGACTGTGAAGAAAGCTGAGTGCCAAAGAATTGATGCTTTTGAACTGTGGTGTTGGAGAAGACTCTTGAGAGTCCCCTGGACTGCAAGGAGATCCAGCCAGTCCATTCTGAAGGAGATCAGCCCTGGGTTTCTTTGGAAGGAATGATGCTAAAGCTGAAGCTCCAGTACTTTGGCCACCTCATGTGAAGAGTTGACTCATTGGAAAAGACTCTGATGCTGGGAGGGATTGGGGGCAGGAGGAGAAGGGGTCGACCGAGGATGAGATGGCTGGGTGGCATCGCTGACTCGATGGACGTGAGTCTGAGTGAACTCCGGGAGTTGGTGATGGACAGGGAGGCCTGGTGTGCTGCGATTCATGGGGTCGCAAAGAGTCGGACACGACTGAGCGACTGAACTGAACTGAACTGAAATCTGTATTTGCCATGTACTATACTTAGCAGTGTTGAGTAGTTACTGCATTTTAAAACGCCAATTTCATTTTCAGCACTTGAAAAATATTCTAATTACTGAGTAGGATTAGAGTCATTTTTCTTTCTCTAGTCTTACTTGTTTCTTATGGGTTCCCTGGTTCACTCTGCGTCTTCGTTTCTTTTGATGCTTCTCACTCCTTGCCCTCAGAAGAACTGAATGAGAATAATTACTTTGCAGTTTTATCTTTCCTTTGATTGATTTGCTGTGAGACAATTCAGTTTCATTTTCTGATATATGAAATAGAGTAAGACAGGTTTATTAAAATGTAAAGAAATTTCAGATTTTGTATTAAATTGCAAAGGAGGTTCAGGGAGAAAAATTTTTATAGAGCTACTAGATTGGAATTAGGGTACCAGCAACATAGTAAGGCATACTTTTTAGGATGTAAGAAGACAGTGATCTTTGGAGGTATTTGTGAAGAAGGCTGCTGGGCCACTTGGCAAAGTATAAACCAGTGGACTAGGAATCAGTATATCTGGGTTATGGTTTTTAAATCCTTCTTCCTAACTATGTCATCTAGTGTAAATCATTGACCGCAAGTCAAGGGTAGTCCCTGTTGCTGTGCATCATTCTTCAGGTGTTGTCTCTCTCATCCTTTAGAGTTGGGATATTTGCACGCTTGTTTACTTGAATTTCTGTTGTACAGAGTCAGCATCTTCTTAGCATGCCTAAAGACAAGACTTTCCTAAGTTGGTCTGCTTGTTTTGAGGAATTCCTTATCCTTGCCTATAAAATTTTTTTTTTTTTTTTAATGGCTGCACTGTGCAGCTTGTGGGATCTTACTTAGTTCATTGACCAGAGATTGAACCTGGGCCCTCAGCAATGAGAGTGTGGAGTCCTAACCACCTGGACAGCCAGGGAGTTCCCATAGATTTTTAAGATCTGGTACGAATCCTGTGCATCATTTGCAAACTGACCAGTTTCCTCATTTGTAAAGCCAGAGAGTTAGATTAGATAATCAGGTGTTCTTCCTAACTCGACAGAAGCATTGTTTTCATGTAGGTACAATACTGAGAGTGAGAAATTGGGAGACTGATTCACTTATTTACTGTAAGCTGGGTATTATAGTTGAGGGGATAGTAAAGCATTCAATTGACATAACATTGAATTTTACAGTCATTCTGATATTGTAAGAAACATTTCCTTAGAATATGCTTGGAGGTTTTGGATTAAGATACCTGTGCAATAAATATACCTAATTTTAGAGGCAGAACTCATTGTTTATGCATTTTATATCCTTTCTTTTATAGTGTCCTGCTATAGACTACACTAGACACACGCTTGATGGTGCTGCATGTCTTCTGAATAGCAATAAATATTTTCCCAGCAGGTAAATAAAACCTTTAAATGAGGTATTAAACTTTTCGGATTTAAAGATTGATGTTTTTAGAACTAAAACTAGTTTGCTCATTAATGCATTGAATTCTGTAAACTTTATTTTTTATCTGTTGTATATTTGACTTGTCCAGAATTATTCACGTTTTGAAATTAAGATTGTGATCAAACTAAAGGCATCAGGGCTCGGCTCCCAAAGCTCACTGGCCGGTTCAGTCATGAGTAGTTCCTGCTCCTGTGTGTCATTTTCCAGGGCTCTCCCTCTCAAGCTTTAGGGTTGGGATATTTACACACTTGCTTACTTGACACTTTGGTAGAGTGAGCATCCTCGTAGACAGCATGCTAAAGAGCAGACTTTCCTAAGTTAGACTGCTTATTTTTTTTTTCTTAAGTATGTTCTGTGTATTTCCAGCCTGTTTTTCTTTTAATTGAAGAATGGTTGATTTACAGTGTTGTGTTAGTTACTGCTGTACAGTGAAGTGACTCAGTTTTACATATATATACACACATTCTTTTTCATATTCTTCTCCATTGTGGTTTATCACAGGATACTGAATATAGTTCCCTTGTGCTGCACAGCAGGACCTCATTGTTTATCCATTCTGTGTATAGCAGTTTGCATCTGTTATTCCCAAACTCCCACTCCATCCCTCTCCAATCCTCCTCCTCCCCCTTAGTCTGTTCTCTATTGGACTGATAATTTTTGAAGGAGTCCTTATCCTTGCTTTTAGATTTTTAAGATCGGGGAGGAAGCCTGTGCATAACTGTAATATATTATTGTTGAGGTTTGTGACTGGTCTTTTATTCTCTCTTAAGATGTTTGTTACCGAGTGGATAGATTTGGAGGCTTTTTCACCTAAATATCACTGACTTCAAAGAGCTCACATAAAATATGTAAAAAATAATGGGTTTTGCCTTAGTATCCTGTATACATTTTAAAAAAGAAAACAAATAGGCAGTTTTTATTTCTCATACACACATTAAAAAATTGAGTTCCGTAGAATAAAATGATAATTCCTTTTAGTAGTTTTAATTTGCTCTAGTGGACAGAGTGTAAATATCAAAAACCTGTTTTTAGTAAGTTTTGCCAAGGTTTGTTTTAGTTGCATTAAACTTTAACAAAGTCTCAGAATTATAATTCTGAATTTCTTGGGTGCTATGGTTAGGTAGTGAAGTTAGGAGTGAGGAACAAGAGTTTTGGTCTTGCCCTTGCCACTTACTAGCATGTGAACTGGACTGGTCACTTATTTTCTCTGGTGTCAGTTTCTGCTCTCGTGAATTGAGAAGATTGGACTATATTGTTCCTAAGATCTGTCTAGCTCTATGAATCTATTATTTCTTTTCTATTTCTAGAGTTAGCATAAAGGAATCATCTGTAGCAAAACTAGGATCAGTATGCCGTAGGATTTACAGAATATTTTCACATGCTTATTTTCATCACCGGCAGATATTTGATGAATATGAAGTAAGTATATTTCACTAATTGTCCTGGTACATTCTTATGAGAATGACAATAATATATGTTGATATATGTCTCATTTATTTGGTTTTGAGTAGTAAGTTGAAATTTTTTTTTCTCTCTACAGAATGAAACATTTTTGTGTCACCGGTTTACTAAATTTGTGATGAAATATAATTTGATGTCCAAGGATAACCTGATTGTACCAATTTTAGAAGAAGAAGTTCAGAATTCAGTTTCTGGGGAAAGTGAAGCATGAAGGGAATCATATAGAAAAAAATGTACTGATCACATAATTAACATTAATTATGTACTGTATATATATCATTTTAGACACATCAATCATGTATCCATATTATAGCTTCTTTGTTTAGTATAGGTTTTTGTATGCTGAGTGTTGCCTTTTAAAATGGGAAATACTTTTTAAGTTATTCATGAGCTGTATATTCACTGGTGTGGCACTCATGGTTTTTAAATAAGATTAGTATTATGTTTATAATGCCTGTTAATAAAAGAATTTACAGTTTGGTAAAATTGCTGCTAAACAATCATTGGATCACAATCCTCATCAAATAAACACATCTATAAAAAGATGAGTGAGCTTGAGGTTTCACACAAACCATTTATACTAAAGACATAGTAATGTTTTCCTTTGGTTTTATACCTGAGTTTAGATATTCTAGGAAATTCTGTAGCACATAGTTCTATCTTAATAAGTTTTCTAAAATGAGATAAAAGTGTTTTTAAATTCTGTTTATAGTTTTTGATATACATATAATTATGTGTATATCCAAGTATAAATGCAAATAAAGCATCAGTAATACTTAAGTAATCTTACTATGCTACACAAAGTATATTCTAGACCAGCATACTTAGAAAGGATTTACCTTTCTGCATCAGTGGATAGTTACATACCAGATAGTGATAACGATAAAGAGTGTAAATGATGTTCCCAGTGGAAACCTGCCCTGACCTTCCCGTCTCTCCATTTCCCTTAATTCCCTCCTCAAACTACATACCTGAGAAGCTTTTCACCAGACTGTGATTTAGTGGTGACTTATACCTATTTATATTTGTATTAATTGCTTACAGATTATACCTCATATTAGCAGTTACATTACACTACAGGAAAAGATGCATTGGCATAGGCTCTTGCTTATCTTTGCTTTGCAAAATTGTTCTCACTACTTGGAAAACAGTCTTTGAAATAGCTTGACTAATAATGTTAGTAATATTAATCTTCACATCTAACCATTTAGGTAGCACTTAAATAAGTTGGAAAATACTATAGTATTTATTTCACACCCCTTCTCCACAAAGTTTATGTTTGAATTATATGGACATGTAAAATTTTTTTGCAGTAATTCACAGGTTCCAAAGGTATTGTTGAATGCTCATACATTTTTTGGACTTGGTTATAATTCAGTGTCTTATGGATTCAACCATAGATTTTACAATCGTAGCTATTGAATGCAGTTTTCTAACAAAGCACTAGGAGGTCTTATTGCTGAACTGGTTGTAATGAGACACTTAGGTTAAAAAAAATTTGTACATGTAGTGAAGAAAATATTTGAATCTATCTTTTGAACAGAATTAACAAATGAACTTCCTCTTCATTTGAATGAGTTATTTTGAAATGAAGATTAAAATGTAGTAATTTTTTTTTTCAAGTTGGAGGAAATAATTCATACCATGCTATAAGTATGTATTGCAAAAATGTGGAAAACAGTAGCATCCTGAGAGTTTGTATATATATTTATGCTTTTTGATCCTGCCAGTGTATTTGGCTTTGAACAATGCTATTCTAGCAGCCAGTCATTATTTTGTCCCAACCCACACTCTCTTTAAGAAGTTTTATATTCACAGTGAAAGGAAAATTGGCTTTGAAATTATGCATTTATATTAATGTAACTGTGAACCAATGGGAATAGTAATTTTTACACAAACTTGCTAAATATCGAGAAACTAAACCAAGTTAATAAATTATATATAGCAATGTAGCTCTTCTCTCTGTATAAAAGTCTCAATGGATTTCTGTTGCTTGACTATTAGTGAACATTTGAACTAAGGCAGTGGCTGGGATTTGGTGATCTGGCTAAGTATTCTGAAACACATTTTGAATAATATGACTTGGTGTTAATGGGGAAATAAAAATTTTTTTTCTTACTCATTCCATTTTCCCTGTACTGTGTGTTTGGAATTGATCATAAAAAAAAAAAAAAAAACCCCAAAGAAAACATTAGTTTGTAGTCTTGCTTTTGTATTCATATTGACATTCATATTCTTGCATTGTAAAGTTGAGTCACTGTATCAGGTAAGACAGAAGTGAAACAATTACTGTTTTTCCTTAAAATTCATAGCATTTTGAAAATTTTGTTCACAGAATTTTGAAAATATGAATGTATATGTGCTGTTATGCTGTGTTAGTCGCTCAGTCATGTCCAGCTCTATGTGACCATGAACTCTGGCCCACCAGGCTCTTCTGTCCATGGGATTTCTCCAGGCAAGAAGATGAGTGGGTTGCCATGCCCTCCTCCAAGGGATCTTCCCAACCCGGGGATCGAACCAAGGTCTCCTGCATTGTAGGTGGATTCTTTACTGTCTGAGCCACCAGGGAAGTCCATGTATGTACTTAAGTGGTACTAAAAAAACTGATGAGCCTGGCAAACCATTGATTTATAAAGTAATTGTTCTAAGAGGAGGGGAGTAGAAAACTCATAGTTCTGTGTAATAAAGAAGTTAGGCTCCACTTACTGTTTGAATTATACAATATAGATCCAAAAACTAAATTTTTCTTTTCATAGAATTATTTTGACCATATAGTCAATTCATCATTTTTCTCATATCATAAGAAAGTACCTAATTTTTAATAATTTATGTTTCTGTAAGTATTACAGTTCTTTTGTGTGTGTCCATTTTCTTTTCTCTGACTTAAGGGATTAAATTTGCATTTCTAGAACAGTTTCTCAATTAAATTTAAAATGAATTTTTGTGTTTGGTTGTGTCACATGGCCTGTGGAATCCTAGTTCAGTCCTCACCGGACTGAACCCAGGTCCTCGGCAGTGAAAGCAGGGAGTCCCAACCACTGGACCATTGGGGGATTCCCTAAATTTTTAACAAGTTAATATTTTTAATATCAGGATAAAATTTTAAATCTATAGTTAATTGCATTATTAGCAAGAACTGTTAAGGTCTCAAACACGTTTAGTGACGTCAAAATCATTGTAATAGAACTAATTAATTTTTCCCTGGATACTTTGCTCTATTTTTGCCCAAAGGTTTCCTATCAGTTAAATGCTACATTTTATACGCTTTTATTTTTAAATACTTCTTGAATGTACAAAGGTTTCTTGGTGTGATTCTTCCATGCTAGGCATGAAAGATTCTCATTTTTTTAATACAGCTGATTGTTAACTAAGCAGACACTATGGATATGTATTAGTACAACACATTTAGCAAGTTATTTGAGGCGGTCAAAATATCCAAATGCATTTTCTGAAAAAACAGGCATTATTAGTGTAGGGCACACTATAAAACCAGATAACTTCCAAATAAATTCACTAAATGGTTAGATTACTCATCTAAAAGATTTAATTAGGAACCTCTTAATATTGGGGGATGCATGGATATTTTCTGTGGGCTAAAAATTAATTATAGTACTTTATTTGATTTTTTCTGCTGTTTACATTTCTTTTTATAGTACACAGAGCTTCATATGAAGTGTGAGAATCTAATTAAGCAAAGAGAATACTAAATTTTTCATTAAAACAAATTTCCGAAAAAAATAACAACTGACATCCTGAACTTCTATCCATAAAGACAGTATGTCAGTTGTGTTGCGTCAGGTATTGTTTCTATGATTAATTATTGCATCGACATTCAAAATGAGTTAAATACTCATTTTAAAATGAAATCATTTTATCCTGATTTGGACTTCAGCTATAAACCTTGGTAAAAACAGTTTATAATTCCATAAGTGGTGTATTTACCTTAAAAATTGTTTTTAATTTATTTTTGGTTGCACTGGGTCATTGTTGCTGTGCATGGGCTTTCTCTGGTTGCAGTGGGTGGGGGCTTCTTTTCATTGAGGTGCTTGGGCTTCTCATTGTGAGAGCTTCTCGCTGCAGAGCACAGGCTCTAGGCAGTCGGACTTCAGGAGTCGCAGCACCCTGGATCAGTAGTTGCAGTGTGCAGCCCTCGGGCCTGTGGGCTTCAGCAGTGCAGCACGCAGGCCCAGTAGTTGTGGCGCACGGACTCAGTTGCTCTACAGCACGTGGAATCTTCCCAGACCAGGGTTGGAACCTGTGCACCCTGCGCTGGCAGGCAGATTCCTATCCGTCGCGCTGCCAGGTTAGTCCTTTACCACTTTGTTTTGAATGGACCTCATGAAAGTCTTGTTCACTTAAAGATTGTAGTTTGTCACAGATAATAGGATTTTCTCTGACTTTGTGTAACCATGTCAAAGGAACATTCTCATTTAACATGATACTTTATGTAAAATAATTGTCTACATCTTTATAAACATCTGCTAATTAGTATTTTTGGTTTTCCTTAGTTATTAGTGAATGAAAGAAAATGTTAATTTCTTTTAAAAAACAAAACATTTAAAATATCTTGTTATAAAAATCAAGAGTTAAAAGAAGTAGGAATGATAGGATTTTGTGCTCCTATTTCCCCTACTTTCCTCAGAGATAGATTGAGGGGAGTCAAAGGAACAAGGCAATCTCTGAGATGAAAAAACACAAGGTATAGTCATTATTGCACTAGCAATGACATAGCCGCTTGACCCAATTTCAGAAATCAATAGAACCTTTTTTTTAATTTTGAGGGTGAATTTTACTTAACTCCCCTAAAAAATGTGATTGTATTTTAAAACCAGGTGTATATTTATAGACAGAAACTGTTCTTGCCTTGATTTGGATTAATATTTAAACCACTTTTAAACATGTTTGGTGCTTTTAGATTTTTAAACATTTTACAAAACAAATGCAGATCTTGGATTCTGATGGTTGAGAACCATGTTAGTGGTTGTATTAGTTTTCAGTATCTGCTATAGTAAATTACCACAGACTTAGTGGCTTCAAGAATACAACTTTATTATTCTCTTAGAATTCTTGAGGTCAGGAGCTCAAAATAAGTTTTACTGGGCTAAAATTAAGTCCCCATTTCTTTCTGGAGGCTAGGGGAAATCTGTTTCTTTCCTCTTTTAGCTGCTGGTGGCTGCTGGCAATATTTGGCTTGTGGCCCCATCATTCCTGTCTCTGCATCATCTCATTGCCTTCCCTCTGTGGTGGTATTTTTCCCCACCTCTCCAAGGAGACTTGTAATAGCATCATTATGCTCACCTGGATATTCCAGGCTAATTTCCCCATCTCAAGATAATCATATTTGCAAAGCCCCTTTTGCAATATAATGTTATCATCTTGAAACAAGTGTGTAAGTATTAGTTGCTTAGTCATGTCCTACTCTTTGAGACCCCATGGACTAGCCCACCAGGTTCCTCTGCTCATGGAATTCTCCAGAATATTGGAATGGGTAGCCATTCCCTTCTGCAGGGGATCTTCCCAGCCCAGGGAACAAACCCAGGTCTCCTGAATTGTAGGCAGATTCTTTACCATCTGATCCACCAGGGAAGCCCAATGTAATCATCTTAGGGAGCCTTTATTCAGTCTACCATAGCAGTCCTCTTCAATTCACACTGTTAAAAAGTTCTCCATGCTATCAGTTCAGTTCAGTCGCTCAGTCACGTCTGACTCTGATCCCATGGACTACAGCACTCCAGGCTTCCCTGACCATCGCCAACTGCCGGAGCTTACTCAAACTCATGTCCATAGAGTAGATGATGCCATCCAACCATCTCATCCTCTGTCGGAGTAGAAGGACGTGTGCTCATCTTCTGCGAGGACTCCAAAATTACAATGTGTTGCTGAACAACCATTGACAGGAGAATGTTGGATCCCACCAAAAAAAGATACCCCATGTCCAAGGGCAAAGAAGCCCCAGCAACATGGTAGGAGGGGTGAAACTGCGTTTAGAATCAAACCCCATACCTGCCAGAGACACTTGAAGGGCTCAAACAAACCTTGTGCGCACCAGGACCCAGAGATCCCACAGAGACTGAGCCAGAACTGTGTTTGAGTGTCTCCTGCGGAGGTACAGTCAGCAGTGAACTGCTGGAGGGGCAGGGCCTCTGGGTGCAGTAGACCTGGGTGTGGCATAAGCCCTCTTGGAGGAGGTCACCATTATCCCCACCATAGAGATGCCAGAACTTACACAGCACTGGAGAAACAGACTCTTGAAGGGCACAAACAAAAGCTTGTGTGCACCAGGACCCAGGAGAAAGGAGCAGTGACCCAACAAGAGACTGACCCAGACTAGCCTGTGAGTGTCCAGGAGTCTTGGGGGAGGCACAGGTCGATGGTGGCCTGCTTCAGGGTTGGGGGCACTGAGTGCAGCAGTGCATGGGACCTGTTGAAGGAGGTCACCATTATCTTCATTACCTCCACTATAGTTTGGCCTCAGGTCAGACTACAGGGAGGGAACGCGGCCCCACCCTTCAACAGAAAATTGGATTAAAGATTTACTGAACACAGCCCCGCCCATCAGAACGAGACCCAGTTTCCCCTCAGTCAGTCTCTCTCATCAGGAAGCTTCCATAAGCCTCTTATCCTTCTCCATCAGAGGGCAGACAGAATGAAAACCACAATCACAGAAAACTAACCAATTTGATCACATGGACCACAGCTTTGTCTAACTCAGTGAAACTATGAGCCATGCTGTGTGGGGCCACCCAAGACAGACAGGTCATGGTGGAGAGTTCTGACAAACCACCAGTATTCTTGCCTTGAGAACTCCATGCTATAGACTTAATGTTTACTCCCACACTGGTTCTTTTTATTTCTTGCATGTTACCTTCTTCTTTATGCCTCCCGGTCACACATGCTGCATTTAAGTCTCTGAAAAAGTTGAACTTGAGACCATTTCCTGTAGATTACCATTTAGTACATCCTCCTGAGATGCTTTGCCCTGAGCTTCCAAAGACCTTGTATGCTTAGTCACTGAGTCATGTCTGACTCTGCAATTTGAGATCTTTGTAGGCACCAGAGTCCACCTCACATAACACCAAATATTTTAAAATGTATCCCAATTTCATACTAAATATAATTTTTATATTAAAAATAAAAATTTAAGCAGCTTATTGTAATTGATTTTAAAAATTTAGCTCAGGTCTTCCCTGGTGGTGCAGTTCTTAAGAATCCAACTGCCAGTATATGGACCACAGTTTCGATCCCTGGTCCAAAGATCCCACATGTTACGGGGCAGCTAAGCCCATATGCCACTGAGGCCATGCTCTAGAGTCTTCGAGCTGCAACTACTGATCCTGTGTGCCACAACTACTGAAGTCCGAGAGCCTAGAACCTGTGCTCCACAACAGAAGTAATTGCAACGAGAAGCCTTCACACTGCAACTAGAGAACGCCTGAGCACAGCAACGAAGACCCAGCTCAGCCAAAAATAAATAGATAAATCAATCTAAAAAAAAAAAGATTGGTTACTTTTTACAGTTGGCTATGGTTTCTCATCTGTCATCTCATATACCTTGGAATTGAGAAAAGCTAATCTACAAATTGTGTTCAAAGCTAAAGACATTTTTATGAATATGAAAGGAAATAATGGTTTGATATATTATGTTTTACAGCTGTTTAAATATTGCAGTTTTGCAGTTTTCATAGTTTAGGGGCAATATATTTTTTAACAGGTTTCAAATGTTTTTGGGGACCCCTGAAAAGTTCATAGGTCGTTTTTAAAATGACCTGCTTATAATTTTATAACACAAACACAATCTATTATTAGAATATTATTGTTTATCAACTGTTACTTGCTCAGGGAAGTCTTCCCTGACCTTGAGTATGTTAGGTTTGTCTGTCATATGCTCTCCTAGCAAACTTTGCTTCCCAGCAGTATTTCCATCAACTGTAATTACCTAATTATTGCTATTACTATTTATCCACAGTCTTTTTTCTCTGCTAGCCTATTGAGAGCATACCTGCATCTTCTCACAGGAATTCTGTTCCAGAGGAGGGTTTCATCACTGATGAGAGCCTGAACATCAAAACCTAAAAAGCATTCTTAAAACATATCCGCCCTCCTCCATGTTTTATCTGGAACATCTGCCTTTAACATTGTATGTGCCTGTAGTGACAGCAGCGTGGTCTTCTGAAGACATAATTTATTCTTGGCTGCTTAGCATTGGTCTTGGGTCTCTGGCCCTTCTGGAGACCCTGTGAGCTACCTAATATACTTGGCAAAGTCGTGATGAATCTTTTTATTTACCGCACAGAACTACATTTAAATGTTTAGCTGTTGTATTCATATGGGGTGGGGGTGGTGGGTGGGGGAGGTTCAACAGGGAGGGAACATATGTATACTTATGGCTAATTCACATAGTTGTATGGCAGAAGTCAGCATAATATTGTAAAGCAGTTATCCTCTAATTAAAAGTAAATTTTTAAAAAGGATGCTTTATATTTATTCTGGAGTTTCCCCAGGTATAAGGTTGTTCACCACACTAAACAGAACTTTGCAAACTTAAAACTAGACCTTTGCGGGGGGAAAAAAATGGTTTCAACTTATTGAGCACCTAACCAGGTGTCAGGAACTGTGATACATTTCCCACACCATTGCACTAAATCCTCATACAATTAAATTCATTTGTTACCGTCCCCGTTTTACCAGGAGTAAACTGAACTTCAGGGCTTCACTGGTGCTCAAATGGTAAAGAATCTGCAATGCAGGAGATCCGGGTTTGATCCCTAGGTTGGGGAGATCCCCTCGAGAAGAGAATGGCAACACACTCCAGTATTCTTGCCTGGAGAATTCAATGGACAGAGGAGCCTGGTGGGCTATAGTCCATGAGATCACATGACTTCCTGACTAACACTTTCTTTTCTTAAACTGAACTTCAAAGTAGCAGTTCAGTGTCCACAGGAACAAGCAAGCAGGGCCAGGGATCTAAACTCTATCCTGGCTCCAAAGTTCAGACTTCTTTGTTTGATATCCTACCTCATATGTTTCTGAGCATTGCTGCTACCTATCCTGGAAGACTTCTTTCTTATAGGATTGTGTTAGGCAGGGTGCTCATAACCAAGAAATAGTGTTGAGGAAGGAGACCATGCCCCAGGGATGGTGGGATGGGAAGTCAGGAGGAGCCTGGGACACCAAGGAAGATGCTACTCAAGCCCAGGTCTGCTGATTTCTGGTCTTGTTACACAGAAAAGCAAAACCTTATTTGGTTAAGCCACTCCCAACCCCACATGCTGCCTGACCACATCTATTACAGTGCCGAGTGGTTCTACTTTTGAAACTTTTAGGTGTTGAAAACAATTCTTTCCCTGAGGATTAGTATCCCTATTAAGACACAAAGGAGTTGAAATTGTGTGGGTTTTTTTTTTCGTAACCAACCTAAGAAATTCTTACATTAGAAAGCCTGGACTGTGCTTGCTTCTGCAGCACATAAACTAGAAAGCCTGGACTTCAAATTTCCCAGATGTCTGTGGAGGTGGTTCTTGGCTGCCCTGCCCAGAGCCAGGTCTCCCACTGGCCAGGCACAGCAGTGATTAGCGGGGAGGGCACAGTGAGTGCGTGATTGAAACGGAGGGTCAAGCTTCCTTTGAAAGAAATTAAAAACATTAAGTTTCTTTCCATGTAGGCAAATCTTCTACTTCTCCCAGCTATTTTAGGGTTTTTTGGTCTGTGACATTAGCATTTCTAGATTGCTGGTTTCTTCAGCTTCCAAGTCTGAGTGAGATATATGAGCCAAAAATAAAACCAAGAAGTTCACCACTGGTCATCTTATA
This sequence comes from Capra hircus, assembly GCF_001704415.2. Lineage (NCBI taxonomy): Eukaryota > Metazoa > Chordata > Mammalia > Artiodactyla > Bovidae > Capra > Capra hircus. The sequence goes on along the minus strand of NC_030809.1, from coordinate 49,862,999 downwards.
TTTGTTTTATGTCTAATCATCTGTCAGAACTGGCTTTATAAACTTTGGGCTATTGCACAAGTAAAATTCACTCTAGAGGTATGATAAATTGCCACGGTTAATACTATTCAAATAAATATGGTTCTGATGGTTTGTATTTAGCTTATTTTCCTACATATCCACCAGTGTATTTTGATTTAACATTCTTGGTTAGAGACTCCCCGTTGTTATCACCTACTCTATTTCAGTGCTCACTTGAAATTTAGTCATTCCACACAGGGAATTGCTGGGGCCCTAGAAGTTGAGAATCCCATGGACAGAGGAGCCTGATGGGTTACAGTCCACGGGGTCGCAAAGAGTTGGACACGACTGAGCGACTTCACTCACTCTAGAAGTTGAGAGGAGGAAACCTTCTTAATCATAATGCTGAAAGAGCCATGATACTGCCAGCCCAGAGGAATGGTAGTGAGATGTCCCGATAGTGAGGAAAGACTAGGAAGGAGACAGCTCCTGAGCTCTTCCACTATGAAAGAAATGCAAATACATCTGGTACATTTATAGTCAAATATATAAACACCTGGTCCTGGCAAAATAAACAATTTGGAGATGTGATATGGACTTATCATAGCTTGCCTCCTGCTTCTAGGGGTGTCTGAACCCCCTGAAAGCGCTGAGTCTCTTAAAGAGAGTGATGTTTCTGTTGTCTTTAAGTGACATTGATAGAGCTGCTGCTTAGCTCAGTGGCTATTTCTCTGGTGATTAGGTGTTAAATGGTGTCCACGGAAATAACGGGGATATTCAACCCAAATGGGATGGAACTAACAGGTGGCTATGGAAACCTTAGACAGAAGTGCATAGATGCTCTACCAAAGGGGAATGTCAAAACCTCCCACCAACATCTATGATCTCCATACTTTCTCATTACAACTTACAAGTATTAAAAAAAATCACATGCCAGAGCCCCTAAGGAATTCCATAGCATTATGAAAAGAACTGACTGTGCAACTGGCAGATAACTAACTATAAGGTTAGTCACATGTAACTCCTTAGGCATATACAGTCCAAGTTTTGTTACTTTTTGTTTTTTAAAAGATAGAGCTACTTACATATAATGCTCTAGAACCACTTGGTAATGATTTATTCACCGTCATAAAAATTTGTCATATAACGTAGGGGTGAATACTGGAGTAAATGCTTATAAGATAGGCTTTCAGGGTACAACTACTAAGTCTATTCTAATAAAAGATTCTTTAAAAAAAAAGAAATAACATAAAAACAAACTGAAAAGAAAGCATTCTTATGCAAATTTTAAAAAATTAAAAGCAAGATTTCTGAGTTTTTCTTTAGCCAATATAAATTTTTATCTCTGTCTTTAATACATCAAATTCCTTCTGCAGACTGACAGAATATATACCAGAATCTCTGCCTGTTGTAAACCCTGCCTTTGGGAAAAACAGTCCCATTTTTCTGAGTTTATTACTTGTGTTTCATAACTCATGGCATTTTGTGGGCTCCAGCAGCAGTATTTATTTCTACCAAAAATTCACCAACTCTTAAATATGGAACTCAGGTTCTCTAAGAGTCAAAACAAAAACATTTCTGCAAACAATGTTAGTAGCTATTTCCACAGAATAGTACTGAGCAGAATATTCTACGTTCCTTTATACATACAAAGGTAATGCTTGTGCATGGTAGAAGCGGAATAATTGCACGTCAATCTTACCATCAATTCACAGAGATCAGTTACACCATATATTTGATAACATGTAATACATACCTGTCATATGTGTAAAACATATTATGAGCATTAGTGTTCAGTAAGACAATAGCCCAGTAACAAATGACATTTTGTTATTCAAATGATCTTATAATGTCAACACCAATGCTAATAAAAATATATAATAGGCCGAACTCATCAATGGTACAGTTGTAATTCATTTGAAGTTTCCCACATTTCAAAGTCTTTCATAGGTAAAATGAAATTCTTCTATTTTGTAAAATTTTAATCTTTACCTGTTAAAGGTTTGGCAAGGCAAAGTTTCCCCTGTTAGCAGAGGAAAAAAAGCAGAGATGGAACAAATAGGTCACCATACATATCACATATGTTGTGAGCACCTCTTTACTCCTGTAGGACTGAAAATTCTGGGTTGGCAACCCACTCCAGTATCCTTGCCTGGAAAATCTCATGGAATACAGAGGGGCCTGGAGGGCTGCAGTCCATGGGGTTGCAAAGAGTCGGGCACGACTGAGCAACTAACACTAACATTTTTCATGCTTTAGCAATCAAAATGAAAGCATAATTTACATCTAGATAGATGTAAAATGCTTCAGTTTTCATTTAAAGTTGGTGTTTCCCTTTTCAGACTATTTACAGTTTTAAAAAGAGAATTAATTCTGTCTACTAAGGTTTTTAAACATGGACATTGTGAGTTCCTTTCGTATTGAATTTTAAGGGATGATGCTTCACTCTATTTCTACACTGTTAGATGCAAGAAAGTTTAAGCTTGATGAATCAGTACAATGTTGGTAACATGGTGACCTTTTAAAACCAAAGACATAAAAAAAAAAGATTTTTTTCAAGGACGTTTTAACAAATAAGGATTTGCTTTGTATATACATGCCATACTTAAAGACAAAACTTGGATTAATTGTTATATTCAAGAAATAGGTATTTTATTAATTAGCCTTTTATATGTGTATGAGACAGAGGGAAAGAAAATTTTCAGCTTAAGTAAGACTCTAACTTCCTGAGAATTTTCTAATTGGGTAAAAATACTGATTGAGATATTTAGTTGTCTTACCAGCAATTGTAAGAAAAATATACTTTGCATATTCATGAGAAACTGAAGTACATTATTGGTTAATATCCTAATGAGGCATCTGTTTAAACAGATGTTTTAGTTGAGAAAACTGTGAAACATGCTTCTAAATTTACAAATATGTTGGTTACTCTTCCTTGCCTGGGAGGTTGAGCCAAAGTTCATGTAGATTAGAGGAAAGCCTGAGTCTGGAAAGATTCAAAGTATCCCATAAATGCAGATAAAGTAATACAGTAAAGTAACTTGGGAAATACTTAAATAATTATTTACAGAACGTCTGTTGCTTTCCTTCTTTGCTCACATACAAGTGACCTGAGTTACTCCGTCTTCCTGGTCAAACTGTCCATCATCTAGTTCCCGCAGGACGCTGTCACTGTTGCTGAACCCAGAGAAGCTGCTGGGCTGGCCTGGCCTTTTTTTCATCCAACATTCTCTAGAAGGCGCGAGTAGGCACTCCTCAGGCGGGCTTCTGCTCTCTGCAGGCTGTAACAGGTCTGTGTCCAAGCTGACGCTCCTGCTTGGGGCTTTACTCCTGTCTTCACTTTTCACGTGCCGGCTGCCTTTCCTCTGAAACACAAGAGATTAGCAACTAGGAGTTAATAAAAGGCTGGTTGTCGTCCTGCCCCTCTGTTCTAGCTCTCTGTCCGCTTCTCTTCGAAATCCTGCTCCTCTTCAAGGACCAGCTCAGCGCCACCCCCCGGCCAGGTGAAGGTGTGCTCCCCTCTCTGTTAATAACCATCTGTGGCTTCCTGGCCCACACTTCTCGTTGTCAGGTTGATTGTGTGGCCCTGTCTGGGCCCTCAACAATACTTCTGAGGATAGAGACCTGTTGAGATCATATTTTGGGGAAGAAAGCAAATAGAGATACACTTGAAGCTTCCATTTTTCATCTTGGTATTTGTTAGGATCTGAGCAGCAGAAAAAGTGCCTTAGAGGCCACCTCACCCCCATTTCTATAGAAATAGTCTGCACAGATAATTCAGATAGAGATCATATTGGAAGAAGGGGTGCCTTTCCAGGTGGGGTGGACCCCTCTCCTTGTCCTACTACAGACCGCTTCTGCCTGGCATGGTGGGATTGTTCAGTGACAGGACCAGCTCATTCTGCAGGCTGTCTGAGAAGCTGTAGATATTTTCACTATGAAATATTACTGAGGCCTGACCATGCCCTTGGTGCGGTTCAGAATAAAAGGACATGGTTTTCCTGCCAAGGAAACTAAGTCAAACAAAGATATCTAAGTCAGTAGAAGGAGAGCTCAGGGAGACAACTTTCATGTTCAGACTTCTGATGAAATTTTCTTATGGGGGTTTCTTTAATACTGACAACATGACATATATTGGATCATGTGCATATACTTAGGCACAGAAACTGAATAAGGATACATAATAAAAGATAAAGTGAAAAGTGAAAGTCACTCAGTCGTGTCCAACTCTTTGTGACCGCATGGACTAAAAAGTCCATGGAATTCTCTAGGCCAGAATACTGGAGTGGGTAGCCTTTCCCTTCTCTAGGGGATCTTCCCAACCCAGGGATCAAACCAGGTCTCCCGCATTGCAGGCAGATTCTTTACCAGCTGAGCCACCAGGGAAGCCCATGATAAGATAAAAAAAACTTTAAAGCCCAGTATTTTCCATACTATCAAGAGTTTATTTTCTTAAAGCTCATTTACATGTTAGCTGAGAACTAGGATTATATTTTCTCAAATGTGAGAGGTAAAATTACTAAAATAAATTTAAAAAACCCTTAGAAAAAAATATAGAGGTCAGATTCCTAGGCTAGCCTTACAAAAGTTTGTTAGACCATAGATTTGTTGAACTCCTGTGTATAAAATACAAAAGTATTTTCTACTGGTTTTCATGGCAAATACACAATACAAACAAGCAGCTGTATTAAACTGAATTTTATGGACTGCTAGGGAATATAACCATGGTTGATGGTGGTTGACAGCATTGTTTATATAGGGAGATGCAGGCTGCAGTGTGCTGTCTAGAAAGGAGTGTGTTGGCAGCTCATCTTTTTCTTGGCTGGTTACCTGAGTTCTTGGGCAAGTTTAAAGGAACAAGTCTGCCGTGGGACCTGCCTCAATAAAGGCCCACCCTCATGTCTCAAGTCAGATATAACTTGATGGCGGGGACATTTGCATTTGCATTCATCAAGTGCAAATATTAGATCTCAAATCCTTTTCTTTTTTATTCTCATTCACCAAATGTACCGAGTTTAACACAAGCAGTTGAACCTGACAGACTTAACCTCAAGGTACAGAAGTTGAGAATGGCATGTTCTCCCTGGTGTTGGGATGCTGGTGGATGAGGACAGAGCCTTTTGGCTGCAGTCAGGCCTGATGGGTACTGCTCCTTTCTCAAGCCTGGCTGCTGGCTCTTTTCCATATGCACAAAGGATGCATTCACTTCTGAATGACCTCTCCTGTTGCCTGAATGAAATAGGAATGAGGGGGTGCCTAGGAGCACTTGGCAGTCTGGATCTTTCCTTCTTCATAAGCACCAGGGTCAAAGGTAAATTTTGCAATAAATTCCTTATTGTGTATCAGCTAATATAGGCCTACTCTCACACACTCAATGAGAAATTTCTTAATAAAAATTATGTATTAGGATAATAAGACAGAGTAATTCACTTTTAGATAAGAATTAATAAGTAAACCACCACCAAATACAAATTTCAAATATTAGAAGATAATTAAATACCTAACTCTAAAAAAGATTAGAAAAAACTCTTATGCTCAGAAAGACTGAGGACAGGAGAAGAAAGGGGTGACAGAGGATGAGATGGTTGGATAGCATCACTGACTCAGTGGACATGAGTTTGAGCAAATTCCAAGAGATGTCGAAGGACAAGGAAGCCTGGTGTGCTGCAGTCCATGGGGTCACAAAGAGTCAGAAATGACTTAGGGATTGAACAACAACAACAAAATGTCACAACAAATGCTTTTCTTTTTTACTAAATGACTCTTAATAAATACATCTTCAGCAATGATATTGCCTCTCTTACTCTACATGAGAAGACTCTTGAGAGTTTCTTGGACAGCAAGGAGATCAATCCGTCAATCCTAAAGGATATCAGTCCTGAATATTCCTTGGAAGGACTGATGCTGAAGCTAAACTCCAATACTTTGGCCTCCTGATTCGAAGAACTGACTCATTGAAAAAGACCCTGAAGCAGGCAAAGACTGAAGGCAGGAGGAGAAGGGGATGATAGAGGACGAGACAGCTGGATGGCATCACCGACTCGACGGACCTGAGTTTGAGCAATTCTGGGAGACTGTGGAGGACAGGGAAGCCTGGAATGCTGCAGTCCACAGGGTTGCAAAGAGCCAGACACAACCGAGTGACTGAACAACAACTCCACATGAAATGATAGCTTTGCCAACAAATCAAATTGCAATGTTCTTATAACTTACAGCGTAGGAGATGGAAACCTGACCAGTCCAAGAAGATCATCCACTCGAATCCTTCCTTCTACCGACATGGGACCCAGAAACAAGATGGCATTTGTCCAAAGTCAAAGGGTAGCTGGCTCTGAACTGGAACCTAAGTGTCTTATCTTATTCTTTTTACATTTTTCATTATGCAAAAAATGTGAGTAGATTTATGGTCAAAGATTTGTATGTTTCTCAAAGATTTCCAATTACAAAAATAATACATGCTCAGTGTAGAAAACCTGGTAAAAACAAAGAAAAAAAGCAAAGCCCATCCACAATCCCATCTCACAGAGATACCACTGTTAATATTTGGCATGTTTTACTATGTTTCTATGGGCTTCCCTGGTGGCTCAGTGGTAAAGAATCCACCTGCCAATGCAGGAGACACATTTGATACCTGGGTGGGGAAGATCCCCTGGAGAAGGAAATGGCAACCCACTCCAGTATTCTTGCCTGGGTAATCCCAAGGACAGAAGAGACTGGCGGCCTACTGAAGAAATGATGCCTTTGAACTGGTGCTGGAGAAGATTCTTGAGAGTCCCTTGGACAGCAAGGAGATCAAACTAGTCAATCCTAAAGGATATCAACCCCAAATATGCATTGGAAGGCTGATGCTGAAGCTGAAGCTCCGATACTTTGGCCACATGACACAAAGAGCCGACTCTTTGGGAAAGACCCTGATGTTCGGAGGGAATGAAGGCAGGAGGAGAAGAGAGCAGTAGAGAATGAGATGGTTAGATAGCATCATTGACTCAATAAACATGAGTTTGAGCAAACTTTGGGGATAGTGGAGGATAGAGAAGGCTGGCATGCTGCAGCCCATGGGGTTGCAAAGAGTCAGACATGACTTAGCGACTGAGCAACAACACTGCATTTGCATATGCACACAAAGAGGTGTATAGCTCACTTTAGCACTTAGCGTTCACTGTATTTTGAGTATTTCCCTATGTTATAAAGAGATTTTTCATGCTACATTGCTAGGCTTATTCCTATAGGTTCTCAGAATTCATACGGGTTCTCTTTCTTCTGATATTTCACTGTAAATTTAGGGAGATTCTATCAAGATTTGCATGCAGATCTAATGCCACCATTGATATAGTCAGTCACTTTTGTTTTGTTTTTTTTTTACTGTGCTGGGTCTTAGTTGCGGCATGTGGGATCTAATTCCCTGACCAGGAATTGAACCCGGGCCCCCTACATTGGAAGCATAATCTTAACCATTGCACCTCCAGGGAAGTCCCCAATTGATCAACTTTTGAGAATCATCCTCATTTACTAAAAATGAGTTACCCATTTCAAATACATGAGACTCAGTGACAAAGCAGTTGCATTTAGGGTGCCCTGCCAGTCTAGCTTTCATTTTCCACACATGATGTCTTAAAAACATAAGCAGAATTATACCAGCAATTATAAGATATCACATGCCTTGTACAGTGTCATGATGGATAGAGTGGAAGAGTACCTAAAAAATACGATCTATATAACAATAAAAACATGGAGTGGACATTCAGGATTTCTCCCCCTTGTGTGTTTCAGGCTTGAGGGAGGATTAGAAAGCCACTGAAAGGCTAAGTGTAGCTCTAGTACCAGTTAGAAGAGTCAGAGGCTTTGAATTACACAGAGAAACCCCACAGAATATGCTTGCTCACAAAGTATGTTCCTGGGTCAGGTCATCCAAGCTTGGTGCCGTCAAAATCAGTCAAGCCTGGGAGGGGAAAAGGTGTCGTGGACAACCACTTTTCCAGTCAGACAACCACTTTTCTAGCCAGCTTTCTTATCCACCTTCTCTACTGCAGTGTAGGCACATGACCCAATCAGATTCAATCAGAGTCCTTCTCTGGGATTGCTAAATTGACTCTAGAATAACGAAGCTCTTTCCGGACTTCCCTGGTGGTCCAGTGGCTAAGAATCCATGGGTTCAATCCCTGGTACAGAAGAATTCCACATAAAGCAGGGAAACTAAGCCTGTGTGCCACAACTACTGAGCCTGCACTCTAAAGCCCTCAAGCCACAATTACTGAAGCCCGTGCACCCACCCTTGAGGCTGTGCTCTGAAGCAAGAGAAGACACCACAGTGAGAAGACCAAGCACTGCAACTAGAGTTCACCACAATTAAGAAAGCCTGGGAGCAGCAATGAAGACCAAACGCAGTTAAAAAAAAAGCATTAAAAAAAAAGTTCTTCCTAAACATTAAGTAATTTACAATATTACATTACTTTCAGGTATACAACATAGTGATTCAATATTTTTATAGATTATATTCCATTTATTTATTAAATATTTAAAAAACTATTTACTTGACTTCGTTGGGTCTTAGCTCCGGTGTGCAGGCTTAGTTGGCCTGCAGCATGTGGGATCTTATCTCCTTGACCAGGGATTCAACTCAGGTCCAGGGAGTGAAAGTGCCAAGTCATAACCACTGGACCAGCAGAGAACTCCCTGAGACTGGCTTCCTTTAATCAGCATGCTTTTTGAGATTGCTGTTGTTGTTCGCTCACTAAGTCGTGTCCTACTCTTTGTGACCCCATGGACTGTAGCACGCCAGGCTTCACTGTCCTTTACTATGTCCAGGAGTTTCCTCAGACTCATGTCCTTTGAGTCGGTGATGCCATCCAACCATCTCATCTTCTGCCGCTCCCTTCTCCTCCTGCCCTCAACCTTTCCCAGCATCAGGGTCTTTTCCAATGAGTCAGTTCTTCACATCAGGAAGCCAAAGTATTGGAGCTTTAGCTTTAGCATCAGTCCTTCCAGTGAATATTCAGGGTTGATTTCCTTTAGGACCGGCTGGCTTGATCTCCTTGTTGTCCAAGGGATTCTCAAGAGTCTTCTCCAACACCACAGTTCAAAAGCATCAATTTTTTGGCACTTAGCCTTCTTTATTGTCCAACTGTCACATCCGTACAGTATTGCTGGAAAAACCAAAGCTTTGACTACAGGGACCTTTGTCAGCAAAGCGATGTTTAGGTTGGTCATAGCTTTTCTTCCAAGAAGAAAGCGTCTTTTAATTTTGTGACTGCAGTCACCGTCCACAGCAACCTTGGAGCCCAAGAAAATAAAATCTGCCACTGTTTCCACTTTTTCCCCATTTTTGAGATTAATCCATGTAATTGTGGCTATTAAGTGTGTATGTGGGGATTTCCCTGGCAGTTCAGTTAAGACTCTGGGCTTCCACTGCAGGGGCCACAGGACTTAATCTTGGTTGGAGAACTAAAATCCCACATTCTGCATGGCCAAAAAAAGAAAAAGAGCACATATATTTTTATTTCTAAGTAGTATTTCATTGTATGGAAATACCACAGCTGTTTATCCATAAATCTGTTGAAGACATTTGGATTGTTTCCAGTTTTGGGAGATGATGAATAGAACATTCAAACTTTTATGTGTAGCTTTTTGTGTAAACAAAAGTTTTTCTTTCTCTAGGGCAAATGCTCATGAGAGGGATTGCTGGGTCATATCTCAGTGCACATTTAACCCCATAAAAAGCTGCCAAATCATTTTCCAGAGTAGTTGTACTACCTGGTCTTCCCACCAGCAGTGTTTTATAGTTCTGATTGCTCCTCATTCTTGATAGTCCTTAGAATTGTCAATGTTTGTTTAAATTTTAGTCATTCTAGTAGATGTATGGTCTCATTATGGTTTTCATTTGCATTTCCCTTGACCGATAATTTAAATGTCTTTTTATGTGTTTACTTCTCTTTTACATATCCTCATTGGTTCAAGACTTTTAACTATTTTTTTAAACTACATTGTTTATTTCTTATTTTTTAAGTTTTAAGATACCTTCTGGATACAAGTCTTTTGTTATATATGTGATTTGCAAAATTTTTTTTTTCCTCCCAGTCTGTGGCTATCTGTTATTTTCTTAGTGTTATTCACAAAGCAAAAGTTTAAATTTTGATAAAGTCTAATTTATCAATTTTTAAAAATGAATTATGCTCTTAGAGTCAAATCTGAGAACTCTGCTTAGCCCCAGTTCATGAAGATTTTTTCCTATTTTTTTTTCTAAAAGTTTTCTGATTTTCGTAAAACAAACTATCTCTCAATGCTAGTGCTAATGCTAGGTTGCTTCAGTCGTGTCTGACTCTTTGTGACCCCATGGTTGCAAAGGATTGTAGCCTGCCAGTTTCCTCTGTCCAGGCCTATGGATTGTAGTCTGCCAGTTTCTTCTGTCCATAGGATTCTCCAAGCAAGAATATTGAAGTGAGTTGCCATTCCCCGCTCCATGGGAGCTTCCCAACCCAGAAGTTGAACCTTCTTGTCTCCTGCATTGGCATGCAGGTTCTTTACTGCTAGAGCTACCTGGGAAGCCTCAATAGCTTAAAGAAATTGCAGCAGAAATTGGGAGTATAAATATTTGAATTTATATTGACCATATTTTAAAATTTCTCAAGCTATCTAGAATATTGTATAAAACATCTGTGAAACAAATTCCAAAAGTAAAGGTCTTTATAACTTCAGAAGAAAAAATTCCAGTGATATGTTTTCTTCATTATGCAATTCTCAATTCCCTCTTGTATAACAGAGGCATGAAATGGCTTTGCTTAACATAAAAGTACTGTTCCATGTTGAGTGTAATTGAAACAAGAAGTCTTATATATCTTAACATTAGTCTCAGTAAAAGAAAGAGAAAATTTTTTTTCAAGGATTAAACCCTAGATCAATTTCCAACAGCCCATGAAATTTATAATGTTATTAAAACTTCTTGACAATCATAAGGCAATGTTTGTAATGTTTCAAATTTCTACCAACTGGTTTTTAGAACCAAACACCTTTGAAAAAGGCTTCCCTGGTGGCTCAGATGGTAAAGAATTCACCTGCAGTGCAGGGGACCCAGGTTCAATCCCTGGGTTGGAAAGATACCCTGAAGAAGCGACCCACTCCAATATTCTTGTTGGAGAATTCCATGGACAGAGGAGTCTGATGGGCTACAGTCCATGGGGTCACAAAGAGTTGTACAAGACTGAGTGACTAACAGTTTTCACCTTTGAAACAATTATTTGTAAACCTGTATAAATGAAGCAATCCCCCATCAACCCCTTCCCAACAACAATTGATTTCAAGGTACAAGCAAAGAATGGTGCCATTATGGTCTTAAAAGTATATAAGAGTTTTTTTTAAGGCATGTTATAAATGTATAACTTTTACAAAATACATATTAGATGCTAAATTAACTCTGTGGTGATACTGATACTCTACTGTCTTCTTGAAATAAAATAACAAATTATTTCCACTATGAAAATAAAAAGTATTTACAAGTTGATTTTCTGTTATAGTTATTAGATACTTTAGCTCCAGACTGAACCACTTACATGTTCTGCCCTGAAATAATCTCAGTATCCTGAGGTTTCCTGCTAGGAAAATTAAACATTTGTCAAAGGAAAAAATACTAAATCCATTTAGAAGTAGAATTCTAAGTTATAAAATATGTTGTTGCTGGGATCCTCATGAGATGCAAACTGACCACTTAATTTTTATTAAAAAAGTTTTCTTTTGGCTGTGCCACACAGCATAGGAGACCTTAGATCCCTGAGCGGGAACCGAAAGCTTGCCTCCTACAGTGGCAGTGCACAGTCTTAACCCCTGGACTATGAGGAAAGTCCCAAACTGACCATTTATGTACTTCCTTACTATTAAATAAATGAAGAAGTAGTTTTAGATTATAATGGATGCAAGTATAAAGATTACCCAAAGAAAAGCTGTCACTAGAGTACTGAATGGTATTTAAACAAAAAGAGCTCAGATATTTTCAGGGAATCACAGAATTGATATATAACCCTAAGAAAGGAGGCTGTGAAGCAGCTGAATGTGGTCTTATATCTTCACAAACATCAAGTACACAGCCCTCGTTAGTCAAAATCCTATTAGGCTGTGAATTCTGTTGATCTTTCTCAGAAATGATGACTATTTGCATAATGTTTAAAAAAGAAAAAAAAGAAAAAGAGAAGGCTACAGCATGGTGAAAAGCTGCTTTGGGGAAGGAGAAAGAACAAAAACTTTTTCTGGCCATTCTTTATATAAGTCTACCCTGGCTTTTTCTTGACAGAAAAATAAATAAATAAATAAATAAATAAATATATATATATATATACATATATATATATATATATCTCCTATTTAAAAAAAATATATATATAATACTTTATTTTTATTTGGTGGTACTGCACAGCTTGTGGGATCTTACTACAAAGGACCAAGGATTGTAACTGTGCCCCCTGCAATGGCAGAGGCTTAACCACCTGACTGCCAGGGAAATCCGACAGAATATTTCTTGTGAACTTGTGAACCTGAGCCATTCTCCCCAGGACTGGAAGGCGCTGCTCACCTCTGGGCTCTAATTCAGTCTTTCTGAAATCTTTGTTAACTTGATCACTCTGCTCTCCTCCTAAGGGAGTTATCGTCCTATCCACTTACAGCCCCTCTACCTGCTTGCCTGTGGGGCCAGCTAGAGTCTGTTCAAAACCAATGTGAGACAACAGCATGGTTGAATTACATATACTGTTAATCTATTAATAGCTTTGCTAGTTTAGAAAAACTTTGAAGTTTTATAAAACATTATTTTCTTGATAATACAGACTCACTTTAAATAATTTTCTGGTCCATTTGCAAACTTCCTCTTTTGAAAGTTAAGCCTTAATTAATTAAGATTAATTAGGCCTTAGTTACAAAGAAGGCAATGGCACCCCACTCCAGTACTCTTGCCTGGAAAATCCCATGGACGGAGGAGCCTGGTAGGCTGCAGTCCATGGGGTCACTAAGAGTCGGACACGACTGAGTGACTTCACTTTCATTTTTCACTTTAATGAGTTGGATAAGGAAATGGCAACCCACTCCAGTGTTCGTGGGCCACTGTCTGTGGGGTCCCACAGAGTCGGACACGACTGAAGTGACTTACCAGCAGCAGCAGCAGGCCTTAATTAAGATTGCTTCATTCAATGATACTATTCTAAGTGTGCATCTACTAGGAGTCTAGTAAGAATAAGGTGACTTGAGACTCATCAGAGCCCTTCAGTAAAGAACTGAAAAAATACGACCTTGAGGAGAGAATACAAAAGTGCCATCAGAAGTCAAGATTGCACAGATCTATCATAATATCAGGCACATTCACTTATGTGAATGAAGCTTATAACTGTAGGAGCGGAAAATTTTTCCTCTGTCATCTTAGGTTCAGCATCTCAGACCTGCAAATTAAACTAGAAAAAGATTAATAGGAGAAAAGGTTTATTTTGGATGCACACGAGGTCTGCACAGAGAAGTAAAAACCCAAAGCGACAGACCTGGGAGATGATTTTCATTTTACAAAGGTTGATACACTGTGGTGAAGTGACCAGACAAATAAAAAGGGATTTGGGGTTTTAGGGGCAGTAAACTGTGGGAAGTTAAGCATTTGGGAATGGCTTAGTGGTAAAGAATCCAATCCACCTGCAGTGTAGGAGACCCAGGTTTAATCCTTGAGTGGGGAAGATTCCCCGGGGGAGGGAATGCAACCCACTCCAGTATTCTTGCCTGGAGAATCCCCCTGGGCAGAGGAGCCTGGCAGGGTACAGTCCATAGGGTTGTGAAGAGTCTGGAGATGACTGAGCATGTATTTGGGGAAACTAAAGCAAGGGAGGGTTTAGTAAGTTGTGGGGACTACAGGTGTTGTTCCCAGTGATGCGTCATCTCCGATACAGGCTGCTGCTAAGTCGCTTCAGTCGTGTCCGACTGTGTGATCCCACAGACGGCAGCCCACCAGGCTCCCCTGTCCCTGGGATTCTCCAGGCAAGAACACTGGAGTGGGTTGCCATTTCCTTCTCCAATGCATGAAAGTGAAAAGTGAAAGTGAAGTCACTCAGTCGTGTCTGACTCTTAGCGACCCCATGGACTGCAGCCTACCAGGCTCCTCCATCCATGGGATTTTCCAGGCAAGAGTACTGGAGTGGGGTGCCATTGCCTTCTCCATTCCGGTACAGGAGAGAGAAGCAATTTTACACAAGGAAATTTTTGTCACATTGGCAAAAGGAAAATTTATGTCCTGCTTTCGTCAGAAAGGGAGAGGTTCTGTTTCGTTGCCTTTAGCTCAAAATAGTAATCCTCACACCCAAATGGCATACTTTGGGGTCATATTCTGATTTCCTTCAGAACTGTCTCATGTTCCTGTTTGCTGGCACATTTCCCTTGTTATATGTTGGTTCAGAAGGCTGTTTCCTTATCAAGTTCCCACTTCCTCATCTGTTCACCATTTAGAATTACAGTGAGAGATTAAGGATTAAATGGTTCAGTTTAACAGTTCATAAAGCATCACTTTTACTCACTTCTGGTGTCTGAGCTGCTGAATTCCACATAACTGGTCTCTGAAGGAATACAACCTGCTTTGTAGCCAAATTCCCTTCACTGAAAATTAAAACAACAGCGTTAGCATTTCTAAATTAGTAATTCTCTATATTTCACACTTGCCTAGAATGTTCCACATGTGTTCTTTGTAAAATAATCTTCTGATCCAATAATAATTATGAAATAGTCTATATAAGTTGCAGCAGATAAAACAAGGGAAAAAAATCCCTAAAAGCTAAATATGGTCCTTAGAAATTTTTAATGTTTAAAACTTATAATCTCACTGTGCTAACATACTTGGTTTTGCATACTTATTTGCATTCTGTATTTTGTATTCTATGCTTATCTCTTTTCTTGTTTGTACATTATGATCATATTCTTAATAGCTGCATGATATCCCAAAGAATTAAGATACCAAAATGTACTAAGCCTTTCGATTATTACTGGAAAATTAGGTTGCTTCCGGCTTTCTGCTAATTATAAATAATGCTGCTATAGAAATATGTATAGTCTTCTTTATTATTTATGACTTATTTCCTTGAGATAAATTCATAGGCATGGGATTGTTAGGCCAAAAGGGTATGATTTAAGCTTCTTGGTATGCATTGTCAAATTTGTCTTATGAAAGAAAGAGACCAGTTTGGACTGCCATGTGTGAGAAATTTATATACATTTTCCACTGCTAGTTTCATTATACATTAGCCACAGCTAGTTCCATTTTCAGATGCTTCTTTGTAGTCAGCTACTCAATATTCTCCTTATTTAACTACCATCATGGCAAATTACCCCTTGCCAAAGACTACTTGGGGTTTGGATTTCTCTGAAATGCTTTTCACAGAGTCTCCATGGATTTATGGGGAGGAGTGTCTGTAGCTAATGTTGCTCAGTTACGACTTTTATTATGCAAAAAACCCCAACAAAACCTCACTATTAGCTGCATTTTATGCTCAGCTCTTTTTTCTGGAAAACAAATGAAACATTGAAACTCTGGCCCTAGTGGTCAACCCCACACAATTTGAAAATCCCAAACTTACTGATACTGTTGAATTTTGAGAAAAAGCAAATCTTCCCACATAGTGGTAATGAGAGATTGCTTCTTTTTTTTATTAGACTGCTTTTAGTCTAATCTCATTTTAGTTTGACTCTATCTTTGAAAAAAAGACATGATGTGAAATATCTCCTAGCTTTGGGGAACAGCTTGAGTCATCTGGAGACGTCAGCATGAGAGCAGGAAGAGACTGGCGGTGCACAGAACAGGCTGGCTATTTGGGCAGCAAGGAGAATACTGGAAAGGGCTTTAGAAGCAGACGGCCCAGGATTCAAGGCTCAATTCTACTGTAAAACAAAGAATGTTGCTCACCATCTAGTTCTACAAGAATAAAGTCATTAGCCAATGCAACCACTGACTTACAATTCACTCTGAAAGGAATTCAGGTGAAGATCAGAATGAAGCACTTGGTGCTCTGGGAAAACAGGCCCTCACATAGTTAGAAATATTTTAGGATTTTTTTAATGAACCTGGTATCTTATATCTTCCCATACTTAGAAAAGATCTAAGGTCATGAACTGAGATACCTGTTCCTTATGACTAACCTTCTACCAAGATGTGTGCTTGACTGGACGTAACCCTTTTCCAAAACTATGCACATGCTGACCTGTCTGCCTCACCTCTTGGGAGCATTCCTCAGAGCTCTCTGAAAGATTGTATCCTGCACTAGAATTCTTAGTAAGTCCCTCAGAACTCACAGCTCTCAGGTTGTGCTTCCCCCCCACCCTCCCAGTTGACAGTACTGAAATGGCTGATGATACCATCTAATACCTGGTGACTTTGAAGAAGTTTTAAAATTCTCTTTCATTTCCTATCAAGGGCTTTGTGATAGATAAATAAGTCAGTGGATATGAAGAGCCTCCACTGTGCCTGCCACTGGAAGGAGCACAGCAAATGGGATTTCCTCCCAGTTCCCCCATTCATTTAATGAAATGTGGGGTAGGGTTGAGTGGGAGGAAAATATCTTAGAATCAAGAACATCTTCCAGAGAGAACAGTCAAGGGAGAGGGGGCACAAGAATAGAGCAGAGGTTTCTGGATAATGTTCAAGGTATGTGACGCAGGTAGAGAATCACATGCAGGAACCAGGCCTAGAACTATCCAAAGGTGAGGAGTCAGGCGACAGTTAGTCTTCTTGAATGGAAAGCCTCCTGGAGCCCTGAGGTAGGGACTGGGGGTGACCCTTGATGAGTTTTTCTCAAAAGATTATAGGATGGGGCAATCTGAGTGTACTAGGGTGTGATGTTTGGCTGATAGCAGGCTTCTCAACCTTTATGAATGGGGTAAAACAGTAAGTGTGGAGACAGTTACTCAAAGGCTGACTATCTTAGGACAATCTTTGGTTGCCCAGGTAAGACTTTAGAAGGTCCTTAGAGTTAGACTTAATTTGAAATATGTCTGAGACCTCACTGTCTCTGGTTTTCTAAAGGACATTCTGATATAAAATAGGTCCTCCTGGGACTTCCCTGGTGGCGCTGTGGATGGGAATCCACCTGCCAAAGCAGAGATCATGGGTTTGATCCCTGGGCCAGGAGGATTCCACATGCCTCAAAGCAGCTAAGCCCAAGTGCCACAACTACTGAGCCTGCACACTAGAGAAGCCATTGCAATGAGAAGCTGTTTCATGGCCATGAGGAGTAGCTCCTGCTCGCTGCAACTAGAGAAAGCCCACGCAAAGCAACAAAGACCTAGAGCAGCCAAAAATTAATTAATTAGTTCCATGAAATAAACTGCTTTCTGTTAATAAAAAAAAAAGTCTTGCTATTTTTGGGCTTCCCAGGTGGTGCCAGTGGTAAAGAACCCACCTGCCAATACAGGAGATGTAAGAGATACAGTTTTGATTCCTGGATCTGGAAGATTCCCTGCTATTTTCAGAACATCTGTGAGATGTGGAATGCCTTTTGATTTGAAGAATGATAATCATGGTAGAATGAAAGGGAAAGAGGTCTGAAACCATACAGAGGGACAGCTGTTTGACAGGGCAAGTGAGTCCCTCAGAGTCTCCAGGAGCTCCAGAGGTAACTCTGTTTACTGAGCTTGGATAAGACATTTGCTCTGTAGCACAGGTTTCTGAAAGGATTTGACTTGTAAAGTCATTATGGGATCAGAGAGGTCTTCAAATGCTCTCCTGGAAGTTCCTGGACAGAGCCTACACCTGCTATTACCTACAGAAATTTTTTACCCAGAAAGTACTATTAGTTAACTGAGTAACTTAATACTTTTCTGAGAGTTAAGAACCTTTAGATTCTCTTTTAGAGTGTTATTAATGGGTGATCATGCTTTGATATAATAGAAAATCAATGCAGCTTTTGGAAAATGCTTGATTTCCGCATAAACTCTGTAAAAGTTATGGCACAACCTGCTTTGGTGAAGAGTATAGACTGCAAGTAGGGGATTCCCTGGGGGTTCAGACAGTAAAGAGTTTGCCTGCAATGCAGGAGACCTATATTCAATCCCTGGATCAGGAAGAGTCCCTGGAGAAGGGAATGGCAACCCACTCCAGCATTCTTGCCTGGAGAATTCCATGAACAGAGGAGTCTGCCAGTCTACAGTCCCCGGGGTTGCAAAGAGTAGGACACAACTGAGCAACTAACACACACACACACATAGACTGCACATAAAAGCTGCTCAAGAGAATAGTCTTCAAAGAAGATGTGAAAATATCTGCTAGTCCTTCCTTCCTGAGGGCAGTAGATAGCTCCCTGGTGCCATTGTCATCATGAGGTACAGGTTAGCCAGGGCAGCCTGGGGGGCTGGGTTCCCTGAAGCAATGGTGGAAAGCAGAGAGAATGGATACAAGGGCCTAGAGGGGAAAGGAGGGTCATCAGTCCAGAATAATATCCAGGAAAGTACCATGACACCTGAGGCCAAAGCCTAGGTAGGATCTGGGACCCTGGGCCACACTGAAGGAAGAAAAGCAAAGGTCAAATCAGTGAGGCTGATTGGAAAAGTGAAACTAGTGGGAGAAGCAAGGTCAGGTCCAGGTGTTTGACCAGAAGAAACCAGTTGCAACAAAGTGAAAGCATGAAGGCTGAGTCAGTTCTGGGGTCACACCCAGGATTAAGCAAAGATCAGAGGACAGATGTGGACCTGTGAGAGGCAAGAGAAGCCCCCAGAACTGCTGCTGTCCCTGGGACAAGGGGCTTCTTCTCTCTGCCTTGGTAATAAGCTCATCTTTCAATGTGGGCAGATAGGATTGTGGGATCTGGGGAGAGTGAGCCAGGGATTGTCTTGATAGTACAGGCAGAGGAGCCAGAACACAGAAGGGGGAGAAATGTGTTCAACCAGTTCTACAACTTTGTACTACACAATATCCGGACACATCATTTCTTTGTGATGTGTTTAACAGAGAGGCAGTGGAGTCTGGGAGAAACATCATGTATGACTTTAGAGTCATACTGACCCTGGGTTTGCATCTTAGCTTTGTTGCTTACTAGCTATGTGACACTGATGAAGTCGTCCTATCTTTCTGAGCCCCCTGTTCCTCTTCTGTAAAACAAAGATGGTTCTAAGAATACCAGTGGTGGATATAAAGTTCTTAGCACAGACCCTGGAGCATAGCAGATGCTCAGTAAATGTTTCCTTCTCCCTTTCCTGTCTTCTTCTATGCATTTCATAAGAAAACAAAAAGAAGACTCTCTACTTGGTTATTTTTAAGGGAGGGAGGTTTGCTATGGTGTCAACAATCAAGAAAAAGACTAGCTTCCCGATAACAGAAAATCTCATGAACTAAACTAAGAAAAATAACTCAGTTTGTGCAATGCTTTCTGTGCAGAGGGCCTGGATTTGATTCCTGATCAGGGAGGAGATCCCCCATGCCACAAATAAGACCTGGTGCGGTCAAATAAATAAATATTAAAAAACAAACAAAAAAACCCTTAAAACAAAGACATCCATAAAGAGAGTAAAAAATACAAGCCTCAGACAGAATTAGGGAGACCATCACAACACACATATAACCAATAAAAAGCCTCATCAAATATACATTTAAACACTCCTATAAATACAATTTTAAATGTGGGCAAAAGATTTAAATAGGTACTTCACAAAAGAAAAATCTCAGTGGTCAAGAAATGTATGAAAATGTGCTCAATTTTAGTAGCAATTAGGTAAGTACAAACTAAAACCACACTAGATCATACTATATATACAATTACCAGAATGGCAAAATTTAAAAGTATGACAATATTTTTTTGTTGGAGCAATGGGAATTTTCATGTTCTGCTGGTGGGATAGTAAGCTGCAATATTCTACTTGAAAAGAGTTTGGCATTTATATCCATAAAGCGAAAGAAATAAACTATAACCCAGCAATTCCACTTCCTGGTCTATACCCTTGAGAAAATTGGGCATATGTGCTCAGGTTCATGCCAGGAGTCAGGGTGAGGAAATCCACCCATGGCAAAGGTCATTAGGAAGGAGGCTTCGGCATACACAAAGGCAGGATTGAGCCTCAGGAAACCCCTGTTCCCAAGCATCTACCCCCAAAACCAGAGTCTGCCTACTTTACTGCTTTATGCTCTCACCTACACCTCTGACTTTACGGGGGGCTGCCCCCACCTCTCTCGGAGAAGGAGTTAACCTACAGCTCCAGTGAATAAAAATTCCTGGGCGTGACAAGGGTGTCTCAGGTCAAACCTCTCTGCTGGCAGACTAGCTTGTGTGACAGGATTATCCACACTCTTGCTATGTACATGATTGTTTACGACCTCTCAACCATAAACAGCACAGAGAGTTTGGAGTATTTTGAAAGTCTTAGTTAGCATTGGGTTTTTCTAAAGATAAAAATCATGTTGGTGAAGGGTTTTTCATTTGTTGAGCCAATATTTGCTGCTAAGTCTCCATATTCCCTGCTCTTATAATGAATATAACTAGCATATAGGAGAAATAAGTATTAACCTTTAAGATTAATCATGTTAACCTTAGGCTAAGTAAATTCCTTTCTTAATTGTAACCCACTACACCCTTACCCTATAGGAATGCAACTTTATCTGGTATCTTTGGAGGGTGGTGCCTGGTTTAAGAAAAATCACCCCCGGAAAATAAGTTTTTGGTTGACTGACTGTTATCAGAAAGAAAGGATCATAAAATGTTAGTAGGCCTCCTGGCCGGAAGATGATGTAAAACCCCTAAGACCTTTTTGTATACATTTATATGAAGCACCTGATTTTGATAAAGGTCAGGACTGCTGACTCCCACGTGACTTTAAAATTTCCATTTGTTGCTATGTGTAACAAAAGGTATATAAGCAAACCTGAAAATAAAGAAAATGGTAAGTTTCTGGAAAGACTGATTCCCCCTTGTCGTTCTTTCTTGTTCTCCATTTTTCTGGCTGAATTCCCATCTGGAGCATGGGTGCTCGCCATGCCTGCTAATTTTGCCCTGGCTTTTAAGATCCACGTGAGAGGGAGCCCAAGGAGGGGCACCCTCTGCTATTCAAGTGGGCACCGGTGGCCTATGTAGGTGGTGCAAGCTTCTTGTCTCGAAGCTTTATTGGTATCCCACATAAACCAAGCTATTCAGCCTCTTTTTCTCCACTAGTATTTTCCTACTACACTATTTCTTTCTAATCTCCCTTCATAGCTTTAATTAAGCAATTAATTCCTATGATGCTGACTCCGTCCCTGCTTCGAATTACCCTGGATCCACTGGGGCTGGACCCTGGCAGGTTCAGAACAGCATGCTTGTCACAGCCAACACCTGAAAGCAACCAAAGCATCAGCAGCAAGATGGATAAATAAACACCTACACACAACTCTTACAGTGGAGTTGTGAATAACTCTTACAGCGCTAAGTGAAAGAAGCAACATGTGAAAGACTAGGAAGAAAGTGAAACTGCCATTCAGTAGTGTCTGACTCTTTGCGATCTCAGGGACTATAGCCTGCCAGGCTCCTCTGTCCATAGAATTCTCCAGGTAAGAATACTGCAGTGGGTAGCCATTCCCTTCTCAGGATCTTCCTGACCCAGGGATCGAACCTGAGTCTCCTGCATTGCAGGTGGATTCTTTATCATTTGAGCCACCAGGGAAGCCCATGAAAGAATATATATAATTCCATTGCTATAAGATTCAAAACAAGCAAAACGAAATTGTTTATTTAGGAATACAAGCATGAAAGGTAAGACTATTAGGCAAAAGAAGGAAGTGATTATCCTAAAAGTTCGGGTCATGTTACCTCTGCATGAAGGGAGTGGGTATGATGGGGTACTTCTAGGGTGCCACTGTCTTGTCCAGTGGTAATTACACAGTGTTTTTATAATTATAATTATGCATATTTGTCAACAAAGGTCCATCTAGTCAAGGCTATGGTTTTCCCAGTAGTCATATATGGATGTGAGAGTTGGACTATAAAGAAAGCTGAACACCAAAGAATTGACGCTTTTGAATTGTGGTGCTGGAGAAGACTCTTGAGAGTCCCTTGGACTTCAAGGAGATCCAATCAGTCCATCCTAAAGGAAAACAGTCCTGAATATTCATTGGAAGGACTGATGCTGAAGCTGAAACTCCAATCCTTTGGCCACCTGATGCAAGGAGCTGACTCATTTGGAAAGACCCTCATGCTAGGAAAGATTGAAGGCAGGAGGAGAAGGGGACGACAGAGGATGAGATGGTTGGATGGCATCACCGACTCAATGGGCATGAGTTTGGGTAAACTCCGGGAGTTGGTGATTGACAGGGAGGCCTGGCATGCTGTGCTTCATGGGGTGGCAAAGATTTGGACAATATTGATTATATTCTCTGCAGCAAAAGATGGAGAAGCCCTATACAGTCAACAAAAACAAGACCAGGAGCTGACTGTGGCTCAGATTATGAACTCCTTATTGCCAAATTCAGACTCAAATTGAAGAAAGCAGGGAAAACCGCTAGACCATTCAGGTATGACCTAAATCAAATCCCTTATGATTACACAGTGGAAGTGAGAAATAGATTTAAGGGACTAGATCTGATAGATAGAGTGCCTGATGAACTATGGAATGAGGTTCATGACATTGTACAGGAGACAGGGATCAAGACCATCCCCATGGAAAAGAAATGCAAAAAAGCAAATAGGCTGTCTGGGGAAGCCTTACAAATAGCTGTGAAAAGAAGAGAAGCGAAAAGCCAAGGAGAAAAGGAAAGATATAAGCATCTGAATGCAGAGTTCCAAAGAACAGCAAGAAGAGATAAGAAAGCCTTCTTCAGCGATCAATGCAAAGAAATAGAGGGAAACAACAGAATGGGAAAGACTAGAGATCTCTTTAAGAAAATTAGAGATACCAAGGGAACATTTCATGCAAAGATGGGCTCTATAAAGGACAGAAATAGTATGGACCTAACAGAAGCAGAAGATATTGAGAAGAGGTAGCAAGAATACACAGAAGAACTATATAAAAAAGATCTTCACGACCCGGATAATCACGATGGTGTGATCACTCATCTAGAGCCAGACACCCTGGAATGTGAAGTCAAGTGGGCCTTAGAAAGCATCACTACGAACAAAGCGAGTGGAGGTGATGGAATTTCGGTAGAGCTATTCCAAATCCTGAAAGATGATGCTGTGAAAGTGCTGCACTCAATATGCCAGCAAATTGGGAAAACTCAGCAGTGGCCACAGGACTGGAAAAGGTCAGTTTTCATTCCAATTCCAAAGAAAGGCAATGCCGAAGAATGCTCAAACTACTGCACAATTGCACTCACCTCACAGGCTAGTAAAGTAATGCTCAAAATTCTCCAAGCCAGGCTTCGGCAATATGTGAATTGTGAACTTCCTGATGTTCAAGCTGGTTTTAGGAAAGGCAGAGGAACCAGAGATCAAATTGCCAACATCTGCTGGACCATGGAAAAAGCAAGAGAGCTCCAGAAAAACATCTATTTCTGCTTTATTGACTATGCCAAAGCCTTTGACTGTGTGGATCACAATAAACTGTGGAAAATTCTGAAAGAGATGGGAATACCAGACCACCTGACCTGCCTCTTGAGAAATCTGTATGCATGCCAGGAAGCAACAGTTAGAACTGGACATGGAACAACAGACTGGTTCCAAATAGGAAAAGGAGTACGTCAAGGCTGTATATTGTCACCCTGCTTATTTAACTTCTATGCAGAGTACATCATGAGAAACGCTGGACTGGAAGAAACACAAGCTGGAATCAAGATTGCCGGGAGAAATATCAATAACCTCAGATATGCAGATGACACCACCCTTATGGCAGAAAGTGAAGAGGAACTAAAAAGCCTCTTGATGAAAGTGAAAGTGGAGAGTGAAAAAGTTGGCTTAAAGCTCAACATTCAGAACACGAAGATCATGGCATCCGGTCCCATCACTTCATGGGAAATAGATGGGGAAACAGTGGAAACAGTGTCAGAATTTATTTTTGGGGGCTCCAAAATCAGTGCAGATGTTGACTGCAGCCATGAAATTAAAAGACGCTTACTCCTTGGAAGAAAAGTTATGACCAATCTAGACAGCATATTCAAAAGCAGAGACATTACTTTGCTGGCTAAGGTCCATCTAGTCAAGGCTATGGTTTTTCCAGGGGTCATGTATGGATGTGAGAGTTGGACTGTGAAGAAGGCTGAGTGCCGAA
This sequence comes from Capra hircus, assembly GCF_001704415.2. Lineage (NCBI taxonomy): Eukaryota > Metazoa > Chordata > Mammalia > Artiodactyla > Bovidae > Capra > Capra hircus. Next base: position 49,838,843 of record NC_030809.1, on the reverse strand, counting down.
TAATTGATGCTTTTGAACTGTGGTGTTGGAGAAGACTCTTGAGAATCCCTTGGACTGCAAGGAGATCCAACCAGTCTATTCTGAAGGAGATCAACCCTGGGATTTCTTTGGAAGGAATGATGCTGAAGCTGAACTCCAGTACTTTGGCCACCTCATGCGGAGTGTTGACTCATTGGAAAAGACTTTGATGCTGGGAGGGATTGGGGGCAGGAGAAGAAGGGGACGACAGAGGATGAGATGGCTGGATGGCATCACTGACTCAATGGACATGAGTCTGGGTGAACTCCGGGAGTTGGTGATGGACAGGGAGGCCTGGTGTGCTGCCATTCATTGGGTTGCAAAGAGTCAGATACGACTGAGCGACTGAACTGAACTGAACTGATTGGCTATATTCCTTGTGATGTTCAATATATCCTCACACCTTATTTATTTTATACATGGTAGTTTGTATTTCTTATTCACCTATCTCTATTTATCACTCCTATCTCTATTTACCCTCCTCTCCATACTGGTATCCACTAGCTCGTTCTCTATATCTGTGTGGGCCTACTCTTTTGTTGTTAGATCTATGAGTCTTAAATTATGAGAGGTCTTTAAGAATTCATTCACATGCACTTACTTCTCCTTGAATAAGTCCTGCACTTTGCTGACTCTGCTTTGTGCTTATGGTTTCCAGAGAGAGGAACTATTTCGCAATCTTCATACTTCCACTTTTCATGCTCATAGCAGACACATGCTCACCAACTGATTCCATTTTTTTCTGCTGATCCTGGTATTACAATCTTTGTTTTTATGGTGTTTGGGCAGCTACTACCAACAGACCAGTGCTGCTACATGAGATTACTCCTATTCACTATTCCTGGTTAGCCCTATCTGGCACCAGGAATATCCTCTCTAAAACTACTTTTGGAAGCATTACTCTTTCATAATAGTCCCTACACCTCAGACTTCTCAGCCTCCAACGACCTTCTCTCCTTTTTCACAGATGTTTTCTACCATATCCATTGGCCTGACATGCAACTCTTTTTGCATTATTGCTTCCCCAAGGAGCCTTTTAATATATTTTCTCTGGAATTCCTCCCACTTGTCCCATTAAATTTTAATGACAAAGATATACCATGTATCTGTTTATGTACTATGACATTTTGTTGGGCCCAAAGCCCCTCCATGTCCCCTGTTTTTTGTTAAAAAAAAAAAAAGGCTTTAGTTTTCTAGGTTTTCCCTGAGTTCCAATAAATTTGCTGTATGATGCTGTGCTGTGCTTAGTCACTCAGTCATGTCTGACTCTTTGCGACCCCATGGACCGTAGTCAGCCAGGCTCCTCTGTCCATGGGGATTCTCCAGGTAAGAATTTTGGAATGGGTTGCCATGCCCTCCTCCAGGCAATCTTCCCAATCCAGGGATTGAATCCAGGTTGCCTGCATTGCAGGCAGATTCTTTACTGTCTTAGCCAGACATAGGGAGCTCAAATTTGGTGTTTTGTGACAATCTAGAGGGATGGGAAGAGATACCCCATGTCCAAGCTAAGAGAAACCCAAGTAAGATGGTAAGTGTTGCAAGAGGGCATCAGAGGGCAGACACACTGAAACCATAATCACAGAAAACTAGCCAATCTGATCACATGGACCACGGCCTTGTCTAACTCAATGAAACTAAGCCATGCTGTGTGGGGCCACTCAAGATGGACCAGTCATGGTGGAGAGGTCTGACAGAATGTGGTCCACTGGAGAAGGGAATGGCAAACCACTTCAGTATTCTTGCCTTGAGAACCCCATGAACAGTATGAAAAGGCAAAATGATAGGATATTGAAAGAGGAACTCCCCAGGTTGGTAGGTGCCCAATATGTTACTGGAGATCAGTGGAGAAATAACTCCAGAAATAATGAAGGGATGGAGCCAAAGCAAAAACAATAACCAGTTGTGGATGTGACTGGTGATAGAAGCAAGGTCCGATGCTGTAAAGAGCAATATTGCATGAGGTGAGGTGAGGTGAAGTCGCTCAGTCATGTCCGACTCTTTGCGACCCCGTGGACTGTAACCTACTAGGCTTCTCTGTCCATGGATTCTCCAGGCAAGAATACTGGAGTGGATTGCCATTTCCTTCGCCAGGGGATCTTCCTGACCCAGGGATCGAACCCAGGTATCCCACATTGGAGGCAGATGCTTTAACCTCTGAGCCACCAGGGAAGCCAAAAGAAAGTGAAAGTGCAAGTTGCACAGTTGTGTCCAACTCTTTGTGACCCCATGGACCATATAGTCCATGGAATTCTCCAGGCCAGAATACTGGAGTGGGTAGCTGTTCCCTTCTGCAGGGGATCTTCCCAACCCAGGAATCGAACTGAGGTCTCCTGCATTGCAGGTGGATTCTTTACCAGCTGAGCCAATTGCATAGGAACCTGGAATGTTAGGTTCATGAATCAAGGCAAATCGGAAGTGGTCAAACAGGAGATGGCAAGAGTGAACGTCAACATTCTAGGAATTAGCGAACTAACATGGACTGGAATGGGTGAATTTAACTCAGATGACCATTATATCTACTACTGTGGGCAGGAATCCCTTAGAAGAAATGGAATAGCCATCGTGGTCAACAAAAGATTCCGAAATGCAGTACTTGGATGCAATCTCAAAAATGACAGAATGAACTCTGTTCATTTCCAAGGCAAACATTTCAATAGCACAGTAATCCAAGCCTATGCCCCAACCAGTAACACTGGAGAAGCTGAATTTGAACGGTTCTATAAAGACCTCCAAGACCTTTTAGAACTAACACCCAAAAAAGATGTCTTTTTCATTATAGGGGACTGGAATGCAAAAGTAGGAAGTGAAGACACACCTGGAGTAACAGGCAAATTTGGCCTTAGAATGAGGATTGAAGCAGGGCAAAGGCTAATAGAGTTTTGCCAAGAGAACGCACTGGTCATAGCAAACACCCTCTTCCAACAATACAAGAGAAGACTCTACACATGGACATCACTAGATGGTCAACACTGAACTCAGATTGATTATATTCTTGCAGCCAAAGATGGAGAAACTCCATATAGTCAGCAAAAACAAGACCAGAATCTGACTGTGGCTCAGATCATGAACTCCTTATTGCCAAATTCAGACTTAAATTGAAGAAAGCAGGGAAGACAACTATACCATTCAGGTATGACCTAAGTCAAATCCCTTATGATTTTTCCACTGTATAGTGGAAGTGAGAAGTAGATTTAAGGGACTAGATCTGATAGACAGAGTACCTGATAAACTATGGATGGAGGTTCATGACATTGTACAGGAGACAGGATTCAAGACCATCCCCATGGAAAAGAAATGCAAAAAAGCAAAATGGCTGTCTGAGGAGGCTTTACAAATAGCTGTGAAAAGAAGAGAAGTGAAAAGCAAAGGAGAAAAGGAGAGATATAAGCATCTGAATGCAGAATTCCAGAGAATAGCAAGAAGAGATAAGAAAGCATTCCTCAGTGATCAATGCAAACAAATAGAGGAAAACAACAGAATGGGAAAGACTAGAGATCTCTTCAAGAAATTAGAGATACCAAGGAAACATATCATGCAAAGATGGGCTCAATAAAGGACAGAAATAGTATGGACCTAACAGAAGCAGAAGATATTAAGAAGAGGTGGCAAGAATACACAGAAGAACTATACAGAAAAGATCTTCATGACCCAGATAATCATGATGGTGTGATCACTCACCTAGAGCCAGACATCCTGGAATGTGAAGTCAAGTGGGCCTTAGAAAGCATCACTACGAACAAAGCTAGTAGAGGTGATGGCATTCCAGTTGAGCTATTTCAAACCCTGAAAGATGATGCTGTGAAAGTGCTGCACTCAATATGCCAGCAAATTGGGAAAACTCAGCAGTGGCCACAGGACTGGAAAAGGTCAGTTTTCATTCCAATTCCAAAGAAAGGCAATGCCAAAGAATGCTCAAACTATCGTACAATCGCACTCATCTCACATGCTAGTAAAGTAATGCTCAAAATTCTCCAAGCCAGGCTTCAGCAATATGTGAACCGTGAACTTCCAGATGTTCAAGCTGGTTTTAGAAAAGGCAGAGGAACCAGAGATCAAATTGCCAACATCTGCTGGATGATGGAAAAAGCAAGAGAGTTCCAGAAAAACATCTATTTCTGCTTTATTGACTATGCCAAAGCCTTTGACTGTGTGGATCACAAGAAACTGTGGAAAATTCTGAAAGAGATGGGAATACCAGACCACCTGACCTGCCTCTTGAGAAATCTGTATGCAGGTCAGGAAGCAACAGAACTGGACATGGAACAACAGACTGGTTCCAAATAGGAAAAGGAGTACGTCAAGGCTGTATATTGTCACCCTGCTTATTTAACTTCTATGCAGAGTACATCATGAGAAACGCTGGGCTGGAAGAAGCACAGCTGGACTCAAGATTGCTGGGAGAAATATCAATAACCTCAGATATGCAGATGAGACCATCCTTACAGCAGAAAGTGAAGAACTCAAAAGCCTCTTGATGAAAGTGAGAGAGGAGAGTGAAAAAGTTGGCTCAACATTCAGAAAACGAAGATCATGGCATCTGGTCCCATCACTTCATGGGAAATAGATGGGGAAACAGTGTCAGAATTTATTTTTGGGGGCTCCAAAATCAGTGCAAATGGTGACTGCAGGCATGAAATTAAAAGACGCTTACTCCTTGGAAGAAAAGTTATGACCAATCTAGACAGCATATTAAAAAGGAGAGACATTACTTTGCCAACAAAGGTCCATCTAGTCAAGGCTATGGTTTTTCCAGTGGTTTTGTATGGATGTGAGAGTTGGACTATGAAGAAAGCTGAGCGCTGAAGAATTGATGCTTTTGAACTGTGGTGTTGGAGAAGACTCTTGAGAGTCCCTTGGACTGCAAGGAGATCCAACCAGTCCATTCTGAAGGAGATCAGTCCTGGGTGTTCATTGGAAGGACTGATGCTGAGGCTGAAACTCCAATACTTTGGCCACCTGATGTGAAGAGCTGACTCATTGGAAAAGTCCCTGATGCTCGGAGGGATTGGGGGCAGGAGAAGGGTGCAGGAGAAGGGGACGACCGAGGATGAGATGGCTGGATGGTATCACTGACTCGATGAACATGAATTTGAGTAAACTCTGGGAGTTGGTGATGGACAGGGAGGTCTGGCGTGGTGTGATTCATGGGGTCGCAAAGAGTCGGACACAACTGAGTGACTGAACTGAACTGAACTGAGAGGGATGGGATGGCAGAGGGAGATGAAAGGGAGGTTCAAGAGGAGGGAGACATACATATACCAATGGCTGATTCATGTTGATATGTGGCAGAAACCAACACAATATTGTAAAGCAACCATCCTCTAATTAAAAATTAATAGATTAAAAATTATTTCTCTCTCAGTGTAAGAGTATAATTCCATATTTCTGTGAGTACATCAGAATCACCTTGGATTGTTATTGAAATGTACATTCTCCCTTCCCTGCCTGCTCTAGATTATTACTGGAGAGAGGGGAGCTGATCTGAGATAGACAGAAGGAATTTTGTCTCCTCTTTTCATTTTTTTCTTGGTGATTATTTTGAGGTCAGCAATATTAGCTGCTGGTTCAGCTAATCTGATCCCCTAACCAGATTTGTCCTGAAGAATTTGATGTAAATTTTCACCTTGATTTTTTGGAAAAAGATTGTACCTATTTGTATAATTATATATATATAAAATATTAATATATATATTAAATACATATTAAATGTATTTAATTTAATATGTATATATTAAATACATATTTAAAAGGCCTTCTGGCAAGTTTTCAGAACTGATAACTCTGGAATGAAGTCGTGATATCAGATGACCACATGTTGATGATTCCATGGTAGCACAGCTTTAAATCTCAGTGGTATGATCTTGCCCTTGGCAATGAAGCAATAACTTTAAGGACACCCTAGGAAAACAACTTTATATAATCTGATAACAAGATATAGCTGTTTTTCAGTTCAGTTCAGTTCAGTTCAGTCACTCAGTCGTATCTGACTCTTTGTGACCCTATGGGCTGCAGCAAGCCTGGTCTCCCCGTCCATCAACTCCCAAAACTTACTCAGACTCATGTCCATTAAGTCAGTGATGCCATCCAACCATTTCATCCTCTGTCATCCCCTTCTCCTGTCTTCAATCCTTCCCAGCATCAGGGTCTTTTCCAATGAGTCAGTTCATTGAATCAGGTGGCCAAAGTATTAGAGCTTCATTATCAGTCCTTCCAATGAATATTCAGAACTGATTTCCTTTAGGATTGACTGGTTTGATCTACTTTCAGTCCAAGGGACTCTCAAGAGTCTTCTCCAGCACCACAGTTCAAAAACATCAATTCTTTGGTGCTCAGCTTTCTTTATTGTCCAACTCTCACATCCATACATGACTACCAGAAAAACCATAGCTTTGACTATATGGACCTTTATCAGTAAAGTAATGCCTCTGTTTTTTAAATATGCTGTCTAGGTTGGTCATAGCTTTTCTTTCAAGGGGAAAGTGTCTTTTAATTTCATAGCTGCAGTCACCATCTGCAGTGATTTTGGAGCCCAAGAAAATGAAGTCCCTCACTCTTTCCATCGTTTCCACATCAATTTGTTGTGAAGTGATAGGACCAGATGCCATGATCTTAGTTTTTTTGAATGCTGAGTTTTAAGCCAGCTTTTTCACTCTCCTCTTTTACTTTCATCAAGAGGCTCTTTAGTTTCTTTTTGCTTTCTGCCATAAGGGTGGTGTCATTGGCATATCTGAAGTTATTGGTATTTCTACAGCTTGTGCTTCATCCAGTCTGGCATTTCAAATGATGTACTCTGCAGATAAGTTAAATAAGCATGGTGACAATATGCAGCATTGATGTACTCCTTTCCCAATTTGGAACCAGTTCGTAGTTTTGCTTCTTGACCTGCATACAGATTTCTCAGGAGGCAGGTAAGGAGGTCTCATATTCACATCTCTTTAAGAATTTTCCACAGCTTATTGTGATCCACAGAGTCAAAGGCTTTACTGTAGTCAATAAAGCAGAAGTAGCTGTTTTTCTGGAATTCTCTTGCTTTTTCTTTTTGTTGTTCTTACTGAAGTATAGTTGCTTTACAATACTGTGTTACTTTCAGGTGTATAAAACAGTAATTCAGTACTTTTGCAGGTCATATTCCATTATTACAAGATAATGAGTATGTGAGCAAATAGGGTGGGTGGGTGGGGATCCCCAGAAAAAGAGAACAGGCACGGCTTTCTTGACAAAAGAAAAAAAGTCATTTTTGGCCTAAGCCATCTGTAATCTAAGCCAGGCCACAATGCTTGCCCTTGAACAGGTCTCAGTAAATAATTTTTTAAAAAATATTTTAAAACTTTTGTTACCACTATTTATTTTTCCTTCATGGCTCTCTTTCATTTAACCATTCATTTAACAAATATTCATTGATTGCCTACTATTGTACTATGTGAGTCAGTAAATAATGATTGTAAGAGGAAGAAAGAATGTAAGGACAAAGGAAAAGTAGTCATAAAGCAAGAGTTCAGCGATAAAACAAAATCCAAGTCAGATCATGAACTCCTTATTACCAAATTAAGACTTACATTGAAGAAAGTAGGGAAAACCGATAGGCCATTCAGGTATGACCTAAATCAAATCCCTTATGATTATACAGTGGAAGTGAAAAATAGATTTAAGGGCCTAGATCTGATAGATAGAGTGCCTGATGAACTATGGAATGAGGTTCATGACATTGTACAGGAGACAGGGATCAAGACCATCCCCATGGAAAAGAAATGCAAAAAGCAAAATGGCTGTCTGGGGAGGCCTTACAAGTGGCTGTGAAAAGAAGAGAAGTGAAAAGCAAAGGAGAAAAGGGAAGATATAAGCATCTGAATGCAGAATTACAAAGAATAGCAAGAAGAGATAAGAAAGCCTTCTTCATCAATCAGTGCAAAGAAATAGAGGAAAACAACAGAATGGGAAAGACTAGAGATCTCTTCAAGAAAATTAGAGATACCAAAGGAACATTTCATGCAAAGATGGGCTCAATAAAGGACAGAAATTGTATGGACCTAACAGAAGCAGAAGATATTAAGAAGAGGTGGCAACTATACAAAAAAGATCTTCACGACCTGGATAATCATGATGGTGTGATCACTCATCTAGAGCCAGACATCCTGGAATGTGAAGTCAAGTGGGCCTTAGAAAGCATCACTACGAACAAAGCGAGTGGAGGTGATGGAATTCCAGTGGAGCTATTTCAAATCCTGAAAGATGATGCTGTGAAAGTGCTGCACTCAATATGCCAGCAAATTGGGAAAACTCAGCAGTGGCCACAGGACTGGAAAAGGTCAGTTTTCATTCCAATCCCAAAGAAAGGCAATGCCGAAGAATGCTCAAACTATCGTACAATTGCACTCACCTCACAGGTTAGTAAAGTAATGCTCAAAATTCTCTAAGCCAGGCTTCAGCAATATGTGAACTTCCTGATGTTCAAGCTGGTTTTAGGAAAGGCAGAGGAACCAGAGATCAAATTGCCAACATCTGCTGGATGATGGAAAAAGCAAGAGAGTTCCAGAAAAACATTTATTTCTGCTTTATTGACTATGCCAAAGCCTTTGACTGTGTGGATCACAATAAACTGTGAAAAATTCTGAGAGAGATGGGAATACCAGACCACATGACCTGCCTCTTGAGAAATCTGTATGCATGCCAGGAAGCAACAGTTAGAACTGGACATGGAACAACAGACTGGTTCTAAATAGGAAAAGGAGTACATCAAGGCTGTATATTGTCACCCTGCTTATTTAACTTCTATGCAGAGTACATCATGAGAAATGCTGGACTGGAAGAAACGCAAGCTGGAACCAAGATTGCTGGGAGAAATATCAATAACCTCAGATATGCAGATGACACCACCCTTATGGCAGAAAGTGAAGAGGAACTAAAAAGCCTCTTGATGAAAGTGAAAGAGGAGAGTGAAAAACTTGGCTTAAGGCTCAACATTCAGAACACGAAGATCATGGCATCCAGTCCCATCACATCATAGGAAATAGATGGGGAAACAGTGGAAACAGTGTCAAACTTTATTTTGGGGGGCTCCAAAAATCACTGCCGATGTTGATTGCAGCCATGAAATTAAAAGACACTTACTCCTTGTAAGAAAAGTTATGACCAACCTAGATAGCATATTGAAAAGCAGAGACATTACTTTGCTGACTAAGGTCTGTCTAGTCAAGGCTATGGTTTTTCCAGTAGTCATGTATGGATGTGAGAGTTGGACTGTGAAGAAGGCTGAGTGCTGAAGAATTGATGCTTTTGAACTGTGGTTTTGGAGAAGGCTTTGAGAGTCCCTTGGACTGCAAGGAGATCCAACCAGTCCATTCTGAAGGAGATCAACCCTGGGATTTCTTTGGAAGGAATGATGCTAAAGCTGAAATTTCAGTACTTTGGCCACCTCATGCGAAGTGTTGACTCATTGGAAAAGACTTTGATGCTGGGAGGGATTGGGGGCAGGAGGAGAAGGGGATGACCGAGGATGAGATGGCTGGATGGCATCACTGATTCGATGGCCGTGAATCTGATTGAACTCCGGGAGTTGGTGATGGACAGGGAGGCCTGGCGTGCTGCGATTCCTGGGGTCACAAAGAGTTGGACACGACTGAGTGACTGAACCGAACTGAATTCCTCCTCAAAGGTTGTGGATAACAATCTGATACAGATCTTAGGTTGAGCAGAACTAAGATTCCACCCACGTGGAGGGCTGTGACTATGCGCTTTGATCCCAGCCTGGTCAGAACCTAAGGAAAGATGGTGAGACCTTATCTGATCCTTGTGATTTCAATCAACTAAAGCTTGGCAAGCTGGAATCAAGGTTGCCCCGAGAAATATCAGTAACGTCAGATATGCAGATGACACCACCCTTATGGCAGAAAGTGAAGAGGAACTCAAAAGCCTCTTGAGGAGAGTGAAAAAGTTGGCTTAAAGCTCAACATTCAGAAAACGAAGATCATGGCATCTGGTCCCATCACTTCATGGGAAATAGATGGGGAAACAGTGGAAACAGTGTCAGACTTTATTTTGGGGGGCTCCAAAATCACTGCAGATGGTGATTGCAGCCATGAAATTAAAAGACACTTACTCCTTGGAAGGAAAGTTATGACCAATCTAGATAGCATGTTAAAAAGCAGAGACATTACTTTGCCAATAAAGGTCCATCTAGTCAAGGCTGTGGTTTTTCCAGTGGTCATGTATGGCTGTGAGAGTTGGACTGTGAAGAAAGCTAAGCGCTGAAGAATTGATGCTTTTGAACTGTAGTGTTGGAGAAGACTCTTGAGAGTCCCTTGGATTGCAAGGAGATCCAACCAGTCCATTCTAAAGGAGATCAGTCTTGGGTGTTCATTGGAAGGACTGATGTTGAGGCTGAAACTCCAATACTTTGGCTACCTCATATGAAGAGTTGACTCATTGGAAAAGACCCTGATGCTCGGAGGGATTGGGGGCAGGAGGAGAAGGGGACGACAGAGGATGAGATGGCTGGTTGGCATCACCAACTCAATGCACATGAGTTTGGGTGAACTCCAGGAGATGGTGATGGACAGGGAGGCCTGGCGTGCTGCGATTCATGGGGTTGCACAGAGTCAGACATGACTGAGCGACTGACCTGACTGAAAGCTTGGACTCTGGTCAACATTTACTCTCATTCTATGCAGAATTCTCCTCCGCTCAAGCCCCTTCATGAATGCACGTTACCAAACTTCTCCCCCTCTCACTACCACTCCCGCTGCGCCAGGCCAGTTTTGCTGTTTGGGGAGTCACCACTTTGGAAAAGATCCTCCATGGTCTGCTTACTTGCTGTAAGTAATAAATCCTTCCTTTTCCTGATCTTTGGCTTCATTGTAACTTTTGGCTAGACACCCACCAAGAGGCAAATGCAGTTTTTGGGTAACAGGTATAATTCTCTGGGCTATACAACATATCTTTGTTGGGTAAACCTATGGCTGATTCATGTTGATGTTTGGTAGAAACCAACACAATACTGTAAAGCAATTATCCTTAAATTAAAAATAAATAAAAAATATATATCCTTGTTGCTTATCTATTGTAAATGTAGCAGTTTGTATCTGTTAGTCCCAACCCCTAATTTCTTCCTCCTGCTTTCTCTCCTCCTTTTGGTAACCATAAGCTTGTTTTCTGTATCTAACAGGATATATCTGAGTAATGAAAGAAAATACTTCATGTAGAGACCATTCAAATTATGGCTTACATGATAGAAGAGTCGAAAAGAACTGAAAATTGTTTAAGACACAATTGTTGTATATGAGTTGAAAATATTTAGGAAGAAAATTTTCACTGGTTCTAAGTTATGTTTTAAGACATGTGGGCCCAAAAAGAAAGATGATAACATTTGTTTTTCTGAGTGCAAGCATCAAGTATAGGCATGAACTTTTATAGTGTCATTATTTATTTTTGTCTTTTTAATTGGTTTTACATGACTGAGCGACTGAACTGAACTGAACTGAATACTCAGTGCTGATTTTGTATACAGTGAACTACAGTGTCTCCATTTTCTGAACTATCTTGATTTAGGACAGACACCATGCACAGGCCCTGCTTTATTACACTCAAACATCATGATAATCCAGTGAAACTGATATTATTATATCATTTTCCAGATGAGGAAATTGAGACTCAGAGAAGTTCTCCAATCATATAGCTGGTAAATGGTGATGGTGTAATTCAGATGAGATCTGTGTATCTTAAAGCCTGAACCATTCTTCTAGTTTCAGAAACTAAAAACTTTTAGGCTCTATCCTCTACATGGACCAAGATGAACTGTATGTAATATGTTTATTGATGTTTAAAGATGACCTGAAAAAAAAAAAAAAAGATGACCTGGCTGAAGGTGACTACTATTCTGTGTGTAGTGAAGCAGCTAAGACCAGCGTGTGACTGTCACAGGGACAGCATATTTGGACAGGAATAAAAAGGTCCAACCTTGTGTGGAGGTTTGTGCCAGACACTGGTGGGTGAGGCTGGGTGACAAGCCTGCTGGCTTGCAGGGCCCTGGAGGGTCCTAGTAGCCCCCTTGCTTGGTTTTTTTTGGTTGTGCCAGCTCAGTGTGAGGCACAGGTCCTCAATCAGGTTTTGAACCCGGGCCGCTGCAGTGAAAACACGGAAACTTAACCACTGGACTACAGGGAATTCATGCCCTGTTGCTGGTTTAATTGCACATAAAGATGAGCCTTCACAAGGAGGGCCTGTAAGGTCCATTCTGTCTCCACAGCACCTTGGTGGATACTAGCAGTACACTGAGTTTCCCTGGTGGCTCAGATGGTAGAGAATCTGCCTGCAATGTGGGAGACCTGGATCCCATCCCTGGGTTGGGAAGATCCCCTGGAGGAGGGCATGGCAACCCACTCTAGCAATCTTGCCTGGAGAATCCCATGAACAGAGGAGCCTGGCGGGCTACAGTACCTAGAGTCACAAAGAGTCAGACACGACTGAGCGACTAAGCACACGCGCACGCAGGGGTCCAGAGGAAACTGGAACTGTGGTGAGGCAGCGGTGCTACCTCTGCCCCAAGGACAGCAGACGGCCCCTCCCCACTGCAGAGAGCCTCCTAATCACTTGATCTGGCCTGTGACACACAGCACAAGGTGGTCAGGCAAAGCATGGCTCTGGCTCCACCACCCTCTCCCATCACAGTATACTTGAGAGGTCTTCCTTTCCCACCTGTGGTCTCAGTCCTGTTCTCATTCCCAAACCAAATAGGAGTTGCTCAGTGAGTGGCAGCCCATGTTCTATGGCTCAGCATCCAACATTTTAGTCTTGCTATCTAATCTAGAGCCCTTCTGGTCATTCATATCACTTTAGGAACTATTTAGACTCATAGGAATGGAAGTCCTGAGTGAATAGGAAGGAGGAATGATAAATATATTTTCCACTGGGGAAAAAAGGAACATGAAAGGTTCAGAACTTAGAGCACTTTTAGGAAGGGTCAATAATGCCCTAAATTATACACCTAGGAGAAATAAGGAGGCTAAATACAGAAGTTATTCTGAGGGAGATTGGAGGGTGAGTCAGGTAGACCACTGACTTGGCAGATGGAAGGTGAGGGGTGGCAGGGAAGTGGAATTTCTTTCTTTTTTCACCACCTATGCAAAGTTCCTCAAATGTTGATGTGATTCTGAAGCTTGTGAAAATGGAGCTGCATGGACCCTACCCTTGAAGCCTCTGACTGTCCTGCTGGGATAAGCCTCCAGCATGTGTATGTTCCTGGGCATTCCACAGTATGCACATCGCTTGGTCTGAAGGCCAAATCTTGAGAATTACTGCTGTCCTGTGATCTGACAGGTGTGTCACAGATTAAAAAAAATAATAATTATTTTTCGCTGTGCTGGGTGTTCGTTGCTGCACTGGCTTTTCTCTAGTCATGGCAAGCAGGGGCTACTTGCCAGTTGCAGTGTGCAGGCTTCTCATTTCAGTGGCTTCTCTTGTTTCAGAGCACAGCTCTAGGGTGCACAACCTTCAGCAGTTGCAGCATGTGGGCTCAGGAGTTGAGCTCTCTAGAGCACAGGCTCATTGGCTGTGGCACTCCAGCTTAGCTGCTCCTCCACAGGAGGAATTTTCTCAGACCAGGGATCCAACCGGTGTCTCCTGCATTGGCAAGAGGATTCTTTACCATTGAGCCACCAGGGAAGCCCCTATGTCACAGACTTTTAGAAGCTGAGTAATGATTCAGAGAGCTTCACTCATAATTTGAGAACAGTTACCAATAAATCTCTGAGAAGAAAAGATTGTTTTGCTTACTTTTTTTGGGCTTCAAAATTACTGCAGATGGTGATTGCAGCCATGAAATTAAAAGATGCTTAGTCCTTGGAAGAAAAGTTATGACCAACCTAGATAGCATATTGAAAGCAGAGACATTACTTTGCCAACAAAGGTCCGTCTAGTCAAGGCTATGGTTTTTCCAGTGGTCATATATGGATGTGAGAGTTGGACTGTGAAGAAAGCTGAGTGCTGAAGAATTGATGCTTTTGAATTGTGGTGTTGGAGAAGACTCTTGAGAGTCCCTTGGACTGCAAGGAGATCCAACCAGTCCATTCTGAAGGAGATCAGCCCTGGGATTTCTTTGGAGGGAATAATGCTGAAGCTGAAACTCCAGTACTTTGGCCACCTCATGCGAAGAGTTGACCCATTGGAAAAGACTCTGATGCTGGGAGGGATTGGGGGCAGGAGGAGAAGGGGACGACAGAGGATGAGATGGCTGGATGGCATCACTGACTCAATGGATGTGAGTCTGAGTGAACTCTGGGAGTTGGTGATGGTCAGGGAGGCCTGGCGTGCTGTGATTCACGGAGTCGCAAAGAGTCGGACATGACTGAGTGACTGAATTGAACTGAACCTCTTCTTTTAAAGCCTGAGTGTCTTTACCCTGAATCCACTTTTATCCCTTTCCCCACCTGAAGAAAGTGTGGCTTTATTATAGAACCATGTCAATTCAATGTTTTTAAAGTTTGTGGGGAGGTAGCATTATTGGGCATGGGTAAAGTTGCTAAACTAAAGGGTGGATGCAACCAAGGAAAGGGAAGTTGCTTCCCTTAGCTACGCTATCGGTGTTAAGCTATGGTCCAGTTGTCTCTGCTCAAAGGGAAGGCGCAGGCAACACTGTGCTGTCCTCTGCAGGCTGTACCAGCCCAGACAGGACAGCCTTGGCAGTCAGTCATTTTCTGGATGCCAAATAGAGCAGAGGGAATATTTCTGAGTCCAAGGGATAGCAAAGCACTTCATACAGAGGGCTTAATTTGTCTCTTTTTCCAAACAAACAAAACATAACAACTTGAACTTTTCCTTACCCAGAAATGGGACAAAAGGAAAAGTTGGTATTTATGAAGTGGTTCTAATGTAAGTGTTTATTTTAGTGGAAACAGATAACAAGTTCATGCTGCAGGAGAAAGCTACCCTTCCTCCCACACTGGAGGTGTGGAATGGAGGCAGAAGCACTGTTGCCTCTCCACCCCACCCTCTGGGCCCCACTGCAGCTCTAACGCCAACTGTGTGCTGGACTGAGGGCAGTTTCACATAGACAGTGCACAAGAGCAGCACAAAGGGTCCTGCAAAGGGGGCTGTATTTTCTGTTTGCAGATTCATATGGACTCAATCTTCACTCTAGGGAAGAGTCAGCATCTCAAGTTGGAAAAAAGAAGGTATAGTAGTATGGCCTTTGAAGGGAGGGGCACCTCTGAGTGCTGGAAGCCGCAGTGAATTGGGAGTTGATCTACTTTGCCCCTTCTCTGGCGCTGCCAATGTGAACTCACATGCCCTTAAGTAGGCAGTGCCTTTAATAATAGCTTGTATGCACAGTTGGCTCTCTGCATCTGCAGTTTAGATTCTACCAACTGCCAATGGAAAATATTCGAGAAAAAAATTTCAGAAAGTTCCAAAAAACAAAACTTGAACTTGCCAGCAACTGTGTACACAGCATTTAAATTGTATAGCTATTATAAGTACTCTAGAGATGACTGAAAGTATACGGGCTGCATGTAGATTATATGCAAATACTATGCCACTTTATAGGGTGTCCCTCATGCCTCAGTGGTAAAGAATCTGTCTACAATGCAGGAGACCTGGGTTTGATCCCTGGGTTGAGAAGATCCCCTGGAGGGTGGCATGGCAACCTACCCCAGTATTCTTGCCTAGAGAATCCCATGGAGGTGCCTGGTGGGTTACAGTCCATGGGGTCGCAAGGAGTCAGATGTGGCTAACATCAGTTCAGTTCAGTTCAGTTCAGTTCAGTCACTCAGTCGTGTCTGACTCTTTGAGACCCCATGAATTGCAGCACGCCAGGCCTCCCTGTCCATCACCAACTCCCGGAGTTCACTCAGACTCATGTCCATTGAGTCAGCGATGCCATCCAGCCATCTCATCCTCTGTCGTCCCCTTTCCTCCTGCCCCCAATCCCTCCCAGCATCAGAGTCTTTTCCAATGAGTCAACTCTTCGCATGAGGTGGCCAAAGTACTGGAGTTTCAGCTTTAGCATCATCCTTCCAAAGAAATCCCAGGGTTGATCTCCTTTAGAATGGACTGGTTGGATCTCCTTGCAGTCCAAGGGACTCTCAAGGGTCTTCTTCAACACCACAATTCAAAAGCATCAATTCTTCAGCACTCAGCCTTCTTCATAGTCCAACTCTCACATCAATACATGACCACAGGAGAAACCATAGCCTTGACTAGACAGACCTTTGTTGGCAAAGTAATGTCTCTGCTTTTCAATAAGCTATCTAGGTTGATCATAACTTTCCTTCCAAGGAGTAAGTGTCTTTTAATTTCATGGCTGCAATCACCATCTGCAGTGATTTTAGAGCCCCCCAAAATGAAGTTTGACACTGTTTCCACTGTTTCCCCACCTATTTCCCATGAAGTGATGAGACCAGATGTCATGATCTTCATTTTCTGAATGTTGAGCTTTAAGCCAACTTTTTCACTCTCCACTTTCACTTTCATCAAGAGGCTTTTCAGTTCCTCTTCACTTTCTGCCATAAGGGTGGTATCACCTGCATATCTGAGGTTATTGATATTTCTCCTGGCAATCCTGAGTCCAGCTTGTGCTTCTTCCAGACCAGCGTTTCTCATGATGTACTCTGAAGTGAAATAAGCAGGGTGACAATATACAGCCTTGATGTACTCCTTTTCCTATTTGGAACCAGTCTGTTGTTCCATGTCCAATTCTAACTGTTGCTTCCTGACCTGCATAAAGGTTTCTCAAGAAAGATGGAGAAGCTCTATACATTCAACAAAAACAAGACCAGGAGCTGACTGTGGCTCAGATTATGAACTCCTTATTGCCAAATTCAGACTTAAATTGAAGAAAGTAGGGGAAGTGACTAGACCATTCAGGTATGACCTAACTCAAATCCCTTATGGTTATACAGTGGAAGTGAGAAATAGATTTTAAAGGACTAGATCTGATAGATGGAGTGCCTGATGAACTATGGATGGAGGTTCATGACATTGTACAGGAGACAGGGATCAAGACCACCCCCATGGAAAAGAAATGCAAAAAAGCAAAATGGCTGTCTGGGGAGGCCTTACAAATAGCTGTGAAAAGAAGAGAAGTGAAAAGCAAAGGAGAAAAGGGAAGATATAAGTATGTGAATGCAGAGTTCCAAAGAATAGCAAGGAGAGATAAGAATGCCTTCCTCAGCGATCAATGCAAAGAAATAGAGGAACACAACAGAATGGGAAAGACGAGAGATCTCTTCAAGAAAATTAGAGATACCGAGGGAACATTTCATGCAAAGATGGGCTCGATAAAGGACAGAAATGGTATGGACCTAACAGAAGCAGAAGATATTAAGAAGAGGTGGCGAGAATACACGGAAGAACTGTACAAAAAAGATCTTCATGACCCAGATAATCATGATGGTGTGATCACTCACCTAGAGCCAGACATCCTGGAATGTGAAGTCAAGTGGGCCTTAGAAAGCATCACTATGAACAAAGCTAGTGAGGTGATGGAATACCAGTTGAGCTATTTCAAATCCTGAAAGATGATGCTGTGGAAGTGCTGCACTCAATATGCCAACAAACTTGGAAAACTCAGCAGTGGCCACAGGCCTGGAAAAAGTCAGTTTTCATTCCAATACCAAAGAAAGGCAATTGCAAAGAATGCTCAAACTACTGCACAATTGCACTCATTTCACACGCTAGTAAAGCAATGTTCAAAATTCTCCAAGCCAGACTTCAGCAATATGTGAACTGTGAACTTCCAGATGTTCAAGCTGGTTTTAGAAAAGGCAGAAGAACCAGAGATCAAATTGCCAACATCCACTGGATCATGGAAAAAGCAAGAGAGTTCCAGAAAAACATCTATTTCTGCTTTATTGACCATGCCAAAGCCTTTGACTGTGTAGATCACAATAAACTGTGGCTAACATACTTATCTTTGGTCAGGAAAGGGTTACAAAAAACCAAGCAAATAGTTTTGGGCCCTGGAATAGACAGTCCATTGGAAAACACCAGGACATGCCATCATCCTCTCTTTGCCTGCCCCATTCCCTGCCCACATTTGAAAACTCCCTGGTGGCTCAGATGGTAAAGAATATGCCTGCAATGCAGGAGACCCAGGTTTGATCCCTGGGTCAGGAAGATCTCCTGGAGGATGGAATGGCAATCCACTCCTGTATTCTTGCCTGGAGAATCCATGGACAGAGGAGTCTGGTGGGCTACAGTTTGTGGAGCTGGACACAAATAAGTGACTAACACTTCATGCCACTTTATACAAGGGACTTGAGCATCCCAGATTTTCGTATCTGTGGGGGTCCTGAACAAATCCCTCATGGATACTGAGGGATATATACAACAAGAGAGGGTTAGATTTGCTGATCTCCAAGGCCCATGAAATCAGATTAGAAGTTCAGTGAAATGCTTTTCGTAGGCCTTAAATAAGCACTGTTAGGTTGCATTATCTTACAGATGAGCTCTGTTTTAGCATGAAATAAGGGTGTGTCAGGTACTTCAGCGTTACCTGTCATGTCTCAGTATAGGAGTCGGCAACACACTTGTCAGGAGCCATCCAAACTCAGCCAGAGTGTGCAGCAGAGGACCATAATCTGTCTTGATTTCACAGCCCTGCGTGAATAAGCACAGAGCTCATAGTCTAATGACAAAGACAACCAGCTACACAAGTGATGGATAAGGGTGAGGAGTGTTGGGATAAGGGGCATTCATGCTCCATTAAGTGCAGTTTCACCGGCTCCAGTCTTCTTTTCTGCTTCCTGCTGCTTCCCAACCATTCAACCGAGCTAGAAACCCTGGGAATCTGAGTGGAGTGAGGTTCTCTAAGGTTTGTGCCTTCCTTCCCTAGGTCTTGTTTGGGCATCATACTTTAATGTATAGGGTGGGGGCTAGGAATTTGCATTTTAAAAAGCTCCCTGGGTGATTTGGATCCAAGTCGAGCCCACACTTTCAGAAACACTGGTCTAGGGCCTGGGAAGTGAGGACTGGAGCAGAGAGTGAGCAAAGAATGTTCACTGCTTTTCACTCACTTGGAATTGATTCTTACTTGGAGTTTTTCTTCTTATCCCACATCCTTGTGCCCCCCTCAATAGGGTTTCCAGTTTCCTTGAAAATGGTCTATGTCTCTCTAAGCTCGGCAAGGCCAGAAAGGTGAAAGTGTCCTTGAGAGAGGCTGTCAGTGAGGGCCTCACACACCAGCAAATATACCTGAATTCAATCTGTACACCTCAACGGCAGTCCATTTGGTGATACCTGAATTCAGAGCGCACAATGCTTACAGCAAAGTCACCTCTTATTAGGAAGCACAATGCTGTGTGTATACATTTGTTCTGGTGAGAGAGAGAATACCTTTGGATATTTTTGCCTTTGAAAGTCAATTCAAAAGGTGAAAAAGTCAGTCACATTGGTTGCTCAAAGACAAAACTGACTGAATTTCTCTTCACTTTCATCTAGTTGTCTTGGCATTGTGTACAGAGAATTTCAGTGTGGGGGATGTTGTTTAGAATAAGAATGTCGAACATTTGGGAATCTACTGCTATTTATGTATAATTATTTTGCTATCTTTAAACAAATCTGAACATTGGGTAAAACAAATCACCTTTTCCCAAATTTGCAAGAAGTTTGTTCAAGTATCTGTGATGAAATTCTGAACACGGAATAAACATGTGTTTGAAGAATATTGTCTGTGTTAGGCAATGAAGATCTAAATGTAAAACTCAATATAAAAGTAAAGCTAAATTATATAAAAAATGCAGTTTACCTCAATAACTGTCCATTGTTCTACTACGATGGCATCATTTCCCTTCCTGCTGAATCCTGGTACTCCAGAGCCTTCTTCTTCATAGATGAAGAATCCTTCCAAAGATTTCGACAAGTGATCCCCTATGAGGAAAAAGATACAATTAAGGAGAGTTGCACATATTCAGTGTCTTTTCAGGGCATCTAAAATGTTAATAAACAACCCTTACAGGAAGCTGAAAGAAAAAAATATCAATTAATAAATACTTGTTTTAGGTGAATCTATGACATTTCCTTTCTCTTTGAGGTAATTTCTTTCTTTTTTTTTGCAAAAGTTAAGACAGTTTTATACCTAACTGAATTAAAATCAAATTGTAAACACGAAGACTACAATAACAAACACAAGATAAAATAATATCATACAGTGAGAAGCAAATGGATTTCCTAAGCCTAAAAACATCTGGAAATCACCTTCCCCTGGAAATCAAATGTTGGTTTCTGTTCTACATATTGTATGCATGCCAATCATACCACTAAGAAAAACAACATCAAAAATATTAATCCTTGAAATGACAAGTGTGAGATCAAAACCAAGGTGAGGTAAGATTATTTAAAAAAATATAAATACAGAACAATTCTTTGCTTCAATGATGCTTAAAAAAAAAAAAAGAATGGTAACAGGAAGATCCTAAACAGAAGTCATTGTCAAAAGAATTCCTGCTGGGAAGGAAGTTTTGAGGGAGGGCCTCTCTGACATTTTTTTGAACAGTTGACAATAACCAGCTGGCCAAAACTAAACTGATTTTATGGAAATTCTTTTGTCTCCTACTTTGCAGTAGGAGACAATTTTCCCATGATCATGTGCTGGTTAAACATTTTGTTTTTATACAGCACAATGTCACATCAAAGTTTCCCTGATGGATGATTATCCAAATAATAACCTACAAAATTTTCAAAACATCTATTAAGCTTAAAGGCCAACAAACAAACAAACACCAAAGTAATTCAAGTGTAATTTTCAGTTTTTATTTTTATTAATGAGCTATAAAACTTTAAGAGAAAATCACTATTACTATTTTTATATCAGTTACAGTTTGGGCAGAATAACATGGAGAATTTACTTTGTTTGGCATGGTTCCCAAAATCCAGTAAAGTTTAATTTACTTGTTGAAATTGCTATTCTAACTACAATATATGTTCCACTTCCTTTAAATGTACTTGTCTACTGTCATATCAAAGTGACCCACAGAATTAAATCTGTTTTTGATTGTCAGTTTAGAGCATCACAAGATCATCTTTAAAACTGTATATTTGCTTCAAATCCTTTTTTAGAGTGGGGGTATGAACTTTAAGTGGAGAAGGCAATGGCACCCCACTCCAGTACTCTTGCCTGGAAAATCCCATGGACGGAGGAGCCTGGTAGGCTGCAGTCCTTGGGGTCACTAGGAGTCGAACATGACTGAGAGATTTCCCTTTCACTTTCCACTTTCACGCATTGGAGAAGGAAATGGCAACCCACACCAGTGTTCTTGCCTGGAGAATCCCAGGGACGGAGATGCCAAGTGGATTGCTGTCTATGGGGTCGCAAGGAGTCGGACACGACTGACATGACTTAGCAGTAGCAGTTAACATGAACTTTAAGAATAATTATATACTGTGATAATTATGTAGTTAATTGTAATCTCTTCTTATTTACTTTAGGATTATATAGTTGGAGAACTATGGGTTTTGTGGTATCCATTTTCTTGTTCTCAGTATTGAGATTCCTTAGTACTTCTAAACTTCTCTTTGCTAAAAGGATGAAAATGTGGTAGACTCACACGCTGCAATACCGCCAAGAATAAAAAAGAAAGACTCACTGGAATACAACAACATTGATAACTGTCAGAGATACTATGTTGAAGAAAAGAAATGAGGAGACAAAGAAAACATACTGTTTAGTTCAATCTGTATGAAGTTCAAAACTAAGCAAAATTAATCTATGGTGCTAGAAGTCAGAACAATGCTTCTCTCTGCATGGGAGGGTATTAATGGGAAAGGGCCATGAGGAAGCCTTCTGGGATTTCAGAAATGTTCTGTATCCTTTTTTTTTTTTTTTTTTTGCCTTTTACCTCTCAATATTGAGATATAGTTGACATATAAGAAAATGTTCTGTATCTTGAACATTTGTGTTCTATTCAGTTGTACGCATAAGATAAATGCCTCTTGTTCTATGTATCTTATTCAGTTCAGTTCAGTTCAGTCCAGTCGCTCAATCGTGTCCGACTCTTTGTGACCCCATGAACCGCATCACGCCAGGCCTCCCTGTCCATCACCAACTCCCGGAGTTCACCCAAACCCATGTCCATCGAGTCCGTGATGCCATCCAGCCATCTCATTCTCTGTCATTCCCTTCTCCTCCTGCCCTCAATTTTTCCCAGCATCAGGGTATTTTCAAATGAGTTGGCTCTTCACATCAGGTAGCCAAAGTATTGGAGTTTCAGCTTCAACATCACTCCTTCCAATGAACACCCAGGACTGCTCTCCTTTAGGATGGACTGGTTGGATCTCCTTGTATCTTATAACTTCAGTTAAAAACAAAAGACATTCCTTCTCACTTTAGAGCTCCCCAAGTCCCCTGGCTAAGCTTTCTTAGGGACCATGCTGGTCCTCAGAGCCACAGAAGAATGATACTTCCCAGGAGGGACTATTTCTATCTCTTAAGAAACTCTCCCTGACAGAACCGGCAGCTGGGGAGGGTGGCAGGGAAGACTTCATGAGGAGTGACCATTGGGGTGCTTGGTGTGTTATATTCCAGGTATTGGGGTAAGGTGACAATTCTAAACAATTACTTAACAACTGTCCTGAACTGACTCATCTTAACAGCACGTATCTCAGACCTTCCCACCTTGTGTGCCTTGGCCCACTGGTGTGCTTAGAATGGGGTTCAAATGAGCTAAGGTACAGGGCTCCCCCTCCTGCCCAGAGCAGCTTTTCTTCTTATATCCACGTGTCCTATAATATTGTTGTTCAGTCACTCAATCGTGTCTGACTCTTTGTGACCCCATGGACTGCAGCATGCCAGGCTTCCCTGTCCTTCACCATCTCCTGGAGCTCAAACTCATGGTCATTGAGTCGGTGCTGCCATTCAACCATCTCATCCTCTGTCATCCCCTTCTCCTCCTGCCTTCAACCTTTCCCAGTATCAGGATCTTTTCTAACGAGTTGGTTCTTGGTATCAGGTGGCCCAAGTATTGGAGCTTCAGCTTCAGAATCAGTCCTTCCAATGAATATTCAGGATTGAATTCCTTTAGAATTGACTGGTTTGATTTCCTTTCAGTCCATGGAACTCTCAAGGGTCTTCTCCAACACCACATTTCAAAAGCATCAATTCTTTGGCACTCAACCTTCTTTATGGTCCAACTCTCACATCCATACATGACTACTGGAAAAATCATAACTTTGACTATACGGACCTTTGTTGGCAAAGTAAAGTCTCTGCTTTGTAATACACTGTTTAGGTTTGCCATAGATTTTCTTCCAAGGAGCAAGGGTCTTTAAATTTCATGGCTGCAGTCACCATCTACAGTGATTTTGGAGCCCAAGGAAATAAAGTCTCTCAGTGTTTCTACTGTTTCCCCATCTATTTGCCATGAAGTGATGGGACTGGATGTCAGGATCTTAGTTTTTTGAATGTTGAGTTTTAAGCCAACTTTTTCATTCTCCTCTCTTACCTTCATCAAGAGGCTTTTTCGTTCCTCCTGGCTTTCTGCCATAAGGGTGGTTTCATCTGCATATCTGAGGTTATTGATATTTCTCCCAGCAATCTTGATTCCAGCTTGTGCTTCATCCAGCCTGGCATTTTGCATGATGTACAATATTATCATTTTCTATGTGTGCAGAGGGCTTCTCAGGTGGCTCAGTGGGCAAAGAATCTGCCCACAGTGCAGGAGACACAGGTTTAGTCTCTGGGTTGGGAAGACCCCCTGGAGGAGGGAATGGCAACCCACTCTAGTATTTTTGCCTGGAGAATCCCATGGACAGAGGAACCTGGCAGGCTACAGTCCATAGCATCACAAAGAGTTGGACACGACTAAAGTGATTGAGCGTGCATGTGTGCATAGTATTAAAAAGTTACAAAGAGTTGACCTGATCCACTGCTTCTCAATTTTTTTTCTGGCCTTGCTGTGAGTAATATGTGAGATCTTAGTTTTTCCTGACCTGGGACAGAACCTGTGCCCTCTCAGTGGAAACACAAGTCTTAACCACTGGACTGCCAAGGAAGTTCTGTGGTTAGCTTTTAAGAATAGGGAAGATGTCCATTTTGCTCATCAGTATAAACCCCATGTGCCAGGTCTAGGGCCTGGTATGTATACATATACATATGGGATTTCCCTGGTGGCTTAGCAGTAAAGAGTCTGCCTGAAATGAAGGAGACTTGGGTTCAATCCCTGGGTCAGAAAGATCCCTTGGAAGAGAGCATGGCAATCCACTCCAGTATTCTTGCCTGGAGAATCCCCATGGAGAGAGGAGCCTGGTGAGCTACAGTACATGGGATTGCAAAGAGTAGGACAGGATTGAGCAACTATGCACAGTAGCACATACATACATATATGTATATATGAAATGAATACATACATGTTTCAGTGTCATTACTCTACCCTACTCCTCATTCTGATACACCTCCAACTCCACACAAGCATTTTTATAGGAGTGAAGAGACTGAAATGACTATCAAGTGCAGTCTGAAAAGAATCCACAAAAATGAAAGTATAGCCTTCAGATGTGTGTATACCATGGGTAGGAAGAGGCTATGCTCTGAGGGTGGTGGGCATTGGTAGACTAGTGAACCTCAAGGGTTGTGTTTGTGTGTGTGTGTGTGTGTGTGTGTGTGTTCTGTACCAGTTGGCAGAGTTAGCCATCTCATCCATGTCAGCTGCCTGCTGGATCTCTACATGTTCTGGTAGAGTAAAGTGCTTTGCCTCTGTTGGCATAATTGGATAAGCCTCTTGTAGGCTCCTCTGGATTCATTTGGGAGTTGTAAGTGTGTAGAGAACCCAGCTGCAGGCCAGTTTGGAGAAGGCCAGATGCTGGAGAAGGCCAGGAACCGGAGAAGGTCATGCAGTGAGACCCTCGGGCCACAAGAACAGCAGGAGAGTTGCTGGGTACCCCTGTGTGTGGGACTTTTCAAAACAGAAAAAGCTTCGAAAGTGAGTGGGAAAGGGCACTGATGAGGAATTTCACAGACCTTACAATATTTCCACCATGACTTTCCTGACTTAAATTTTTTTTTTTTCCTACTTCTCTCTGTTTCTGGAGAATTTTATAGAATGAGATTTGTGGAGTAATATATTTAAATTTCTGAGCAATATCTGGTTTTGTACTTCTCCTCATGTGTGGGCTGGCTTCTGACAGTATTTTGGAAGAGGATGGAAGCAAGGCAAAACAAAATATGCATTGTCCCCTACGTGCTTTGGATGTCAGGCATCAGATGTTCTAGGACAAAGTGGCCCATTCAGCCCTGCTTCCTCTGACTTGCTTCTTACGGTGACACAGCACAGGTCACAATTTCCCCTCCACAGCTTCCCTGTGTACTCCCAGGAAAGTCCTGAGTGACACACCCAGTCACCAGACCTTACAGACCATGGCTCATTAGGGCTTGGCATGGCCTGCAATGCAACACGCCTAATGAGACATTCCGGAGCTGCTGACAGGGAGAGACTCTCCCTGGGGCTCTCTAAATAGCTTCTGAGGCTTTAAGAACAAAAGCCTTACAGAGCCTCTGCTTGGCAACTGCTGTGGCTAATTTTATTTCCACCAGGCAAGGCTCAAGGCAGGGATGCCTGAAAGACATTGTGAAAGGAGGATTTCTTTGTCTTTCCTTCAGCAATTAGTCATAATCCAAAATTTGGAATGGCTCTTTAATGTTGTTTTTGGCCACATCACGCAGCTTGCAGGATATCCTAGTTCCCTGACCAGGAATGGAACCCAGGCCTTGATAATGAAAGCGTGGAGTCTTAACCACTGGACTGCCAGGGAATTCCACACACCCCAGTGCCTTTTTTGAATGGCTCTAACTTAGACTCTTTGGAGGGAAGAGCAAGACATAGACACAGAGAGAGAAATATGTGAAGCATAAACTGACCTCCAAATAGCTGATTCATACTAAAAGTATTGTAAGAACATCTTGTAAGTGTCAGGAGAGAAAACCAATCCCAGAAAATGAACTCTGACAGTGGGTGAGGCACTGTGGGAGTCACTTTGTACAAAGTGTACCACATTCTCACAACAGTTAGTAGAAATGTTTTTACACCCCTTTTAGGAAACTGAGGCTCAGTGAGCTCAACTAACTTCCCCAGGTCACACAGCTCTAAGTAGAAGACACAGAATTTAAACTGTTTAAATCCTAAAGTCCACAGACTTTATATCAGATCTAGCTGTTTCCATAAAAGATCAACTTGGAAGAAGTTTCCAATAACCAAAAATACTATTAAATATTTATTGAGTACTTGCTAAGTGCCAAACCCTATGCAAAGGGCTGTATTTTGGGGTGCTCCAATAAGCTAGATCCTTACTCTTGGTTGCTAGTTAAAGGGACCTATTGGAACATGACTTGACAATTTTAAATAGCCAAAATCTTCAGTTCTATTAGTTAAGGCATCACTAGGCTGATCTAATAATAATGAGGTTTATTGAGATCTCATCTGGTTTGCTTTTTCATTCCTCTCTCTAACCTCAGTGAAACATGGTCCCTAACTATCCTGATCTGCATAAACTTCATCCTTCTTAAGGCATTTTTCCAGTCTCCTATCTTTTTTTCTTTTCTTTTGGCACTAATCTCTTTTAAAAAAAAAACAAAAAACACTTTTTTTAGAAATAATTTTTGGAAAGTTTTGCTTGTTTTTGTGATTGACAGATGATTAAATATTCATTGTAACTAAAAGAAGATTAGATAGAGACAAAAGATAAGGGAATGGCATAAATAAATATAAATCATTTCCTGAACCAACGTTTATTTTTCTATACAAATTTTAGGAGGAGTCGGGTTTAGAGAGGAGGACATGGTAGGTAGTATTCAAAACTGGGCTGCTGCTGCTGTGTGTCAGTCGTGTCTGACTCTGTGTGACCCCACAGATGGCAGCTCACCAGGCTCCCCCGGCCCTGGGATTCTCCAGGCAAGAACACTGGTGTGGGTTGCCATTTCCTTCTCCAATGCATGAAAGTGAAAAGTAAAAGTGAAGACGCTCAGTCGTGTCTGACTCTTAGCGACCCCATGGACTGCAGCCTACCAGGCTCCTCCGTCCATGGGATTTTCCAGGTAAGAGTAATGGAGTGGGTTGCCATTGGCTTCTCTGATCCAAAACTGGGTTAGTGTAATAAATTTGGATAGTAATTGTTAAATGCCATCATATGCTTCCTGATTGGGCTGCTGTAGTACATTTTACTTGGAAAATTCTATTAGTTGATCACACCGAGGTTTGTCTATTTCTGATAGTTACAACCTAAAGGCAACCATTACAATAGTACCACACAGGGTTGTTAAGATTTTACATTAAAGTTGCATGTGAAACTCAGGAGTCTGGAAAAAGTGAAGATATGGTTCTTATTTTCCAAAAGATGTGAAGAAAGTTCCCAGGTGTGTCCTACCTTTCTTGATGGAGGGATGATGAGGACGAGATGAGATCCATCTTGGATGGTGAGGTAGATGCTAGTCAGATGCATACTCAGAGAAGGCAATGGCACCCCACTCCAGTACTCTTGCCTGGAAAATCCCATGGACAGAGGAGCCTGGTAGGCTGCAGTCCATGGGGTCGCTAAGAGTCAGACACAACTGAGGGACTTCACTTTCACTTTTCACTTTCATGCATTGGAGAAGGAAATGGCAACCCACTCCAGTGTTCTTGCCTGGAGAATCCCAGGGACAGGGGAGCCTGGTGGGCTGCCATCTATGGGGTCGCACAGAGTCGGACACGAATTAAGTGACTTAGCAGCAGCAGCAGCAGCAGTGCAACTGCCAAATTCAGACTTAAATTGAAGAAAGTGGGGAAAACCACTAGCTCATTCAGGTATGACCTAAATCAAATCCCTTATGATTATACAGTAGAAGTGAGAAATAGATTTAAGGGACTAGATCTGATAGACAGAGTGTCTGTTGAACTATGGATGGAGGTTCATGACATTGTACAGGAGACAGGGATCAAGACCATCCCCATGGAAAAGAAATGCAAAAAAGCAAAATGGCTGTTTGGAGAGGCCTTACAAATAGCTGTGAAAAGAAGAGAAGCAAAAAGCAAAGGAGAAAAGGAAAGATATATACCCATTTGAATGTAGAGTTCCAAAGAATAGCAAGAAGAGATAAGAAAGCCTTCTTCAGCGATCAGTGCAAAGAAATAGAGGAAAACAATAGAATAGAGAAGACTAGAGATCACTTCAAGAAAACTAGAGATATCAAGGTTAAAATTTCATGCAAAGATGGGCTCAATGAAGGACAGAAATGATATGGACCCAACAGAAGCAGAAGGTTTTAAGAAGAGGTGGCAAGAATACACAGAAGAACCATACAAAAAAGATCTTCACGATGCAGATAATCACGATGGTGTGATTACTCACCTAGAGCCACACATCCTGGAATGTGAAGTCAAGTGGGCCTTAGAAAGCATCACTACAAACAAAGCTAGTGGAGGCGATGGAATTCCAGTTGAGCTATTTCAAATCCTGAAAGATGATGCTGTGAAAGTGCTGCACTCAATATGCCAGCAAATTGGGAAAACTCAGCAGTGGCCACAGGACTGGAAAAGGTCAGTTTTCATTCTAATACCAAAGAAAGGCAATGCCAAAGAATGCTCAAACTACCGCACAATTGCACTCATCTCACACGCTAGTAAAGTAATGCTCAAAATTCTCTAAGCCAGGCTTCAGCAATACGTGAACTGTGAACTTCCAGATGTTCAAGCTGGCTTTAGAAAAGGCAGAGGAACCAGAGATCAAATTGCCAACATCTATCTGCTGGACCATGGAAAAAGCAAGAGAGTTCCAGAGTTCTATTTCTGCTTTATTGACTATGCCAAAGCCTTTGATTGTGTGGATCACAATAAACTGTGGAAAAGTCTGAAAGAGATGGGAATACCAGACCACCTGACCTGCCTCTTGAGAAACCTGTTTGCAGGTTAGGAAGCAACAGTTAGAACTGGTTCCAAATAGGAAAAGGAGTATGTCAAGGCTGTGTACTGTCACCCTGCTTATTTAACTTATATGCAGAGTACATCATAAGAAACGCTGGGCTGGAGGAAGCACAAGCTGGAATCAAGATTGCCAGGAGAAATATCGATAACTTCAGATATGTAGATGACACCACCCTTATGGCAGAAAGTGAAGAGGAACTAGAAAGCCTCTTGATGAAAGTGAAAGAGGAGAGCGAAAAAGTTGGCCTAAAGCTCAACATTCAGAAAACGAAGATCATGGCATCCGGTCCCATCACTTCATGGGAAATAGATGGGGAAACAGTGGAAACAGTGTCAGACTTTATTTTGGGGGGCTCTAGAATCACTGCAGATGGTGACTGCAGCCATGAAATTAAAAGATGCTTACTCCTTGGAAGAAAAGTTATGACCAACCTAGATAGCATATTCAAAAGCAGAGACATTACTTTGCCGACTAAGGTCCGTCTAGTCAAGGCTATGGTTTTTCCTGTGGTCATGTATGGATGTGAGAGTTGGACTGTGAAGAAGGCTGAGCACCGAAGAATTGATGCGTTTGAACTGTGGTGTTGGAGAAGACTCTTGAGAGTCCCCTGGACTGCAAGGAGACCCAACCAGTCCATTCTGAAGGAGATCAACCCTGGGATTTCTTTGGAGGGAATAATGCTAAAGCTGAGGCTCCAGGACTTTGGCCACCTCATGCGAAGAGTTGACTCAATGGAAAAGACTCTGATGCTGGGAGGGATTGGGGGCAGGAGGAGAAGGGGACGACAGAGGATGAGATGGCTGGATGGCATCACGGACTCGATGGATGTGAGTCTGAGTGAACTCTGGGAGTTGGTGATGAACAGGGAGGCCTGGCGTGCTGCAATTCATGGGGTCACAAAGAGTCGGACACGACTGAGCGACTGAACTGAAATGAACTGAACTGAACTTACTCCTTGGAAGGAAAGTTATGACCAATCTAGACAGCATATTAAAAAGCAGAGACATTACTTTATCAACAAAGGTCCATCTAGTCAAGGCTATGGTTTTTCCAGTGGTCATGTATGGATCTGATAGTTGGTCTATAAAGAAAGCTGAGCGCTGAAGAATTGATGCTTTTGAAGTGTGGTGTTGAAGAAGACTCTTGGGAGTCCTTGGACTGCAAGGAGATCCAACCAGTCCATTCTATCCTAAAGGAGATCAGTCCTGGTTGTTCATTGGAAGGACAATGAAGCTGAAACTCCAATACTTTGGCCACCCGATGTGAAGACCTGACTCATTTGAAAAGACCCTGATGCTGAGAAAGATTGATGGCAGGAGAAGGGGATGACAGAGGATGAGATGGTTGGATGGCATCACTGACTCAATGGACATGAGGTTGGGTAAACTCCGGGAGATGGTGATGGACAGGGAGGCCTGGTGTGCTGCAGTTCATGGGGTCGCAGAGTCCAACACGACTGGGCAACTGAACTGAACTGTATTGTGCAATAATTATAATCTTTTTTCTTAGTAATAATATCTGTCCTTTTAGCCATTGAACTTGAGAGGCAAAAACATTGCCACCAACTCTGACACAGGTTAAATTTTTAGGTATCAACATATTATAATATAAAACTTACCTTTCGATGTTTCCCAGCATACAAAAGAATCAATTAAAGACAAGCCTTGTTTATAGTAAAATGTAGTTAACTCCAGCCAATCAGCATCAAGTGTACTAATGACAGAGCCTTTTCTTGTTACTTTCATTGACAGGATGCCTTCCTGATAGTTCCAGCAGGTTGATTCATCATCAAAAACATTGAAGACTGTATACAACTTGTTATCTGAGGATGGGTGTTTAGAAGGAAGAAAAAAGGGAAAGGATTGCTAAAATTGTTTTTTTAAAAAATTTAATTAATCAAGCTATTTCAAGATCATGGGCACAGATAATAATATACCATGCAAGTTTTATAAAAAGTTAACTTTGGGCCATGTTTGCATCAGAGCTTTTTCAAGGAAACGAGAGATGTATGTAGTTAAGACTCACAATGTATCTCTCCTAATCCTGTTCTCCAGAAATAGCTACTGTAATGAATTTGGTGTTAATCATTCTCTTAAGAGTACTTCTGTTCTTTAAAATACATGTCTATACCCATAAGGAGAAGGCAATGGCACTCCACTCCAGTACTCTTGCCTGGAGAATCCCATGGATGGAAGAGCCTGGTAGGCTGCAGTCCATGGGGTCGCACAGAGTTGGACATGACTGAAGTGACTTAGCAGCAGCATACAGATAAACGAGGTTTTGCAATTAAAATTTAAAAAAAAATGGTGTGTTGTATGTATCAATCTATAAATTAATTTTCTTGTTCAACATTATGCTTTACAAGTATAATTAATACATGTAGGTCTTGTTCATTTAGTTTAACTGTTACATAGCATTCAAGTTTACTTTTTTCCTATTGATAGAAATAGACATTATTACTGAATTTCTGTTATTACAAACATTATTCATTCCTTGGATACATATGTGAAAGTGACTCTAGAATGCATACTACTTAAAGTTAGCAAATTCTTTTTTTTTTTAATTTTTAGTTTTACTTTATTTTACTTTACAATACTGTATTGGTTTTGCCATACACTGACATGAATCCACCACGGAAGTTAGCAAAGTCTTAATTTGGAGTTCCATGGACTCACATCATTGGTTGTGCATTAGGAAGTCTAACGTCATTTGCATCACAGACAGTATTAGGGAATATGTGTGTTATCTGTATTTTTCTTGGTGAGTCTCCATGGATTTCACCAGACTCTCCAAGAGGTCTTTATTACGTGTCTACTCCCAACCCCCTGCACCAAAATTTAAGAACCAACCCCTGGCATAGAAAAGTTATCAGGGTTTTAAAATAAACTAAATAGAAGGCAGAGTCTAAAGATTGATAATTAAGTAACATGTTTGATTTGGAATTTAAAAGATTAAGAATAGACAATTGATCTAATCAAAGTCAGGATGGAAATGAGCAGAAGTTTAAAAGTAGCCATGGATACCAGGTGGTGCTAGTGGTAAAGAACCCTCCTGCCAATGCAGGAGATGCAAGAGACTTGGGTTCAATCCCTGGGTCAGGAAGATCCTCTGAAGGAGGGTATGGCAACCCACTCCATTATTCTTGCCTGGAGAGTCCCATGGACAGAGAAGCCTGGTGGGTTATAGTCCATAGGGTCGCAAAGAGTCGGACTTAGCATGCAGCACACATGTGGATAGAATATAAT
Source organism: Capra hircus (assembly GCF_001704415.2). Taxonomy (NCBI): domain Eukaryota; kingdom Metazoa; phylum Chordata; class Mammalia; order Artiodactyla; family Bovidae; genus Capra; species Capra hircus. Next base: position 49,806,705 of record NC_030809.1, on the reverse strand, counting down.
AGTTGACCATATAATAGGATATAAAATAGAATATAATACTGACCATATTTCCAACACTTGTTCACTCTTACATTCCTAAATTTTTCACACTACAGAAAAATCAGGGTGGTAGATAGCTAAAGAACTGGTAAAAAAAAAAAATGGAACGGTGTTGGTGGTGGTGAGGTGGTGAGATGATGAGCTGGGAAATGCTCTTGGTTCTTTCTTAAGGAGGCCATGATGACTGTGGTCCAATGAGTGTCTGCCGCGAGCAAATATTAAGCAATCTCACCACAACCCAGAAAGCTGATACCACCAGTGCATGTGGCCTCAGCACCAAGACTGATCAAAGGATCAGTTAATAGCAGCTAACAATACAGAGTCTATTCTGCGCCAGGCAGAATAAGCACTTTGTAGACATCTCATTTCTATTTATCACAGCAACACCTTTCTATAAAGACACTGAGGCAGTCTGACTGTAAACTCCTAACTCTAAGGTTTACATAGTCTTTGATTTTCTCTATTAGTGCTTTTTAAAGCATGCCCATAAATGTATCAGAAAACTTAGAACAGTCCAAAATACTCTCAGTTTCTTGGGAAGGCTTGCTAGCTGCAAAGAAGAATAAAACTATTGTTTAAAGTTATTTAAGGATGCAGGCACTATTGTTATATTAATTGTTTCATCATGATGTGCATTCTCATATTCCAACTGGTGATTAAAGGAAGCTAATTAACTTCAAAGGTGAAAACCATCCATGAAATGGGAAAGGCCAAAACTAAAATTCTCACGGACTGTTTTTAGGGAAAAACATAAATCAGAACAGCTTTCTTTACAGAATCACTGTTTTGGTACACATGCACAGCCTTCATTTTACAGAGGTATTGGCTCATGACTAAATGGAAGCCAATTTTTAACACAAAGTTTCATTACGTGGATGGTGTATGACCATGCCAGGGATAACTGTTTGGAAAACTGTCCTACCTTACATCCATCTGTAATAATTTTAAAAAATCAAGACAAGTTTATACAAGTTTATTCATTAATCTTTAGAGATATGATTAGTCTCATATTTGTTAAAAACCCTTCAAAACATATTTTTGCTAAATTTAAATGAATATAGATCCTATTTCGACTCTTCTTGTCTATTATTACCTTCTCCTTTTCTTGATTTAGAGAAACTGGGGCTGCCATCTCGTTCCATTTGACACTGTCCGCTTTCATGACGCAGTTCTTCCTCGACTCCACTTTCAGATGATTGTCCACTTAATGTTCCTTCATTCCAGTTTTTACAGTTTTCCTCTGGACTGTGTCTCACATGCAGTGTTGATTCAGTGTCTCCATCGAGGTTGGTTCCATTGCAGAATTTAAGTGGTGGGTAGTGCTGTGATATGAATCCAACAAATTTCATTCCTCTTTTAGCAGCTACATTAACCTGAGGTTTAAAAAGAGATGGTAGAACAAAATGTAAACTTCATTTACATTGATTACTTTATCAATTAATCTTTAGGCTTATTAAGGAAATCCATTAGAAAAGGAGTAAATCGACCAGTAACTAAAGGCCTATTCATAAGCAAACTAATGACCTCTAATACAGCACCAAGCCTAAGACAGTGTCACACTGTTATTCTGACTTCTTCAAACAGAACTAATATACTTTAGAAATTATGAAAACAAGAATTGTATTTTCTCCAAAAGGTTATTATTTGGGAAGAACTAATAATTCTATAGCATGATTTTTGCAGCCCTGTTAACAATGGTTTCTCCAGTTGAAGTAAAATATAAAACTATTCTAAGAAATGCTCAAAAGTAACATTACCAAATACATCTTAATTAATAAAGAAGAGACATTAATTTAAAAGCAGAAAACACGCAGTCTTGTTTGCTTGATGTAGGTAAAAGAAAAATGTTAAAAGACTTACTCTTTACAAATGTGTATGCATATACATAAGCCAAATTCATACTCCCACTCTGCTCTGCTCATATCTTGAAGCTATTGTCTCCTTTCTGGGCCATATACACATAATTAGATTCAATCTTGTTAGTTACTGAGTAGGGTTCAGAAACACATGACATGCCAGTGAAATCATTTGAGAGCTTAAGAGTGATTATTTTCACACTTGGCACTTTTTTTTTTCCTCTGCTTTTGCATCATTTCTTTGTTCTTTTTGTGTCATGTCTTTCTCCTGTGTTAAACACAGTTCTTTTGAGGGCAGGCACTATCTTACTCATTTTTGTGTTGCAATGTTTTGTACCTATACGTGCTCTATAAGTATTCGTTAATTACGTTAAAATGAAGAAGTAGCAACATCTTTTATATTCTCACTACTTTAAATGTTTTAAGTGTTTTAAATTTACTTGGAAGGGGAAGAAAGAGTTATGATGCGGATTGCAAGTGCAAACATCTATAGCCAGAAATGAAAGGGAATGAAAAAGGCCAGTAAGAAGAGTGGTGAGGGACTTCCCTGGTGGTCGAGTGGCTAAGACTCCGTGTTCCCAGTGCAGGGTGCCCAAGTTCAATCCCTGCTCAGGGAACTAGATCCCACATGCCCAACTAAGAGTTTGCATGTTACAGCTAAAGATTCTGCATGCCACAGCTAAGACCATGTGTGTGTTCCAAGTCACTTCAATTGTGACAAACTCTTTGCAACCCTATGGACTGTAGCCTGCCAGGGTCCTCTGTCCATGGGATTCTCCAGGCAAGACTACTGCAGTGGGTCGCTATGCCCTCCTCCAGGGGATCTTCCAGACCCAGATATCTAGCCTGTGTCTCCTACGGCTCTTGCATTGCAGGCAGATTCTTTACAGCTGAACCACTGGGGAAGCCCACCTAAGACCCGTGCAGCCAAATAAGTAAATATTTTTTTAAAAAAGAAGAAGCAGGGTGACATCAGGCTGCAATATCCACTTAAAGGGGCCGACTGTAACTTAGCTCTAGCTGAAGAGAAGGGAATTCTGAGCCAGGCAGAGACTATGGGTATATGGAGCTAGGACAAACACTGCTGACACAGCATCATTTACTCCTATAAATTAACACATTAAGATTGTAGCACTGTAAGAAGCCTCAAAAATAACCATAAATTGTCCTTTATATCAGGACTCCTGGGAGAGGAGAGGAGATGTGGTAAGGAGACAGGTCAAAGTACTTTTTCTAGGTCTTATTTGTTGATTTGGGTGCAGAAGGCTTTCTCTATTACTAAAAAGTTTTGTCTGGAAAAGTTTGGTTATCTTATGGAATAGTACTGTCTTTTCAATTTTTAATTTAGAAGACTGATGTTTTTAATGTTTTTTATTTAGAAATCCTAGGGAAAACATTTGTAAATCTAAATTAAAAAAAGAGCAAACATTGACATAATATTAAAATAACTTAAAATCTAGCTGTTCAATAATCAACTCTTTATATAAGGCACTTGTTCAAAAATAGTATTTGGCACTTATCTATTGCTCTTGTTCATACAGGGGGCAATGTTCAAACATTTCACATGCTATGTTTCCTGAAGCTGTTCTCTTCATAAAATAACCCCATTACTCTAATTGCTGAAATAACAGTACTTTCCTGTTTAAATAGATCTTTAACTGTGTTCAGGAAGTCAAATGCAAAACAAGGGCTCTCATGATGATCTATTAAGACTAAATTAGCAGTTTCATTTTTGTTTCTAGAGTGAATTTATTCCCATAAAAAAATATTTCCCAGAATAGTAGAAGTAAATAGTGTGAGTACCTTGTTTATAAAAATCTAGTTTTGAAAACTGTTCCTAAAAAACCTTAATGAATGGTGACTTTATATCTAAATGGGAAAGACTTAGCTGCTATAACTGGCAAAACACAAGCCACAGATAGTCTTACTTACACGGTCATTTAAAGCTTGGGAACAACACAATAGAAACAGTGAACAAATTTCACAGTTTCTTATTTGACAGGAAATGCCTTAGGTTTTTGGCTGTATTCATTTAAATAAAGCTAAACCTTACACATATGTCAACGCAACTAAAGTTAAAAAAATCCAAACTTTAGCCATCAAATCCTGTCAACTTCAAATACTTATGAATGTACAATTTTTTCAATCAATATACATATAGTGTTTAATTTTTCATTTAAGGTTTATGAAGTTCTATTGAATAGATTTTTTTCTCTCAACAGCACTTGTCATGTTCAATGCCTATAAAGTATTCTATCTTATTGATAGACCATTGCCTCTTTCTCAGTTTTCCAGTTGTTGAGAATTTGGCCCCTGTTTAAGGTATCTTTGTATAAACATGACTTTTCCCTTTTCAGTCAATTTCCTGGAATAGATTCCTAAAAAGGAAAATAAAATAAGATTTATGATTTTTATAACCAAATTGATATTCACTGTACTAATTTATTCCAATGCTAATTGCATTGTATATGAATATATCTGAATTTTTTCTTAAAGGTCTTTACAGCACTGAATTTAATATTTTCAATTTAATTTCTCAGTCCATACTGGTGAGGTATTACGTCTCAGTTTTTACTTACATTAAAATTTATTAGTTAGGTTGAACCCTTTGCCAAATGTTTCTTCATTATTTTTGTTTCCTTTTGTACTTTCTGTGGATTGTCTGTCCATTCAAGACTGAATGTACTTTCAGGCTTTTGTGTTCATTTCCTATACACTCGGAAAATGAAGCTTCCGTAAGACATTTCTTGACCATTTCTCCGGATTCTTTTTTTCCTAGTATATAATTATATTTACATATTCAAACTCAAGTTCCTCAACCTACTCTTATAATTAAATATGTCCAGTCTTTCATTTTCTTTTGGATTTTTTGAACTTGAAAAACTTAACTCTTTATTTTATGTGAAATGTGTGGAGTCTTATTTTCTACCAATCGATTGCCCATTTTCCCAGCACCATTCACTAAGTAATGGTTATTACTCCATTTTATTTAGCAGGTTTGTTATGAACTTTCTTATATATGTATTAATTTATTTCTGGAATTTCCATTCTGTTTCACTGGCCTCTATTTCTGTTTTTAATTCTACAATTTGGTAATGTGCTTTAATTTGTTTTAAAGTCTAGTAGACTAAGTCACCTATCATTTCCCTGTTCTTTTTAAATTAGGAAAGGAAACTGATGAAGAAATACGAAATATTTCTCAATATCCCATGAAAAAACATGTATTTTAGTACCTTTTCTATCAGTTCTTTTGTTACGTCATTTGTTTGTGTCTCATAAGTTAAAGGACATTCCTCAATCACAAGCCTTGGGCGTCTTTGTCCACTGGGTGCTGTCGAATGCTTCATGCTGTAACAGAGAATATGTTTATGGTTGGAAGCCAATTGCTAATTTTTAACTAATAAGCTCATGTGAAAATGAGTGAGCTACTTACAAATAAGGTCAAGGTATCCCTTTTTCTTTGTTATTTCAAATTTAATGGTTGTCTTCTTATGTAAACTTATCAGAAAAAAATAATAATTTCTATTTAGATTACCTTGGTTAAAATCTCTAAGAATTTAATTTCTAATTTAACATGAAAGAAAAACTACACGTCGATTGTTTTGATAAGTTATGAGAAATGATTTTAGATCACAGCTATACCTCATTATTGCGCAAAAGTGATCCTTTTTAAGTGCAGATAAATATTGTCCTATCTTTTTCCTTTTTCTTCTTTTCTCACCTTCCCCCCTTGATTATTCTTAGCCATGGCAGGGCACTGCTAAATCTATCTGAAGTAAAGCAAAAAGAGAAAAATAACTTGTCCATGGTTTATAAGATTTGTAGTTAGGACATAAAGTGTTGCTACTGTGTGGTAAGTGGCCTATTTACCTAGTAATGCTTGAACTAGTAAAGACTTGATGTGGCACCCTGTCATGGAGAAAGCTGGTTGTATACATGTCCTCTCAGAATGTCCAAGTGGGCAGTTAGTTATTCAGTAGCAGACAGGGAAAAAAGCACATTGGGAATTTTTTTTTTTAATTCTTTTAAAAAAGCCTTTTCTTTTCCCCCAATCTTTCTGTTTTCTTCTCTCTTTCCCTCTTATTTCATTTTCCCTTCTCTGCTTACTCCTTTCACAGTTAAAGTGATTGTTAGTCCATCACTGTAAAGAGAAAACACAATTTCTACCTTGGTCTTTGAGATGATTTTGATACGGTTGAAGAATTGTGTAACAAATATTTAATATGTGTCTCAAAGACATTGGTTTGGTTATTTTTACTTTTCCACCTGTAAGGAACAACAGTATTTTGAATACTATCAAATGTACAAGCTAGGTTAGGGAAAACATTTGTGGTATTGTCTGGAAAAGCAGCCATTAAAATTTAAAAAGCTAAAAAAAAAATCTAAAAAGGATGACTTTTACCTCCTATGTTTTGGAAAAAGCTGGTAAGAGATCTATCCAGTTTATGAGAACTTAGCATGTAGGCCTTTTTGCTGTAGAAGTTTTGGAAGTTAGTTTCTGTGGCTACTGTTAGTAAAACTACATTGGACACTTCAGAAAAAATGCTCAGTGAAAGGGGACTTGTTCAGTCAGCTCTTTCAGCTCAGTGAAGTTGCTACAGGAGTGTTCCCACTCTTCTTGAGTATATTTTCCTTTTCTTCTGTTCACTGACATCCTTACCAAGGACCTGTATGTCTGCAAGGGGCTCAATCCTGAGAAATTTTAAGGAAGGAGATTGATGTTTTCTTCTCCCAATCCATGTTCAACTGTTGGAAAATGTGCCTTTAAGCCAAACCCCCTAATTGTTCTTTATTCTCCATCACTGTGTTCAAACTGTCTTTTCTTTTAGCTAAAGAAAACTTTCTCTCTTAACAGCTTCTCAGTATGACAGTTTTCTTGAGCACCAGCCTTACCTTAATTTCAAGCGCGATAGCACCACTCTGTATAGGTAACTTGCAGGCAAGTGTTTTTGCTGCCCCACAGGTTGTATAACAGGATGAATAGCTCCAACAATATATCCTTTAAGATAGTAGTCTTCCACTTTTGTTGCTATATCAAGAATGGAATTTATCTTGATGACTTCTGGGTTTGGCGAAGCTGAAATATTAAATGCAAAGAGACATTTGCACATTCATAAAGTTGAACTATACATTATTTCTATCTATGTGTGATAATACAAATGAATAGAAAACACACTCATTCATGTCTTAATCTCAAATAAAGTTACACTAACAGGGATTACATATTTTCTAAGTTAATTCCAGAAAAAAAAGCAAAATGGCACCCCACTCCAATACTCTTGCCTGGAAAATCCCATATGGAGGAGCCTGGTAGGCTGCAGTCCATGGGGTCGCTAAGTCGGACATGACTGAATGACTTTGCTTTCACCTTTCACTTTCATGCATTGGAGAAGGAAATGGCAACCCACTCCAGTGTTCTTGCCTGGAGAATCCCAGGGACGGGGGAGCCTGGTGGGCTGCCGTCTCTGGGGTCGCGCAGAGTCGGACACGACTGAAGTGACTTAGCTTAGCAATCTTACAAGCTGGCAGATATATAGTATTACCAATATGTCTTAAAGTGGAAATACAATACCTTGTATATATATATGTATGTTTCAATTTCAATTAAGGCAGTTTTATATCTTAGGATTTCATTTGAGTGACTATATTTCCATTAATAGATATAGAAGACATATATAGGATAAAAGTATTAGGTTTAGAAGCCAATTGTTTTTGTGATTCTGGACAAGATGAGATGTAAAATTTCTTAAGAGTGATATTCATACAAATTTAAAGATTAAAAATGGAAGAAATGATATTTGTTAATCAAGAATTGTTAAGTGCTTTCTTATTTCCAATTACACTTCAAAATATCATGTTTTAAGTTTCTCTGGGAAACTAAAAATATGCTTTCTTATGGCACTTACATAAATATTTGAGTAAAGAAATTGAAAAAGTAAAGGTACCGAGAAGTTCTTTTTAATGAGCAAAAATTCTAAACATAAAGGAAATTTAAATGCAAAATTTGGTATGCAGTTGAACCATCCCTTTGAAGCAGGACAAATCTGTAGAAACTATAGAAAAGTAGAATCTGTATAGTTTTCAGTAAAAGGAAAAGGGTGTGTTATATGGGAAATGAATATTTTTTCAGTATTAATTTTAAAAACAACTTCACTTTCTGTAACATTATTTCTCATGTTCTGGAAAACCACCAAGAATTAATAGCTATAAACAGAGCTGTAATTTGGTTATCTCTTGAGTAACAAAACATATGAAATTAACTCCAGGTATGGGTAGCACTGGTTGTTGGCCTTCTGTTAGCGTGGTCAGTGCTGTCCAGCAAAGAGCTGCTGCCAACTGCCCAAACACCGGAAGTAGGTTAAGAAGCAGACAAGGAAGAAGGGTCAGAGGAAATCCCCACGGCCTCTTACATTCAGATCCACGCGATGGAACAGAAACATACCACTTGGGTTCATGTGGGTTCATGCCAACTTTTCAAATAAAAAAAAGCACTCCAAGAAAAGTTATATAAACCATGATGAATCCATTTACTCAAATGTTCATCCTTTTTTGGATTTAAACTAATCTATATACAATATATTTTCATCATTATGAATAGGAATAAAAACAAAGAGAGTGATCCTGGTCTTGGAAGAAACAGCTGGATTTCATTGCAAAATGACCCAGTTCTGCCTGCTTGTGTGGCAATCACTCTGTGATTCATTTGGTTTTACTTTTTTAGTATTTAACTACCAACCCTGATTTCCAAACAAAGGAACTAAGAAACTATAAAAGAGAATAAACTGTTAAGACTAAGGAATGAAATGTAGCCTAAACTTATTTTAAGACGTAGAAGGAAATGGCAACCCACTCCAGTGTTCTTGCCTGGAGAATCCCAGGGACGGGGGAGCCTGGTGGGCTGCCATCCTTGGGGTTGCACAGAATCAGACACGACTGAAGCGACCTAACAGCAGCAGCAGCAGCAGCAGCATACTAATCCTATACAGTTCTAAAGAAAATTTCAGTCTTTTAATAGATCTCATTGCTTATTGTAGAAAATGGGAATACTTAGCATAATACAGAAGAATCTTCAGAGTCTGGCCTCTATCTACGTACTCAAGCCTTCAGTCTTTGTTCTTTTTCTCGTATGTCTTGCTTTGGCAGGACTGAATTACTGGTGTTCCTGAGCGAGGCACACTATTTCATGCCTACAGACTTTCATTTCCTTTCCTGCTCCCCAAGCTGAGTTAATCACTCCTTCCTCTGCACTATGCATAACTAGTTCCCTTACCAAACTATATTATAGTTACTTGTTTATATATCTGGCTCTGCTGATATATATTATTCGACTGATAATTCCTTATGGGCATAAAACCAGAATCACTTACCATGAGTAGAAAGTTACATGTGAATAAATGCAACAAAAAGAAAACACTTACCAGATTCTAGTGGGAGACTGTTATCTGCCAAAGGCTGAGCTACACAGCCCTGCTCTACCTTTGTCGAAAGGGACAATTAGCCGTCTAACTCTAAACTGATTAGATGGCTTAAAAAGAACTGAAAAGAGCACAGCTTTCTGGTTGTGAGATTCAATGATAGTTAATTCTGTCTGTGTGTACAACTTAAAGGCATCTTATGTTTAGTGCTAAGTCTTTTGGTAGAGGCTTGGAGACCCTACTTGGATAGAAGTAGCAAGGAAAGAATGATGGCCTGCAAGGGGGCAGAGGACATCAGAGGGAATAAAATGAATTATAAAACTAGATAAAAGAACTATAAAAACTTTACAGTCTGAGGTCACTTAAAATACCTTCTACACTTCACTGGCCCACTTGATAATGATAATGAAGTCATTCCCCCCATTCTATTGTTTCACAACACTGTTTTCAAAGGCAGACTTTTGTAGCACATTAAATGCAATCATGGAGAAGATGGCTGTAACAGAATGACATTGGTGCTCAAAGAGATTTCCATTCAGGTAGAGAATGTATTTCAGAGGAACACCCTGTTCTCTGGTGATGTCAGAGAAATTTTGTGACAATGGAACAAATCCAGTTTTTCTGGTCTAATCTACATCCTCTTGCACTCTCAGTGAAGTAAGGTTATTGTCTTGAGTTGAGTGCAAAATAATGTTAATGCCCAAAACACAAACATAGAAACAGAGAGAAGTTTTGGGAGGAATTACAAACTAAGAAGTCCAAGAAAGCCACAAAGGGGGTAAAGAAAAGTTGTACATCAATACTTACAAGCATATCTTAGCATAAGTTTTTGTAAAGATCATACCACTTTGGGCCCAGTGCTTTACATTAATTATTCAACTGTCTCAAATGTGCATGTTCTTCTATTTGGAGGTTTATGTGTCTTTTGATAAATCGCACTCAGCATAGACACGACAATTACCGTAAATGCTTAAAATATACTTATTAAAGGACCAGCTGTATGAAAAATTGGTTGTAACATTAACATATTCAATGAACAGAGCTCCAGGGTGCTCATGGAGCAGCAGTTTAGAAAGTGGATTCTATGGGGAATTCCCTGGTGGTCCAGTGGTTAGGACTCTGCACTTTCACTTTCACTGCTGAGGGCTGGCAAGGTACTTTGTACCTATGTGCCTCAGTTTCCTCATCTGTGAGGTGAGAATAATAAGTCTCTATAGGGTTGTTAGGATTGAATAAATTTATATTTATAAATTTATATTTGTTCCTAGAAAGTATCTGGCATGTAGCTAGCATGTGCTATACAACTGTTGGCTGCTTTGTTAAACAAAGTCCTTTCCTGAACAAAGAGGGGCAGCACACTATTCTCACTGTTAGCATTAGGATCAGGAAGCAAATCACCTGGGCTCAAATTATGCCATGTACTAGATCTGGAATCAGTTACTTTGCCTTTCTGAGATGGGGACAAATTAACTTCATAGAGTTGCTTTGATAGTAACTGTAAAACATGAGCCCAGGGCCTGGTACAAAATAAACACACAGACATCAGAGATGTGTCTCTGTTGGTGGCCCAGCTCAGAAAATATGGTTTTGAATGGAAGCTGTTCTCAGAGACAAGTCATTGTTGGTTTAAAAAAAATCTCCAGGAAGAAGTTCATTTTAGAGATCTGGACTTACTTCAAAAGCCCAGCCTGGCTCCCTGTCTGTAGAATTCTAGATCAGAGGCCCTTAACTCACACTCTAGACCTCAAATCCCTAGACCCTGTAGATTAGGTGTCCCCAGCTCACTCTCCAGACCAGGGTCCCTAACTCACACCGATCTACTCCATGGAGTCCCAGACTCACATGTCCAAAGGTACCAGCTTGATAAAACAAAGAAAGGTGCTGTGCTGGAGAAGGGACCTGGAGAAGACTTAATACCACATCTGAGAGTGCAGCAGCCCTGGTCCAGTAGTTGCCATGTGGCCATGTGGACCCAGTGTCACTGAATCTTCTTCTTAGTGGAGACAGGAGGATGGTGGTGAGAAGAGGGCTGGGATTCACTCTGTTGGCAGATTCTCTTTCTTATCTGACATTGTGACTTACTTTAAACATGCCATTATTTTCTCCCATTCCGAAGGCTGTCTTTTCACCTTGCTTATAGTTTCCTTTGTTGTGCAGAAGCTTTTAATTTTAATTAGATCCCATTTGTTTATGTTTGCTTTTATTTCCAGTATTCTGGGAGGTGGATCACAGAGGATTCTGCTGTAATTTATGTCGGAGAGTGTTTTGCCTATGTTCTCCTCTAGAAGTTTTATAGTTTCTGGTCTTACATTTAGATCTTTAATCCACTTTGAGTTTATTTTTGTGTATGGTGTTAGAAAGTGTTCTAGTTTCATTCTTTTACAAGTGGTTGACTAGTTTTCCCAGCACCACTTGTTAAAGAGATTGTCTTTCATCCATTGTATATTCTTGCCTCCTTTGTCGAAGAAAGGTGTCCATAGGTGTGTGGATTTATCTCTGGGCTTTCTATTTTGTTCCATTGATCTATATTTCTGTCTTTGTGCCAGTACCATACTGTCTTGATGACTGTGGCTTTGTAGTAGAGCCTGAAGTCAGGCAGGTTGATTCCTCCAGTTCCATTCTTCTTTCTCAAGATTGCTTTGGCTATTCAAAGTTTTTTGTATTTCCATACAAATTGTGAAATTATTTGTTCTAGCTCTGTGAAAAATACCACTGGTAGCTTGATAGGGATTGCATTGAATCTATAGATTGCTTTGGGTAGTACACTCATTTTCACTATATTAATTCTTCTGATCCATTAACATGGTATATTTCTCCGTCTATTAGTGTCCTCTCTGATTTCTTTCATCAGTGTTTTATAGTTTTCTATATATATATATTTAGTTTCTTTAGGTAGATATATTCCTAAGTATTTTATTCTTTTCATTGCAATGGTGAATGGAATTGTTTCCTTAATTTCTTTTTCTACTTTCTCATTATTAGTGTATAGGAATGCAAGGGATTTCTGTGTGTTGATTTTATATCCTGCAACTTTACTATATTCATTGATTAGCTCTAGTAATTTTCTGGTGGAATCTTTAGGGTTTTCTATGTAGAGGATCATGTCATCTGCAAACACTGAGAGTTTTACTTCTTCTTTTCCAATTTGGATTCCTTTTATTTCTTTTTCTGCTCTGATTGCTGTGGCCAAAACTTCCAGAACTATGTTGAAAAGTAGTGGTGAAAGTGGGCACCCTTGTCTTGTTCCTGACTTTAGGGGAAATGCTTTCAATTTTTCACCATTGAGGATAATGTTTGCTGTGGGTTTGTCATATATAGCTTTTATTATGTTGACAGCCTTCAGAATGGGAGAAAATAATAGCAAATGAAGCAACTGACAAACAACTAATCTCAAAAATATACAAGCAACTCCTGCAGCTCAATTCCAGAAAAATAAATGACCCAATCAAAAAATGGGCCAAAGAACTAAATAGACATTTCTCCAAAGAAGACATATGGATGGCTAACAAACACATGAAAAGATGCTCAACTTCACTCATTATCAGAGAAATGCAAATCAAGACCACACACAATGAGGTACCATTTCACACCAGTCAGAATGGCTGTGATCCAAAAGTCTACAAGCAATAAATGCTGGAGAGGATGTGGAGAAAAGGGAACCCTCTTACACTGTTGGTGGGAATGCAAACTAGTACAGCCACTATGGAGAACAGTGTGGAGATTCCTTAAAAAACTGGAAATAGAACTGCCTTACAACGCAGCAATCCCATTGCTGGGCATACACACCAAGGAAACCAGAATTTAAAGAGACATGTGTACCCCAGTGTTTATCGCAGCACTGTTTATAATAGCCAGGACATGGAAGCAACCTAGATATCCATCAGCAGACGAATGGATAAGAAAGCTATGGTACATATACGCAATGGAGTATTACTCAGCCATTAAAAAGAATACATTTGAATCAGTTCTAATGAGGTAGATGAAACTGGAGCCAATTATACAGAGTGAAGAAAGCCAGAAAGAAAAACACCAATACAGTATACAAACACACATATATATAGAATTTAGAAAGATGGTAATGATAACCCTGTATGTGAGACAGCAAAAGAGACACAGATGTATAGAACAGACTTTTGGACTCTGTGGGAGAGAGAGAGGGTGGGATGATTTGGGAGAATGGCATTGAAACATGTATACTATCATGTAAGAAACAAATCGCCAGTCTAGGTTTGATACAGGATACAGGATGCTTGGGGCTGGTGCCCTGGGATGACCCAGAGAGATGATATGGGGAGGGTAGTGGGAGGGGGTTCAGGATTGGGAACTCATGTACACCTATGGGGTATCTCTTCACAGCTGCTCCAGCAAAACACAGCCGCTGCTCCTTACCTTGGACAAGGGATATCTCCTTACTGCTGCCATTCCTGACCTTCAACATGGGATAGCTCCTCTAGGCCCTCCTGTGCCTGCTCAGCTACCACTCCTCGGGTTGCTCCTCCTCGGCAAGAGATACCCCAAGCTCAAGGTAAGAGAAACCCAAGTAAGATGGTAGTGTTGCAAGAGGGCATCAGAGGGCAGACACACTGAAACCATACTCACAAAAAACTAGTCAATCTAATCACACTAGGACCACAGCCTTGTCTAATTCAATGAAACCAAGCCAAGCCTGTGGGGCAACCCAAGATGGGTGGGTCATGGTGGAGAGGTCTGACAGAATGTGGTCCACTGGAGAAGGGAATGCAAGCCACTTCAGTATTCTTGCCTTGAGAACCCCCATGAACAGTATGAAAAGGCAAAATGATAAGATACCGAAAGAGGAACTCCCCAGGTCATTAGGTGCTCAATATGCTACTGGAGATCGGTGGAGATAACTCCAGAAAGAATGAAGGGATGGAGCCAAAGCAAAAACAATACCCAGTTGTGGATGTGACTGGTAATAGAAGCAAGATCCGATATTGTAAAGAGCAATATTGCATAGGAACCTGGAATGTCAGGTCCATGAATCAAGGCAAATTGGAAGTGGTCAAACAAGAGATGGCAAGGGTGAACGTCAACATTCTAGGGATCAGTGAACTAAAATGGACTGGAATGGGTGAATTTAACTCAGATGATCATTACATCTACTACTGCGGGCAGGAATCCCTCAGAAGAAATGGAGTAGCCATCGTGGTCAACAAAAGAGTCTGAAATGCAGTACTTGGATGCAATCTCAAAAACGACAGAATGATCTCTGTTGGTCTCCAAGGCAAACCATTCGATATCACAGTTATCCAAGTCTATGCCCCAACCAGTAACACTGAAGAAACTGATGTTAAACAGTTTTATGAAGACCTACAAGACGTTTTAGAACTAACACCCCAAAAAGATGTCCTTTTCATTATAGGGGACTGGAATACAAAAGTAGGAAGTCAAGAAACACCTGGAGTAACAGGCAAATTTGGCCTTGGAATGCGGAATGAAGCAGGGCAAAGACTAATAGAGTTTTGCCTGCACTGGTCATAGCAAACACCCTCTTCCAACAACACAAGAGAAGACTCTACACATGGACAGCACCAGATGGTCAACACTGAAATCAGATTGATTATATCCTTTGCAGCCAAAGATGGAGAAGCTCTATACAGTCAACAAAAACAAGACCAGGAGCTGACTGTGGCTCAGATCATGAACTCCTTATTACCAAATTCAGACTTAAATTGAAAAAAATAGGGAAAACTGCTAGACCATTCAGGTATGACCTAAATCAAATCCCTTATGATTATACAGTGGAAGTGAGAAATAGATTAAAGGGCCTAGATCTGATAGATAGAGTGCCTGATGAACTATGGATGGAGGTTTGTGACATTGTACAGGACAGGGATCAAGACCATCCCCATGGAAAAGTAATGCAAAAAAGCAAAATGGCTGTCTGGGGAGGCCTTACAAATAGCTGTGAAAAGAAGAGAGGTGAAAAGCAAAGGAAAAAAGGAAAGATATAAGCATCTGAATGCAGAGTTCCAGAGAAAAGCAAGAAGAGATAAGAAAGCCTTCTTCAGCGATCAATGCAAAGAAATAGAGGAAAACAACAGAATGGGAAAGACTAGAGATCTCTTCAAGAAAATTAGAGATACCAAGGGAACATTTCATGCAAAGATGGGCTTGATAAAGGACAGAAATGGTATGGACCTAACAGAAGCAGAAGATATTAAGAAGAGGTGGCAGAATACACAGAAGAACTATACTAAAAAGATCTTCACGACCCAGATAATCATGATGATGTGATCACTCATCTAGAGCCAGACATCTTGGAATGTGAAGTGAAGTGGGTCTTAGAAAGCATCACTACGAACAAAGCTAGTGGAGGTGATGGAATTCCAGTTGAGCTATTTCAAATCCTGAAAGATGATGCTGTGAAAGTGCTGCACTCAATATGCCAGCAAATTGGGAAAACTCAGCAGTGGCCACAGGACTGGAAAAGGTCAGTTTTCATTCCAATCCCAAAGAAAGGCAATGCCAAAGAATGCTCAAACTACCACACAATTGCACTCATCTCATATGCTAGTAAAGTAATGCTCAAAATTCTCCAAGCCAGGCTTCAGCAATACGTGAACTGTGAACTCCCTGATGTTCAAGCTGGTTTTAGAAAAGGCAGAGGAACCAGAGATCAAATTGCCAGCATCCGCTGGATCATGGAAAAAGCAAGAGAGTTCCAGAAAAACATCTATTTCTGCTTTATTGACTATGCCAAAGCCTTTGACTGTGTGGATCACAATAAACTGTGGAAAATTCTGAAAGACATGGGAATACCAGATCACCTAACCTGCCTCTTGAGAAATCTGTATGCAGACCAGGAAGCAACAGTTAGAACTGGACGTGGAACAACAGACTGGTTCCAGATAGGAAAAGGAGTACGTCAAGGCTGTATATTGTCACCCTGCTTATTTAACTTCTATGCAGAGTACATCATGAGAAACGCTGGGCTGGAAGAAACACAAGCTGGAGTCAAGATTGCTGGGAGAAATATCAATAACGTCAGATATGCAGATGACACCACCCTTATGGCAGAAAGTGAAGAGGAACTAAAAAGCCTCTTGATGAAAGTGAAAGTGGAGAGTGAAAAAGTTGGCTTAAAGCTCAACATTCAGAACACGAAGATCATGGCATCCGGTCCCATCACTTCATGGGAAATAGATGGGGAAACAGTGGAAACAGTGTCAGACTTTATTTTGGGGGGCTCCAAAATCACTGCAGATTGTGACTGCAGCCATGAAATTAAAAGACACTTACTCCTTGAAGAAAAGTTATGACCAACCTAGACAGTATATTCAAAAGCAGAGGCATTACTTTGCCGACTAAGGTCCGTCTAGTCAAGGCTATGGTTTTTCCTGTGGTCATGTATGGAGGTGAGAGTTGGACTGTGAAGAAGGCTGAGCGCCAAAGAATTGATGCATTTGAACTGTGGTGTTGGAGAAGACTCTTGAGAGTCCCTTGGACTGCAAGGAGATCCAACCAGTCCATTCTGAAGGTGATCAGCCCTGGGATTTCTATGGAAGGAATGATGCTGAAGCTGAGGCTCCAGTACTTTGGTCACCTCATGTGAGGAGTTGACTCATTGGAAAAGACTCTGATGCTGGCAGGGATTGGGGGCAGGAGAAGAAGGGGACGACCGAGGATGAGATGGCTGGATGGCATCACAGACTCAATGGACGTGAGTCTGAGTGAACTCTGGGAGATTGTGATGGACAGGGAGGCCTGGCGTGCTGCGATTAATGGGGTCGCAAAGAGTCGGACATGACTGAGCGACTGAACTGAACTGAATCATACACCTGTGGTAGGTTCATGTCAATGTATGGCAAAACCAATACAGTATTGTAAAGTAAAAAAAAAAATAATAATAGAATAAAATAAATAAATAAACATGCCAGTGTCATTCAAAAAAGTAATTCCAGGAGCAAGGAAAAGAGAAATAAATCTGGAAGTTTTGTTGAGAACATCCCTTCATGTAATCCTGTCTATTCTTAATAATGCTTTAAACTGTGCTGAAAAGAGACTGGCAACCTGATTCAGCTTAGAGATGTTAGGAAGGGCAGCTGTACCCATAGAGTGAGGTATTTTCATCAGCGCTCACTGAGTGAGTGAAGACACTCAGTCTTGTCCGACTCTTTGTGACCCCATGGACTGAAGCCTACCAGGCTCCTCCCTCCATGGTATTCTCCAGGCAAGAGTACTGGAGTGGGTTGCCATTTCCTTCTCCAGGGGATCTTTCCTACCCAGGGATCGAACCTGGGTCTCCAGTATTCCAGGCACATGCTTTAACCTCTGAGCCACCAAGAGTGCCTAAGTGCTCACTAGAGTGGATAATTACGTCTCTGTGATAGGCTTGGTGTCTGCGTCAAGCCTTTGATTTGATCTCCTTACACTGGGGTGGTAATATCAGAGACTCTATTACTTTAAAACTTAGGAAATTAGGGGGGAGGCATGGTTGTTTTGGCTAGAACTGTAGAGCACAGGCAGTTAGCAGCAGCTGTGAGCCATCTTGCTCTTAGCTCCTCAGCCACCAAGAGTTCCTTCTCAGTTCCTTGGGAGAAGGAACAAATGTTGTTGACAGCAGTAATGGGTGGGGTTGGTTGCTATTCAATCAATGCTACATGATTTGTAATACTTTATTATACTTTACAAGGCCATTGTGAAGGAAAGTATTTTGTAGTTGCTTTGAAAACTACCCACATGCAGTGTGGATTTTTTTCTCATTAAAATGTAAACATATAGAAGGTTATGTAATGTTCTGTCATTTTTCCTCATAGTTTCTGAAATAAAATATCAGTACAATTTTTTATGGTCCTTTGCTTAAAAACTTCATAGACAAGATCAAATTTTAAAAATACAAAAAAAGTCACATTCTTTTAGTATAAAGCTAAGAACTTGTTCAATACCAAAAGCTTCGCCCTGATGATGTAACTCTATGAAAAAAGTCCAACACATACAAATGTGTTTTTTTGTGAAGATTGGTATGTATTTTTGAAATATTTATGAAACATTAGTTCCTCAGATAAAGATACAATATGCAAACACTGGCAAGTAATTTTACCATATTTTCAAAAGGGAACAGACTGTCAAACTCCCTATTTTATTTAGCAATTATAGTAAAAAATAACAAGTAACATATACCAAGGTATTCTGTATCAGGCACTATGTAAAGTGCTTTACATGCCTAATATTAATAAGTCCTTACAAAAACTCCATAAAGTAGATATTGTCATTATTCTCAGATAAGGAAACTCAGGAAGAGAGAGGTTTGGTAACTTGCCCAGATTGTTAGTGAGTGGTAAGGCTGTGTCCCTGAGAGTGGGAAAGATTGAAGGCAGGAGAAGGGGCAGCAGAGGATGAGATGGTTGGATGACATCATTGAATCAATGGACATGAGTTTGAGCAAACTCCAGGAAATAGTGAAGGACAGGGAAGCCTGGTGTGCTGCAATCTATGGGGCTGCAAAGAGTCCGACACAACTGAGCAACAGAACAACAACAACAACAACAAAGGCTGTGACTGAACCAGACAGAATGACTCCAAGGAATTCTTCAGGCAAGAATACTGGAGTGGGTTGCCATACCCTCCAGGGGATCCTCCCGATCCAGGGATCAAACCTGTGTCTCTTATGTCTCCTGCATTGGCAGGCAGATTCTTTACCACTAGTGCCCTCTGGGAAGCCCTTTTAGCACCTACAGGAAAGTAAAACTTCATTTGCAATTTTGTTAATTCAAAATTTGTGAAAATTCAGACATGAGCTGCACTAAAGCTTTTGATTTCTATAAATTATTAAGCAATTTAATGTATGGATATTAAAAGGAGTATCTGGTTTACGCTACTTGTCAAAATGTTTTGTTACTTAGAAATATAAACTACTATATAAGGAACATCCAAATTATGTAACTTTTTGTTTTCAATAAAAGTTACCATCTTTGTAGTCACTCATTAATATATTTAATTGAAGTAATACAGTTGTAGTTTTGAAATACACTCCAACTCGAGGAACTACATAGTTCATTATAGGCAGCTGTGCAAAAGATCACATCATGACCACTTAAAACTCTTGCAGTCTGTGTTCCACGGCTGCCTCCTTCATGTGCTGCACTCCACCTATTCTATTTGCAGTTCCCAAACCATGAAATATTCTCTTGTTTCTGAGTCTGTTCATCTTGTCTTTCAGCCTTGTTTGCCTTACTCCCACTTCCTACTTAGCTTTTTTTTTTTAACCTTGTCAAAAAGCACAAAACATACTTAAAAGTGCCAACATTTGGTAATGCCATCCATTCAAAAATCAGAAAATGACAGGCACTTCAGAAGCCTACCATTCCGCCCTTTCCAATCACAATCCCTTTCTCCCACTCCGTGCTAACTTGACTTTTTCTTTGACTTTTATGGTTCTCAATTCCTTGCTCTTCTTAATTAACTATACAAGAATGGTGGCGCTCATGGTAAAGAACATGCTTGCCAAAGCAGGAGACATAAGAAACGTGGATTTGATCCCTGAGTCGGGAAGGTCCCCTGGAGAAGTGCTTGGCAACCCACTCCAGTATTTTTGCCTGGAGAATTTCACGGACAGAGGAGCCTGGTGGGCTATGGTCCGTAGGGTTGCAAAGAGTCGGACATGACTGAAGCATGTAAATAAACACTATAGTTCAGTTTTCCCAATTTTCGGAGCTTTATGTGAATGGAATCATACAATATGTGCTTTTGTGTTTGTTTTCTTTCACTGAACATTAAGCTCGTGAGATTCATCTGGTACAGTTTGTGTAGTTATGATTTGTTTTTCTGATTGCATTATAGTAGAGGACCACAAAAGTACTGCCTATGGCCTGTTTTGTTGCATATGGTATGTTGACTCTACATTGGCTGAGCTGAGTAGTCAGGACAGAGATCACATGGCTCACAAAGCCTAAAATATTTGCTATCTGGCCCTTTTCAGAAAAAGCTGGTGTGCTGTGGTTCATGGGGTCGCAATGAGTTGGACACAACTGAGCGACTGAACTGAACTGAACTGAGTCTTACTTCCATAGTATAGGGTTGCATTGTATGTACAGGTACATGTGCTCAGTCGCTCAGTAGTGTTTGACTCTTTGCAGCCCCATAGACTGTAGCCCTCCAGGCTCCCCTATCCATGGAATTTTCCAGGCAAGAACTGGAGTGGGTTACCATTTCCCAATTCAGAGGATCTTCCTGATCCAGGGATCGAACCTGCATCTCTTGTGTCTCCTGAACTGGCAGGCTCGTTCTTTACCACTAGCACTACCTGGGAAGCCCTGCATCATATGATATACCATAATTTACTTTTCTAATCTCTTGTTTGTAGATTTCTAAGTTGTTCACTCTTTTGGGGTTATTACAAGTAGTCCTTCTATCAGTATTTTTGTATGTGCTGCCGGTGAATGCGTAGCCACGCTTCCACTGGGATATGGATCTTTGCTAAAGATATAATGATAGAGCATTTTTTTTCCAAAGTGGTTGTACCAGTTTAAAAACACCTGGTATCAGCAGTCTTTTGACATTTTAGGGGCTTCCCTGGTAAAGAATCCACCTGCAATGCAAGAGACCTGGGTTCAATCCCTGGGTTGGGAAGAACCCCTGGAGAAGGGAATGTCTACCCACCCCAATAGTCTGGCCTGGAGAATTCCATGGACAGAGGAGCCTGGTCACAAAGAGTTGAAAATGACTTTCATTTTCTCAACATTTTAGCTGTTTTTTGGATAATTTGTAGTGGTTTCTCATTGTGGTTTTAGCATGTATTTTTCCTGATTACTAATGAAGCTGAGCACAGTTTCATATGTCTGTTGGCCATTTGGATTTCCTGTTTTGTCATCTACCTGTCCAAATTTCTTGTCCGTTTTTCTATTCAGTTGTTTTTTCCTTCTTGATTTTCAATTTCATTTTATGTATTATGGATACAAATCTTTGTCTAACTTCCACTCATTCTTTAGATGATAGGAGGTGGCAGTTAAAAAAATTTTTTTTAAACATTTTTTAGCAACTAAGCAAGCTTTTTTTCTTAAAAAAATAATTATATTTATTTATTTTTGACTGTACTGGGCCTTTATTGCTTTGTGCGTGCTTCTTCTTGTGGTGAGTGGGGGCTACTCTTCATTGCGATATGTGGGCTTCTCATTGCAGTGGCTTCTCTTGTTGTGAAGCACTGACTGTAGGGCATGGGCTTCAGTAGTTTTGGCACATGGGCTTAGTAGTTGTGGTTCCTGGTTTTAAAGCACTGACCCAGTATACGTGGCACATGGGCTTAGTCGCCATGATGGGCATGTGCCATCGTCCCAGACCAGGGATTCAACCTGTGTCTCCTGTATTGGTAGGTGGATTCTTTACCACTTGGGGGAAGCCTGAGGTGGGATGTCTTTTAAGGAGTCTTTCTGGATCTACCTATCAAGTGGAGGTGCTCTTCTTTCCACCTCTACAACCCTCAGGTTTCTAGCGAAGCCTGTATCACAGCATAGAGTGTTTGCACCATAAATGAATGCCCCTCAGCAGGATGCTCACTAGGATGCAGGTTCTTACAAGTCAAGGACTAGGCTTTACCTATCTCTGTATCCTCATTCCGAGCTCAGTAGGTGCTGAGTAAGTGTTAGTTCAGAGAATAAATAAATGTCCACCCAGATATAAGAAAAAACCCCAATATAATGTAGATTGCCAATAGAAATGTATTTTCCTCCCAACATCAATATTTATCCAAGTGGGTTGAAAAGTGAAAGTGAGGTTGCTCAGTGGTGTCCAGCTCTTTGTGACCCCATGGACTGTAGCCTACCAGGCTCCTTGGTCCATGGGATTTTCCAGGCAAGAGTACTGGAGTGGGTTGCCATTTCCTTCTCCAGGGGATCTTCCCGACCCAGGGATCAAACCCAGGTCTCCCAAATTGTTAGCAGATGCCTTACCATCTTAGCTAACAAGTGGGTTAACTGCATGCTATTATCAGAGATTCCCTACTCCCCCAGGTCAGAATGGGATCTTTCTCTTTCATAACAGTCTGAAATTGTGAGGTTTTATTACATTTTTAAACCAAAATATCCCACCAATTTAAACATAAAAGTCTGTATGCAGTTTTTCACCTGGTAGGAGTTTGCGCTAGGCACCATGTCAAAGATTATGTTGATGCTTGAGTAAATTTAGCAATTTTTGCTATAAATTTCTTTTTATGCAGCATTTTACATTTGAAAATCTTTTGATGGCTTGAGAAAATATTCAAGAACTTATGAGTCAAACAGATATAGAAAATTTAGCTGGACTGACCTTCTTTCTTTCCTTCCTTCCCTCATTTCTGATATTTTATTCATCTCTTGATGATTTTTAGATGCATTCTCTTCAGTGCTGCATTTTCATTCTTCTTGAAAGTTCTCTAGTATTTAAAATTACTGATCATTTCTTGCTTTTTGAAACTCTTCGTTTCCTTGTTTTCTCTGGTGCTATATAAGTTGCAGTTGTCCTCAGACTCTGTCATTTTTGTTGGAGGTGGTTTAGTTGCTAAGCCGTGTCCAACTCTTTGAAACCCCATGGACCGTAGCCTTCCAGGTTCCTCTGTTCCATGGGATTCTCCAAGCAAGAATACTGTTGTGGGTTGCCATTTCCTTCTCCAGGGGATCTTTCCAACCAGGGAATTGAGCGCAGGTGTCCTGCATTGTAGGCAGATTCTTTACTGACTGAGCTACAAGGGAATGACTTGTAGACTTTGTCATTTTTGTTGAATAGTCCTCAATATCATTAAATATGCCTGATGACTCAGCCCAAGACACTTATGCTCTGCCCATATTCTCCTCTTTTAAGACTTTATTTACTTCAAGTCCTCCTGGAAGTCATCATCTCCAGCCGTGTACCTATAACTCTCTCTGCCAGGATGTTCCACTGCCACCTCACAGACATCGTGCCTGGAATGGAATTGCTGTTTCACCCACTGACTCTTTGTGGGATGCCCCTCGAACTGTGGGAGGCATGGTTATTCCCACAGTTACTCAGGCTCAGAACTGGGAAGTTATCCTGGATTTCTCATTTTTTCTGTTCCTTTCTATCCAGCCAGCCACAGGCTAAGTTCCTCTTTGGTAATGTCTGTTACAAATGCCCCTTGCATCCTCTCCTCATTGCAGGTCCACATTGTCAGTCAAGTCCAATTCTTTGCCACCCTATAGACTGTAACTTGCTAGGCTCCTCTGTCCACAGGATTCTCCAGGTAGAAATACTGGAGAGGGTTGCCATACCCTCCTCCAAGGGATCTTCCCAATCTGGGGATCTTTCTGATCCAGGGATCTTTCCAATCCAGGAATTGAGGCCTCGTCTCTTATGTCTCCTACACTGGCAGGTAGTTTCTTTACCCCTAGCACCTCCTGAGAAGCCCATTATTTCAGCACCACTTATTGGCCATCAGTCTTGTGCCAAACAGTGTGCCAAACACAGCAATGCAAAGGTGGACATGGTATACTTCCTGACCTTGAGGAGTTCATAATCTTGTCCAGTCTGACCAATTAGAATTTAAAATACCATAAGGCAAAAACTATGTGTTATTTCTTTTTGTATTTCATTACTTATCAGCATCTTCTATGGAATCCATACATCAATATATTTATTACTGTAACAATGATAACAAAAGACAATGAGAGTTTCTGTTCTCATAATAAGAAAGCTAGCCAGGGCCCAGCAAAATTTTTCTCAATGCATTTTTAATTCTATTAGAAAGTAAAATAAGGAAGTTACCATCCATCCTTCTTTTGGGTTTCTAATATTATAGAAATTTCTCTTTAATCATAAAGCTATACATGCTCTAAAAATCTTTAAGGCCATGGTTATTCAGATTATTTTCTGGGATTGCACAAGAAGGCAAACCAACCCTTCTCGATCATTTGCAGAGTTCATTTAACTTTTCACTAATAAATTCTGTAATGTGTGTCAGAAACTCTGACACACACTCTCATAAATACACATGTATAGATTACTATACAATAATTCAGAAAATTTATCACAAAGACTGTGCTGAAATCTCAATAGTGCAATTAGTAGACGTGGCATAAAGCTAGGAGGGATAATACTTAACTTTTTTTTTTTAATACTTAACTTTTAATAAGTGATTCTGTGCATGGGTGCTCAGTCACTCAGTCATGTCTGCCTCTTTGTGACTCTATGGACTGTAACCTGTCAGGCTCCTCTGTCCATGGGATTATCCTGGCAAGAACACTGGAGTGGGTTGCCATTTATTCACCCAAGGGATCTTCCTTACCCAAGGGTTGAACTTGTGTCTCCTGCATTGCAGGCAGATTCTTTACCACTGAGCCACCTGGGAAGCCCTGCTTACTAAATGCCAAGTACTTTTTCAAAGAGATTATTTTGTATAATCTCCTTTAATCCTTAAAACAATTCTATTATGTAAGCACCATTAGAATCCCCATTTTATAGATGAGGAAGCTGAGATACAGCAAAGTTCATAAACTTGCTAAGTTAGTGAGTGAAAGAGCCTAGATTCAGAAGCCAGGAACTTGACTCCAGACCCTTGTGTGTTTAATGATTAGACTATTATTTCTCCCATAGGAAATGGCAACTCATTCCAGTATTCTTGCCTGGAGAATCCTATGGACAGAGGAGCCTGGCAGGCTATAGTCCATGGGGTTGCAAGAGTTGGACACAACTTAGCAACTAAACCACCACCACCACCAGAGATATATAAATAATGGCTCAAAGTCCCCACTGCACTAAAAAACAGGTGTGGGAAAGGCACACACACACACACACATAGAGGGAATGGAACTAAATGGAAAACAAATTGTTCAAGATAATTCTAGCCACTATAACACAGGGCACTGAAAATTTCAAAGGGTCTCCTGCCCCACTGGGACTAACTCCCTATCCCATGTTCTCTATTGGGAAAAACAGAGGAGAACAATGTAAGAGACAGGCTCTTCATGAGCACACACAGCTGTTGCCACCAGACCATTTTGTTTCCTGGAAGGTTGCTCACTGCACATGGCCTCTGAGAGGCAGAAGATGCCACTATTCAGTAGTCCTTACAGCAACTCCAGGTCAGAATGGCTGGGGCTAAACCTAGAAGGCTGGCGTGCTTTAACCCCCATGTGACTCACTTCTCTGTACACTAGAGGAATAGGTGGGGGTGAGATACAACAGAAGAGAACAAGGTGATTTGTGGAGCTGGGCTGATACTGAGTTTGGCTTCTGAAGCAAAGGCAGAGACACAAACAAAACAAAACCAAAAACATGTGGAAGAATCAGAGAGAAAGGGAACACCAGGAGACTAGGCGCCTGGACCAAATAGGAACCAGGTGCAACTTTAAAATACATGCTTGCTTTCTGAGTTAGCGTTTGCAAACTATGCCCATATCTCCAGTTTATATTATAATACTCTATCATCTCATCCAAACACGTAGAGTGAAAGGTAGAAATTTTACTCCTTTCACAGAGAAAAGGGCTTCTAATAATAACAAAACAAAAATGACTTTTGAAGAAAACTGTAGATCTTTCTGATTCAAGGATGGTTGCATTTAAACAAATTTGTTTGACATTGCTAACACTGTTGGGAAGAAATAAATCAGAAAAAAAATTCAAGTTACTTTAAGACCTATGGGGATTTGTGTAGCAAATCTTAAAGCACAGATCAGAATGGCTCTGGCCTAATATTTATGAACAGATAAGGTTTTGAGGTTAAGGAAAATATGTGTTTGTGTCCTTGAATTTATAAAAATCAGTCCTAAAAATTAACTGACAACGACAATCAATGGAGAAAATATAGCACCGCATTACAAATATTTTCTCAAACGATGGTTTTTGAAAAAGTATAGAAAAATTCATTTGAGTAGTTACTTCTCTGATTATCACCATTATCTTTATCTACTTTTAACTTTCATCATTAAAAAGAAAAGTAAGAATATTGACAGTTTTCCTTTTGGTAGCCTTAACCTTAGGTAAAAATGGAAAAGTAAATACATTAAAAATATGTACAGACTTTGCATATGCCTCTAGAAGGGAGTTTGTTTGCTGGCTAGCTCAGTTTTTGACAAAGAAAAATGGGCTGCTCTTGCTATTTGCACAAAGATGCACTGTTTACAGAACAAACCAAAAAATGGAGAATTTGTGTTTAAAAGAAATTAATATCCAACCTGATAATATACTTAGTATAAATCTATTAACTAATAAATGTGCAGCTTATTAGAATTTAAAAGCATAACTTGCCACCAAGAACTTAATACTAATATCTGGACATTCTAATAGCAAGCAAGACACTCAACTTCATTTTTAGTACCCTATAATTAAAGATATACTTCTGCTTTTTAAAAACTAAGTTTTATCAATGTCATTGTACAGTAAAGTTTCCAAAAGAAGTGAGGTAAAGTATTTGTGAAGTCGAGCTGCCTCTATTCCGTGCACAAGGCTGCCATCTGGGCTTGTTTATTTGTGTTTCCAACTTTCTGGAACAGGGAGTTTCTCTGTTAGAGACCTGGTATCCAGCAAAGGAAGTATCTTACAGAAGACTATAGTTTTTTCTTTTTTACTGTATTTTCAAACTTCAGGTTTAGTTTGGTCAAAAATATCAAGTGACTAGCACAATCACAACATTTAACACAGTTGGAGGCCTCAGAATTGTCTTAGCAAATATCCTTCCACATGATGCAAGTAACATTTCCTACATGCCACCTTCTTGTGCCTTTCAGATCTTTTTCAAAACATAAACTGTCATTAAGGCTATAGCTACTTGGCCGAGAAAGCAAGCGTTTTTCATGTATCCTTCTACAAATAAGCATTTGATTTAAAAGTGAAAGAACTGTTTCCAAGCAGTTTTTCTAATTTTATAAAGTACATATGAGCCAAATTTACAAAAAACAAAGCAAACAGAACTGAAATCTTTCAGAATGTAATTAAGAAACAAAGCATTATTGTTAGATTGATTGCACAATCTAATTAAGAAGCACCATGTAAAAAGCCACAAATCAACCCTTTAAAAAACTAGTAGTCCTTTATCTTTGAAATTTTTCATTTAACAAATAAAATAGAAGCAAAAATACCTTGTAATGTAAAGTCCAGCAATACATATTCGTAAGCAAATTCTGTCTTTGTTTCCACTTGCGGTCTCTTCAGGGTAGAATATATTTTTCCAGGGCTGCTATCATCAGGGTCTTCTAGCTTTCTAAGTCCGCACCCCATGGCAAAATCTGTAAGGAATTAAATTGCAGAATAGGGGAGGGAGACCAGCAAACTCTGTTGTTTAAGCTGCAAAAAGAAAGTTACAGACTTAACTGCTTGGATTTTTTCCGCTAAAACATAGATACTCAAAAAGAAAACATTTGAGTCCAAAGAAAGGAGCTGAAGATTTTTTCTATCCATTTTTCTGTAAAGTCGCTGAACCCATGATGATTAAGCTACAGCTCTGGGAGGCTGGGCTTGATCTTAGTAGAAACATGCAAGCTGCTACAACTTAGCGGAGAATTTCCATGCCACGTCAATTTACAGCCAGCCCCCTACCAGAGTTCTGTCGCTCAGGGCACCAACAGTGCTTTGTCTATTCCAGTTGGCTGGATGATAAAGAAGGTGTCCAGAAACGGAAATAAAAAGGCAAAAGTGCAAATCAGATGGAAATACCTACAAGTAGAGGCTATATTCAGACATAGTGGCATGCAATTCTTTTTCTGTTTTCTCATTTCCCTCTTTCTTGCGCCCACCCCCTCCTTCCTCCCTGCTACTACCAAGAAAGCAAAAGGAGAGAGAGAGAGAGAATGAAAAAAATGGATTCTCGACGTGGTTGGAAACAAAAATCATTTCCAGAAAGGAAGTCAGGAAACTATTTCTGGAGTCTAGAAGGAAAAAAGTTAAAGTTAAAACTCCATTCTTAGTCTTTAGATAGCACTTTTGAGGATTTCTTTCCACATGAAGGTTTTTTTTTGTTGTTGTTGGAAAAATCATATTCTAAACTGCCACAAATAAAATGTTTATATTAAACATAATAAAAAGATTTAACTGCAAAGAAGAGACATTAATGTGGATTATTAATTTCACTAACATCTATAAAGTTTAAAATATTCTGTTAGAAGACTTATGATAGTAACTAACACTTCCACAGGTCCCGGAGTATCCTCAATTAAACAACAACTGACAACTTGATTCATTCAGCCTTACAAGTTGCTATTTACCTGAAGTCAAGAACAATTCATAATGGAACAATGTAATGAGTGTTACTGTATTTTACTATTTACATATCATTCTGATGAGTATGATATACTAATCAGAACTGTGAGCCCTGGAATCAGACTACCTGGGTTCAAATACAACTTCTAATGCCTACTAGAGACGTGATCTTGGGCAAGTTACAGACCTCCCAAGTTTCAATTTCCTCCCTTGTAAAATGGAGTTAATAATAGTACTTACCTCACAGGCTTGTTATGAAGGTTGAAAGAGATAATCTTATCTCATATCTTAACATCATGATTGGCAAATAGCATAAAATAAATTTGTTAATGTGCTTTTACATTATAAAACAGGGTTGAGAATAGTAATAGAAAGGAAGTGATTCTGCCACCATTCCCATTATTTACAAAGCAAATCTTGATCAATTTCAGATTTTATAGAACACAAGTCTGAAAAGATTTTTCAGTTACATCGAAGAGTGCACATGAAAACTCTCAAAAAGGGATAGATTATTTAGTTTGTAGATCACTGTGACCTCTTGTCTCTTCTTTCTGCCTTCTTTAAATAGCTTACTTCTCAGAAGTGTTTTTTAACAGAGGAAAATTCCATAGTCTTTCATTCTCAAGGATGAGCAGGGTTGGTCATAAGCAACTTCTGGGTAAATTTGGCTAGAAAGACAGCAGATTCTGATTTAGTGTGACTGATCTGACTATTCCCAGTGTTTCCTTACCTGTCATTTTTCATGTTCTCTTTTGCTATGAGCTGTAGAATGGCACAAATAGAATATCTGAAGCTCACTAATCAAGATTGCTGGAAGAAATATCAATAACCTCAGGTATGCAGATAACACCACTCTTATGGCAGAAAGTGAAGAGGAACTAAAAAGCCTCTTGATGAAAGTGAAAGAGGAGAGTGAAAAAGTTGGCTTAAAGCTCAACATTCAGAAAACGAAGATCATGGCATCCGGTCCCATCACTTTCCCATGGGAAATAGATGGGGAAACAGTGGAAACAGTGTCAAACTTTATTTTTTTGGGCTCCAAAATCACTGCAGATGGTGACTGCAGCCATGAAATTAAAAGACGCTTACTCCTTGGAAGAAAAGTTATGGCCAACCTAGATAGCGAAAAGCAGAGACATTACTTTGCCAACAAAAGTCCACCTAGTCAAGGCTATGATTTCTCTAGTGGTCATGTATGGATGTGAAAGTTGGATTGTGAAGAAAGCTGAACACTGAAGAATTGATGCGTTTGAACTGTGGTGTTGGAGAAGACTCTTGAGAGTCCCTTGGACTGCAAGGAGTTCCAACCAGTCCATTCTAAAGGAGATCAGTCCTGGGTGTTCATTGGAAGGACTGATGCTAAAGCTGAAACTCCAATACTTTGGCCACCTCATGTGAAGAGTTGACTCATTGGAAAAGACCCTGATGCTGGGAGGGATTGGGGGCAAGAGGAGAAGGGGATGACAGAGGATGAGATGGCTCGATGCCATCACCGACTTGTGGACATGAGTTTGAGTAGACTCGGGAGTTGGTGATGGACAGGGAGGCCTGGTGTGCTGCAATTCATGGGGTTGCAAAGAGTCGGACATGACTGAATGACTGAACTGAACCCCTATTGCTGTACTTGGTAAATTATTTATTAAATAATCATTGTATTATTAAGTATCTGCTATGTTCCAGGCACTAAATTAAATGCTGGCTGGGTACACAAGCTGACTAAATGTGGCCTCTGCCCTAAAGAAACTGAATTCTTAATGGGGAAGACAGACTTATAAACAGATAATTTTAATTTGATTTGGTAGCTGCTAAGATAGCATGCTTCCAATTTGCCTTGATTCATGGACCTGACATTCCAGGTTCCTATGCAATATTGCTCTTTACAGCATCGGACCTTGCTTCTATCACCAGTCACACCCACAGCTGGGTATTGTTTTTG
This sequence comes from Capra hircus, assembly GCF_001704415.2. NCBI lineage: Eukaryota > Metazoa > Chordata > Mammalia > Artiodactyla > Bovidae > Capra > Capra hircus. The sequence continues at coordinate 49,776,316 of NC_030809.1, read as the reverse complement.
CTTTGGCTCCATCCCTTCATTCTTTCTGGAGTTATTTCTCCACTGATTTCAAGTGGGCCTTAGAAAGCATCACTACAAACAAAGCTAGTGGAGGCGATGGAATTCCAGTTGAGCAATTTCAAATCCTGAAAGATGATGCTGTGAAAGTGCTGCACTCAATATGCCAGCAAATTGGGAAAACTCAGCAGTGGCCACAGGACTGGAAAAGGTCAGTTTTCATTCCAATCCCAAAGAAAGGCAATGCCAAAGAATGCTCAAACTACCGCACGATTGCACTCATCTCACACGCTAGTAAAGTAATGCTCAAAATTCTCCAAGCCAGGCTTCAGCAATATGTGAACCGTGAACTTCCTGATGTTCAAGCTGGTTTTAGAAAAAGCAGAGGAACCAGAGATCAAATTGCCAACATCCTCTGGATCATCAAAAAAGCAAAAGAGTTCCAGACAAACATCTATTTCTGCTTTATTGACTATGCCAAAGCCTTTGACTGTGCGGATCACAATCAACTGTGGAAAATTCTGAAACAGATGGGAATACCAGACCACCTGACCTGCCTCTTGAGAAATCTGTATGCAGGTCAGGAAGCAACAGTTAGAACTGGACATGGAACAACAGACTGGTTCCAGATAGGAAAAGGAGGACATCAAGGCTGTATATTGTCACCCTGTGTATTTAACTTATATGCAGAGTACATCATGAGAAACGCTGGACTGGAAGAAACACAAGCTGGAATCAAGATTGCCAGGAGAAATATCAATAACGTCAGATATGCAGATGACACCACCCTTATGGCAGAAAGTGAAGAGGAACTAAAAAGCCTCTTGGTGAGAGTGAAAAAGTTGGCTTAAAGCTCAACATTCAGAAAACGAAGATCATGGCATCAGGTCCCATCACTTCATGGGAAATAGATGGGGAAACAGTGGAAACGGTGTCAGACTTTATTTTGGGGGGCTCCAAAACCACTGCAGATGGGGCCTGCAGCCATGAAATTAAAAGACGCTTACTCCTTGGAAGAAAAGTTATGACCAACCTAGATAGCATATTCAAAAGCAGAGACATTACTCTGCCGACTGAGGTCCATCTAGTCAAGGCTATGGTTTTTCCAGTATTCACGTATGGATCTGAGAGTTGGACTGTGAAGAAGGCTGAGAGCTGAAGAATTGATGCTTTTGAACTGTGGTGTTGGAGAAGACTCTTGAGAGTCCCTTGGACTGCAAGGAGATCCAACCAGTCCATTCTGAAGGAGATCAGCCCTGGGATTTCTTTGGAAGGAATGATGCTAAAGCTGAAACTCCAGTACTTTGGCCATCTCATGTGAAGAGTTGACTCATTGGAAAAGGCTCTGATGCTGGGAGGGGAGGGGGAGGAGAAGAGGACGACAGAGGATGAGATGGCTGGATGGCATCACTGACTCAATGGACGTGAGTCTGAGTGAACTCTGGGAGTTGGTGATGGACAGGGAGGCCTGGCATGCCGCGATTCATGGGGTCGCACAGAGTCAGACACGACTGAGCGACTGAACTAAACTGAACTGAACTGAAGATAGCATGCATAGGATGCTATAGAAACTCTCGAAAGAGCCTGTAACTCAGCTTGGAAAGTATAACAGAGCTGTTTTCAAGGATGAGTATGCATAAGATAGATAAATAGAGCTGGGGAGTATGTGCCAGGAAAAGGCAAAAGCATGAACCATACTACGGAATCATGGAAAAGTATGGCATGAATTTGAAGGAGTACAACACAGTTGAGAACTACTGGAGCATAAAATTTGAAAGAAGACTAAGCTTTAAGGGAGGCAAGAGTCAGTGTAATGGGCTTTCTAAGTTGCACAAAGGGAATTTTGACTTTATTTTGTATACAACAAAGGAAAATCATATAATCAAATGGAAAAATTAAAGGAGGAGTTTGCAACAAGCAAGTGACATAAGTGTTTTTGGTAGGTTACTATGGTTGATTTGAGGAAGATGGTCTTAATAGGATCAAAATGGGGGAAGGCCAGTCATTCTGGAAAGTACTGCAGTAGTCCAGTTGAGAGCTGATGATTGAACAGATGAATGACTAAGATGCATCATTATGTCCTCAAAGAATTTCTATTATCTCTAGAAAAAGGAAATGCACTTCCTTTAGTTCAGAATTGCTTCGCTTAATCATTTTTCTCTCAAAAAGCCCAACAAAAGAAATTTTTGACTATTAATGATATTTCAAAACACTATTTCCATGTCAATATGACACACATTCCTCCTATTTTAACTATATAGGATTTATATTAATATTACGCATTTAATAAACAGCATTTTGGTTATTTTCAATGTTTTATGGTGAAGAATTTTATAAAGATTACATTTTTCCCTACTTTGGATTGATTACTAAATTCTTTGACTTTACTTCATAAATGGTCAGAGGAAATAGTTTACATATAAGGAAATCAGAAATAAGCTGAGAAAATGTATTCTAATGAGTAAATAATTTATTTACATTATTTACAGAAATATGTAGTTGGTTATAAACTGTTTAAGATATTAATGTTAGATGTTTTTTCTTTTTATTGGTCTCTTCTGCATGGCATGTGGGATCTTAGTTCCCTGACCAGGGATGGAAACTGCGCCCCCTGCATTGGAAGCTTGGAGTCACTGGAACAACAGGGAAGTTTTAGATTTTTCTTTATAACTATATTTTGGGCAGTAAGCTTTTGTTTGTTATCATACATCTTTGCTCCATATCTCTTTAATGCTTGTACATTTTTAGACAAATACTTTTGGTTAAACAATGTCTTGCATCTCCAACTTGTACTTAAGAAAAACGTACATTTCTTCAATAATATATTTTTCCATTTGAAAAAAATGTCTGTTTTCTGGTTTTGTTATTTTGTTTTTTAAATAAACTTGATATTTTAGAATAATATTAGATTCACAGAAAAATTGAGTGGAAAGTACAGAAAGTTTCTATAAATCCTCTTATCCCCACTCAGGCACAACCTTCCACTAACACCCAGCACCATTGTGGCACTGTTATGGTGCATTTGTTACAATTAATCACACATCACTCACACATCATTATTATTCAGAGTCCTTAGATGACATTAGAGTTAATTCCTGGTGTTGTACCTTTTGACAAATAGGTACAGCAAATTTTTGACAAATATATATTGACATATATCCACCATTGCAGTATCATACAGAATTGTTTTCACTGTCTTAAAAATCTGTGCTCTACCTATTCATCCCATCTTTATTTCTTGTTTAACTTTTGATGTATCTGCTAATTGTAATATAAATGGTAAGATAGTCAGTTCTTTCCTCCCCTGATATTCAACTGTCACAATCATATTTGTTTTCATAGATAATCTTTTGCCTGTCGTGTATCCCCAGGTTTGTTGTATATTGAGTAATCACATTAAGTAGGATACATTTCTGGAATAAATGTTTTTTAACATTGGTCATTTTTTTCTATTGATTTATATTTGCTGTCAATTATAGATTTCAGGGACAGTTTTCAGTTCTGTACTGTATAGGGGGTTTTCCCAAGTGCAGACTCTTATGTGGTTAGATATGATGGAGATATAATATCAGTTGTCTATGTTCCAGTATGGCCCCAGTTAGTCTTTGAATGAATGAATGAATGAATGAGCTTTGTGAAACCATTCTCCATAATTTGTTGTTCAGTTGCTAAGCTGTGTGTGACCCCATGGACTGCAGCACGCCAGGCTGCCCTGTCCTACACTATCTCCTGGAGTTTGCTCAAACTCATGCCAGTTGAGTCAGTGATGCCATCCAACCATTTCAACCTCTGTCACCCTCTTCTCCTCCTGTCCTCAATCTTTCCCAGCATCAGGGTCTTTTCCAATCAGTCATCTTCTTCACACTAAGTGGCCAAATATTGGAGCTACAGCTTGAGCATCGGTCCTTCCAATGAAAATTCAGGGTGGATTTCCTTTAAGATTGACTGGTTTGATCTCCGTGCAGACCAAAGGACTCTCAAGAGTCTTCTCCAGAACCACAGTTCAAAAGCATTATTTCTTTGGTGCTCAGCTTTCTTTGTAATCGGTAGCATATTATTCTCATGGTAACTACTCAAGTTTGGAACATGTGAGTTCACTGAAGTCTTAAAGCTTCTAAGAGATATGTATCATCCAACCCATTCCGTAGAGAGAAAAGTTTTTGCATAATCATAAAATTTTAAAATTCAATCTATTTTATGTGGTCCTGATCCAAAAAAGAGGACTTCCCTGGTGGTTCAGTGGTAAAGAATCTGCCTGCCAATGCAGGAGACTCAGGAGACTTGGGTTTGATCCCTGGGTCAGGAAGATCCCCTGGAGGAGGAAATGGCAACCTACTCCAGTATTCTTGCCTGGGAAATCCCATGGACAGAGGAGCTTGGTGGGCTATAGTCCATAGGGATCGCTAAGAGTTGAAAGTGACTCTGCATGCAAGCAAGGCAAAAAAAAACCCCTCAAAACAACCAGTTTTATGAAATGCCTACTATATAGTAAGGCACTATGTGGACACAAAGATCAAAAAGCCAGTTTATGTTCTCCAGAATTCACAACCTAGCAGACCAATATTGAGTTTTAACTATTTAATGTAAGGTTAGATTCAAAGTGTAGTCAAATTTCCTAAGTAATTAATGACTTATTAAAAGCACCGTGCTGTGTGCTTAGTTGCTCAGTCCTGTCTGACTCTTTGCGACCCCACGGACTGCAGCCTGCCAGGCTCCTCTGTCCATGGGACTCTCCAGGCAAGAATACTGGAGTGGGTTGCCATGCCCTCCTCCAGGGGATCTTCCCGACCCAGGGATTGAACCCACGTCTCTTATGTCTACTTGCATCGACAGGCAGGTTCTTTGCCACTAGCATAACCTGGGGAGCCCCCTACTTCTGTTTAGGGAAATGCAAATCAAGACCACAGTGAGATAACATTTTATTACAGTAAAATACAAGCAATAAAAACTTACCATTTTAACGTTTATTTTTTATAATTTATTCTTTAATTGGAGGAAAATTGCTTTAAAATTTTGTGTTGGTTTTGCTGTACAACAACACAATTCAGCCATAATTATGTGTATATCACATCCCTCCCTTCTCTCCTCTCATCTCATCTCACCCTTCTAGGTCATCAGAGTACCAGGCTGAGCAACATGTGTTACATAGTAACTTCTTACCAGCTATTTTATACATGGTAGTGTAGAAGGCAATGGCACCCCACTCCAGTACTCTTGCCTGGCAAATCCCATGGACGGAGGAGCCTGGTAGGCTGCAGTCCATGGGGTTGCTGGGAGTTGGACACGACTGAGCGACTTCCCTTTCACTTTTCACTTTCATGTATCAGAGAAGGAAATGGCAACCCACTCCAGTGTTCTTGACTGGAGAATCCCAGGGACGGGGGAGTCTGGTGGGCTGCCGTCTATGGGGTCACACAGAGTCAGACACGACTGAAGTGACTTAGCAAGTGTATATATGTTGATGCTACTTTGTCTATTCATCCCACTCTCTCCTTCCCCTACTCTAGTCACAATTCTGTTCTCTATATCTGCATCTCCATTCCTTCCCTGCAAACAAGTTCATCAATTTCATTTTTCTAGATTCCATATATATGCATTAATATATGATATTTGTTTTTCTCTGACTTAATTCACTCTGTGTAACAGGGTCTAGTTTAATCCACCTCACTAGAACTGACTCAAATTCATTTTTTATGGCTGAGTAATATTCCATTATATGTATGTACCACATTGTCTTTATCCATTCATCTGTTGATGGACATCTATGTTGCTTCCATGTCCTAGATATTGTAAATAGTGTTGCTATGAACATTGGGAGTACATGTGTCTTTTTCTATTATGGAGGGATTGCTGGGTCATATGCTAGTTTTATTCTTAGTTTTTTAAGGAATCTCCATACTATTCTCCATAGTGGCTATATTAATTTACATTCCCACCAACAGTGTAAGAGTGTTCTCTTTTCTCCACATCCTCTCTAGCATTTATTCTTTTTAGATTTTTCAATGATGGCCATTCTGACTGGTGTGAGGTGATACCTCGTTGTAGTTTTATTTTGCATTTCTCCAATAATGAGCAATGCTGAGCATATTTTTGTTTATTGGCCACCTATATGTCTTCTTTGGAGAAATGTCTGTTTTATTCTGCCTATTTTTTATTGGGCTATTTGTTTTTCTGATATTCAGCTATATGAGCTGCTTATATATTTTGGAGATTAATCTTTTGTCAGTTGTTTCATTAGCAATTATTTTCTCCCATTCTCAGGGTTGTCTTTTAATCTTGTTTATTGTTTCCTTTGCTGTACAAAAGATTTTAAGTTTCATTAGGTCCCATTTGTTTATTTTTGTTTTTATATGCATTACTCTAGGTGGGGGGTCAAAGAGGATCTTGCTGTGATTTATGTCAAAGAGTGTACTGCCTACATTTTCCACTAAAGCTTTATAGTTTCTCGCCTTACATTTACATCTTTAATCCATTTTGACTTTATTTTTGTGTATGGTGTTAGGTGTTCTAGTTTCATTCTTTTATATATAGCTGTACAGTTTTCCCAGCACAACTTTTTGAAAAAGCTGTCTTTTATTTACTGAATACTCTTGCATACTTTGTCAAAGATAAGATGCCCATAGGTGTGTGGGTTTATCTCTGGGTTTTCTATCTTGTTCCATTGGTCTATATTTCTGTTTTTATGCCTGTACCTTACTGTCTTGATGACTATAGCTTTGTAGTATAGTTTGAGGTCAGGAAGGTTGATTCCTCCAGCTCCATTTTTCTTTGTCAAGATTGCTTTGAGAGGGCTTTCCAGGTGTTGCTAGTGGTAGAGAACCCACTTGCCAATGCAGGAGACATAAGAGACATGAGTTTGGGAGGAAGGCATGGCTTGAGAAAGAAAAGATTTCTTTGGCTATTTGGGGTCTTTTGTTTCTATACAAATTGTGAAAAATTTTGTTCTAGTTCTGTGAAAAATACCCTTGGTAATTTGATAGGGATTGCACTGAATTGGCAGATTGCTTTGGGTGTGCAGACTCAGTTGTGTCCGACTCCTTATGACCCCATGGACTATAGTCTGCCAGGCTCCTCCATCCATGTAATTTTCCAGGCAAGAATACTGGAGTGAGTTACCATATCTTATAATCAATTTCATAGTATTGATTATTCCAATCCAAGAATATGGTATATCTATTTGTTTTTGTCGTCTTTGATTTCATCAGTGTCTTATGGTTTTCTGTATACAGTCTTTTGTCTCTTTAGGTAGGTTTATTCTTAAGTATTTTATTCTTTTTGTTGCAATGGTGAAGGGATTGTTTCCTTAATTTCTCTTTCTGATTTTTCATTGATAGTGTATAGGAAGAATGCAAGACATTTCTGTGTATTAATTTTATATCCTGTGGCTTTACTGTATTAATTGATTAGCTCTAGTAATTTTCTGGTGGCTTCTTTAGGGTTTCATTTTAACTATTTTAAAGTGTACAATTCAGTGGCATTAAGGACAGTTGATCATTGAACAACATGGGGGTTAGGAGCACAAACCTCCATATAGTGGAAAATTTGAGTGTAACTTTACAGTAAGCCCCTCTGCATCAGTGGATTCAACCAACAGTGAATTGTGTAGTGTGTATTTAAAAATCTGCATATAAGTGGATAAATCCATGTTGTTCAAGGGTCAGCTGTACATTCACAGTGCTGTACAATGATCATTATCTAGCACTAGAATTTTTTATTACCCCCCACATAGTAAACTCTATCCTTTAAGCATTCACTTTCCTTCCATTCCAACCTTCCTTTACCCCGAGGCAACCACTAGTATGTATTTTTGCGCATTTGTCTATTCTATTTCATATAAATGGAATATAAAACATGTGGTCATTTGTGTCCGGTTACTTTTAAAGATTTATCTATGTGGTGGTATTTATCGGTACTTTATACAGCTGTATAATATTCCACTGCCTGGATATTTGATTATCTAATCATCAGAACATAGATATTTGGGTTGTTTCTACCTTTTGGTTATTGAGACTAGTGTTTCTATGAATATTAGTGAGATAACTCATTTTATACTTATTTGACTGTCAAAAATGAAGAAGTGGATGATATCAAGAATTAGGGAGAATTCTTTAAGGGTAAGTCACGACTGAGTGACTTCACTTTCACTTTTCACTTTCATGCATTGGAAAAAGAAATGGCAACCCATTCCAGTGTTCTTGCCTGGAGAATCCCAGAGACGGGGGAGCCTGGTGGGCTGCCGTCTATGGGGTCGCACAGAGTTGGACACGACTGAAGCGACTTAGCAGCAGCAGCAGCAGCACTGATGGGAATATAAATTTGTTTAATCATGCTAGAAAATAGCATTATCTTGTGAAACTGAACTTTTACATCCTATATGATTGAGCAATAGCACTCTTAGATATACACCCATGAGAAACTTGAACATGTAAGAACCAGGAGATATATATAGATGAGAAGGTTAATAGCAGTACTGTTTCTAAGAGTAAAAAACTTGAACCACTTAAATGTGTATTACCAGCCATTTATTTTAAGGAGTTCTGCTATAAAGGGAAGGAAAAAAATGGAGCAGTAGTGGAGATTGAGAATTTTTTTCTTTTTAAGATGAGGGGAAAATAGCATATTTTTATGTTTAAGAATTGATTACATGGACAAGGTAAAAGAAAGAATTATGGAGAAAAAATTTCTGGAGAATCTGATTTCTCAGATACTGGATTTTTCTCCTAGTTTTGGAGGGTACTGTACATACCTTCCAGTTTTATCTATCCTTCTCTTGCCCTTTCTTAAACTACTTGACCAAACAGCATATCAACTAAGTACCCAAAGGCTATTTGTATATCTGTTGTAACTCCTATAGAGCATCTACTTTCTCTATCACCACAGAAATCAGATCCAACTTACTGTACACCTCAACTCATAAATTACTGTGCAGCAGTCAAAATGAATTATAGAGTTACAGGCAAAAAGGATGAATCTACTACAGGTAGTATGATATCTTTTTTTTCTTTTGGCTGTGCCAGCATGGCTTCTGCAATCTTAGTTCCCAGACTAGAGATTGAACCTGGGCCATGCAGTGAAAAGGCCTAATCACTGGACCACCAGGGAATTCCCATGATATCATTTTTTAGAATGTTTAATACATGCAAAATTAAACAATATGTTGCTTTGTTGTTGTGCACTTTCTAAATCCTATCCAACTCTTTGCGACCCCATGAACTGCAGCACACCAGGCTCCCTTGTCCTTCACTATTTCCAAGTTTGCTCAAATTCATGTCTATTGAGTCAGTGATGCCATCCAACCAGCTCATCCTCTGTTGCCCCCCTCTTCTCCTGCCCTCAATCTTTGCCAGCATCAGGGTCTTTTCCAATGAGTCCACTCTTGGCATCAGGTGGCCAAAATACTGGAGCTTCAGCATCAGTCCTTCCAATGAATATTCAGGGTTGATTTCCTTTAGGACTGATTGGTTTGATCTCCTTGCAGTACAAGGGACTCTCAAGGCTTTTGTCTCTATAGACTTAGACATACTATATATATAGTAACATATATGCAAGATTCAGGACAATGATTACCTCTGGGAAGAAGACAGGAATACAAGGAGAAAAAGAGTACATAGACCTAAATCGCCAATGATCTCCTAGTTCAGTGGGTCTCAAATTTTAGTGTGCATCAGAATTCCTATAAAGCTCATTAAAACCTAGATGGCTGGGAGCCCCCAGGTTTTTTGATTCAGGAGGTGAGTGTGGGGCCTAAGAATATGCATTTCTAACAAGGTTCCAGGTGCTGTTTTAATGCAGCGCTGCTGGGATCACACAGAGAAAACCACTTCCAGTTTATAAACTGGATTGTAGGTTCACAGGCATTACATTTGCTTTATTAAAATAATATAATAAAGTTATGTTATTATTAAATCATTAAGTTAAATGGGAGAGAAAAAAGATGGCCAGTCATAGACCAAAGATGAGAGTTTGTCAAGAAGCAAGGTTTAATATGAATCCAGTTCTGGGCTCTGGAGACATCCTTTTTAAAAATGCTAGGATTCCCTTACTAAAAGCAAACATGAAAAACACTTCTCTAGGAGAACCTCAGGATCATTTTAGAATACTACTGGCAACTACACTGAGAAATAAATCTGAAGATTGTTTTTCTCCTTAGGTGCACAGGGAAAGCATTCCAGCTTTCTGAATCTCCATAATCTCTGCAAAGACTGGACATATCACAGGCTAACCTCTTTCATGGATTCAACAAAAAATGCATTTGAAGAAAATATTTCTTTTACTTTTTCAGATCTTACCCTTTCCTCAAGTGCTTTATTTAGGTCATTATTTTTCTTCCTTCCCTTCTCCCTCCTCCCTTCTGGATTTATTGTATCCACTAGGTTCTGAGAGGAAAATGTATATGATATTTTAGATTCCTACGCTGACCGGGCTATGTAGAGGGTATACTCCTGCAACTGGTCACTGACCAGTTTGAGGAATGCCTGAATATAAAATTCTTCCCCACAAGCAACTCAGCCTGGAGAAAAAAAAAACAACAACAACAACCAAAAAACAGATCCATAAATATAAAATTATATCCCAGAGCAGGACAAGCAGCATATTACAGATACAAACTTATCTGCTTTCACAACCTCTCCTACACTCAGCTCCTCTAAGCTATGCTCGCTCGCAACCTCTCCTACACTCAGCTCCTCTAAGCTATGCTCGCTCGCTCCCACAACTCACAACATCTGCTCAGAGGCCCGTGGAGGGAGGAGCGCGGGAGGGGCGGCGGAGGGCCGGAGCTCGGGGCCGGACTTCATTGGCTTTCTGGCCGGAAGCGGCGGTGCGGCCCGGCTGCGCATGCGCCCCTCACACGTGCTTCCAGAACGCCCCCTCCGCCGCTGGAGATCCGCGGGCGTCATGCTGCGAGTTTCTGCCTTCCGGCTGCTAGGACGCCGGGGGGCGAGTAGGGTCTCGCTCTTGGAGGACTTTAGCTTACGCCACTACAGCTCGGGCCCTCTTGGTGTCCGCGACGATGCCCGCGACTCGCGCGCCTACTTTACCACACCCATTTTCTACGTGAACGCCGCGCCGCACATCGGGCACCTGTACTCCGCGCTCCTGGCGGACGCCCTGTGCCGACACCATCGCCTCCGAGTTCCCAGTGACGCCGCCACGGGATTCTCCACGGGTACCGATGAGCACGGCCTGAAGATTCAGCAGGCAGCCGCCGCCGCGGGCCTGGCTCCGTCCGAGCTGTGCGACAGAGTCTCTGCCCAGTTCCAGCAGCTTTTCCGGGAGGCTGACATCTCTTCCACCGACTTCATCCGCACCACCGAGGCCCGGCACCGGATAGCTGTGCAGCATTTCTGGGGGATGCTGAAGGCTCGGGGTCTTCTCTACAAGGGCCTCTATGAAGGTTGGTATTGCGCCTCCGACGAGTGCTTCCTGCCTGAAGCCAAGGTCACCAGGCAGCCCGGCCCGTCGGGGGATTTGTGTCCTGTATCTCTCGAGAGCGGACACCCGGTCTCCTGGACCAAGGAAGAAAACTACATTTTTAGGCTTTCCCAGTTCCGGGAGCCGCTCCAGCAGTGGCTGCGGGGCGACCCTGAGGCCATAACACCGGAGCCATTCCATCACACAGTCCTTCAGTGGTTGGAGGAGGAGCTGCCGGACCTATCGGTCTCTCGAAGGAGTAGCCACTTGCACTGGGGCATTCCGGTGCCCGGGGACGATTCACAGACCGTCTACGTATGGCTGGATGCCTTGGTCAACTACCTTACTGTAATTGGCTACCCAAACGCTGAGTTCAGATCTTGGTGGCCGAACACCTCTCATATCATAGGCAAGGACATTCTCAAATTCCATGCTATCTATTGGCCTGCCCTCCTCTTAGGGGCCGGCATGAGCCCACCACACCGCATCTATGTCCATTCCCACTGGACAGTCTGTGGTCAGAAGATGTCCAAGAGCTTGGGTAACGTGGTGGATCCCAGGACTTGTCTTGACCGCTATACGGTGGATGGCTTCCGCTACTTTCTTCTTCGGCAGGGTGTCCCCAGCTGGGATTGCGATTACTATGATGAAAAGGTGGTTAAGTTGTTGGATTCTGAGCTGGCAGATGCTTTGGGAGGTCTCCTGAACCGATGTACTGCCAACAGGATCAATCCTTCTGGGATCTATCCGGCTTTCTGCACTACTTGCTTTCCCAGTGAGCCAGGCTTGGTGGGGCCGTCAGGTCGTGCTCAGGCAGAGGACTATGCTCTAGTGAGCGCAGTGGCCACTTTGCCCAAGCAGGTAGCAGACCACTATGATAACTTTCAGATCTATAAGGCTCTGGAGGCAGTGTCCAGCTGTGTCCGGCAGACTAACGGCTTTGTCCAAAGGCATGCGCCATGGAAGCTGAACTGGGAGAGCCCGGTGGATGCTCCCTGGCTGGGTACTGTGCTTCATGTGGCCTTGGAGTGTTTGCGAGTCTTTGGAACTCTGCTCCAGCCTGTCACCCCAAGCCTAGCTGACAGGCTGCTGTCTAGGTTGGGGGTTTCTTCCACAGAGAGGAGCCTTGGAGAGCTCCATTTCTTGTCTCGATTCTATGGACATCCATCACCTTTTGAAGGAAGGAGACTGGGACCTGAAACTGGAGTTTTGTTTCCAAGACTGGACCAGTCTAGGTCCTGGCTCGTAAAAGCCCACAAGACCTAGAAACTCAGTTCTTATTAGCTTGTTGTCAAAAAGTAAATTTGTTATTTTCTAATTTTTTGCATTTTCAGGGAAATTATATTAATGCTTTCTAAAGTGTTGCATCAAATGAGCACATAAGTAATGTCCCTGTGAATTTTGATAGCCTTTCAGGAGCCTACTCCCTACTCTTCAGTTCTGTGTGTCCATTAACCACTGTCCTTTGTACCCCAGTGTCTCTGAGATGTCTCCAGGGGTAAGAGAAAACTTTGCTGATACTATTCCTTCTCATTGTGTACCTCCGTCCAAACCACAGTCATTTGCCCAGACTACCTCTCTTGGCTTGTTTTTCATTGGCCTGGCCTCTGCTAGGCAAAATGAGAGTGGGGGTTGGAGGCCCCCTACCTCAGCTTTTACTTTGTTATATATGTTGAGTCTTCTGTTGAAAACATTGTTTCATTAAACCTTTAAAAACCAGTGTCCTAGATTAGATGATTTTTGCCTGTGTTTATTTTTAATTCTTAACAATCTTGACTCCCAGTTTTGCTAGTTAATTTTCCAGTAGTTGTGCTTTGTACCATTATACTTTAACCGGTAGATGGCTCTAGTCTCACATATTTAATTACTTAACGAGGTTTTAGAATATTTAAAATAAATTTTCTGCTTTGTAAGTTTGTATAATTTAAAGAAAAAAATTTATTTTCTTAAAATAAGGATAACTGCAATCACTGCTGTTTTACAGTAAGCAATAAAAAAGATCAAAATCCTCATTTCAGACTACTGAAAAAGGACATTCACTGCATTAGATGTTTAGTCAGCTAATAAGTAACTATCACATGTGTTTGGACCATGATAAATTGTAAAGCTCTCCTGATTTACTTGGTATGTTAAAATTTTTTTAAACTTTTAATAACATTAGGTTTACAGGTGTGATTTAAAAAAATCTGTAGAAAGTTCAGAAGGGTAATCTTTTCTTTATATTTCTTGGTCTTAATTTTGTTATCCACATATATAATTTACCTTATATGATTTCTTTTGGTCAATCAGTATGTATAATACAGTATAGAAATTGTGGAATAGCTATTATAAATTTAATACATTTACTTTCAAGTAGTTTTTATTATTTGTTTTGCTCCTTTAACTTATTAAAAGTTTAAAAGTTTTCTAAGTACCTTATTCAGATCAGTTCTGTTGCGTTTGTTGAAGGTGATGGTGAAGGGAGGAAATGATCAGTGCTCCAGGAATCTCAAACTGGACTTAGGGATCTCTCCGAGGCTCCATAAGAGAACATCACAGAGAAGATGTTAGGGTATCAATTTATACAGTGACTACAACATAGTAAGCCAGCATTATTTGCCCAGACTACCTCTCATGGCTAATCTCATAGGTGATTAGACAGCTAGGGCAAAGTTTAAAATGGGAACTTGCCTTGAGATATCCATTCTAAGCATGGTAGCAAGCAGAGAGAGCTCACTATGAAGTAAACTATTGTGCTAGTAGTTCCCCCACATTTATTCTCGGTGCTACTGTTCAGCTTCAGTTTCTGTTTATTAGGGTAGTGAGAGATTTCTGGTTGCTTGGGAACATTGCTTAGAAAAGAATGCTTGAAGGCATTCTAAGGGTGGAAGGACCATTTCTACCAGTGTTCCTTTAGATCCTCCTTATTCTTCATAATGTAATCTTGGGCTTTCCATAGGACATATTCCAGTTATCTGCTGGGATTACTAGGGTAGATTACTGGGACCTAGGATGGCATATAATATCTCTTGGGGCTGGAGAGCAGAGCAGTGAAAGAGATGGGATATTTACATGGATGAAGGCAAACAGACTTGGAAAGCAGTGTTGATAATCTCTGCCTTTGTCGTGCCATTATAAGTCTTACAGCCCCTATCATGAATGGGGGGACAGTGTCTTTCACTGGAATGGTCTTTGCTATGGCCTAATAAGCAGAGACATTACTTTGCCGACTAAGGTCCGTCTAGTAAAGGCTACGGTTTTCCCAGTGGTCATGTATGGATGTGAGAGTTGGACTGTGAAGAAGGCTGAGCGCTGAAGAATTGATGCTTTTGAACTGTGGTGTTGGAGAAGACTCTTGAGAGTCCCTTGGACTGCAAGGAGATCCAACCAGTCCATTCTAAAGATCAGCCCTGGGATTTCTTTGGAAGGAATGATGCTAAAGCTGAAACTCCAGTACTTTGGCCACCTCATGCGAAGAGTTGACTCATTGGAAAAGACTCTGATGCTGGGAGGGATTGGGGGCAGGAGGAGAAGGGGACGACAGAGGATGAGATGGCTGGATGGCATCACTGACTTGATGGACATGAGTCTGAGTGAACTCTGGGAGTTGGTGATGGACAGGGAGGCCTGGCGTGCTGGGGTCACAAAGAGTCGGACACGACTGAGTGACTGAACTGAACTGAATGCCGGTTAGTACACTGCACCTTGGCTTGCTGGGTGTTAATGGAGTTCCATTTGTGCAGTCTTGTCATTTGTGTAGGCACTTAAGTTCTACCAGAGTGTTTGTGGTAGCAGAGGACACAGGAAAACAGGGGGAGCCGAGAAGAAAGGATATAATTATTACAGAAGACAGGATATTTTGAGTGAAGAAATGTGGTAAGTTGGATAGGACTTATTCTGTTGTGATATGGAAGATGAACCAGTTAGATTCTCTGCAGGAGGCAGAATAGGTAAAGCAGGGATCCTTTGAGTACTGAGTTGGTATGTTCAGTTTGATTGAGCAGTTTAAGAATGGCAAGTAGAGAATAGGTGAAACTTAAAACTGGAAGACATGCACTTCTAAGAGTACACCTTAACCACTTTGTGGGAAAAGATGATAAACTTGTATGTAGACTTCTAAGAATTTCCCTGTTCCAGAACTGCTAACACCTTATCTGGCATCTTGTGGATTCCTTGACGAGAAGGGAAGTTTCTCCCAATATTACCCTAAGGCTCTCAAATATTGATATTCGGGTATTTTTGGAGGCAGTGTTGCAGGAGGTGATAAGAGCACTGAGCAGGTGTCCATGGAATGTCATGTTAAAGTAATAATAAGCTGTCAGCTCAGAAGACTACAGTCTACTATGAAGTCATGCAAGAAGTTGTGGGCAATGTATATATGGCACCATTGTATTAGAGGGCTATTCTACAAGTGAACTCACAGATAGACACCTCAGAAGTCAGAAGACCTATGGCTATATGGGGATCAAGAATAGGCAGGAACAAGAAATAGTTACAGTCTCATTTCATTGAAATCTCACACTTATTCTGGAAGTAGGCCTTATTATTTTTCTTGAGCACCTGTGTGACTCTATAGGGACTGAGAAGAGCCTGAGGAATTGAGTATTAAGTTGATCACTCAAGAAGGCTTAGGCTGCTACAAGGACTCTCAGATATAGACCCTTACACTTAGGTAAAGACCCCCAACCCCCCATAGCTGTATCTATTATTGGCACATAACTCTTTGGATCTGGGAAGTTCTCAAACTGAAGTAAAGCCAATAGTTGGTCAGGTTTTGGGCCTCCAACTAGGATGAAATAATCATGAACTTTGAGTAGCAGGCGGCAGTACTGAGCAATCAACACACTGCTTCTTGGGCATTATGGTAGGGATAGTTTACTGGCTATCTGTTTCATCCCTGAGCGCGTGGGTAGTTGCAGTGTCAGCATGCATTAGTGTAACTTTGAGTTACAGTGGGGAAGCAGGCATGTCTCTTGATTAAGACTTGGTCCATAAAGTTACTGTATAATATTTGTCTCCTGGAGGCAGTCCCCACCCCATCCATAGTTCTACCAGATGCAGAATAACTGTTCTTGCTAATGAGGTCTGGGATGCTGTAAACATTCATAGGTCCTTGTCCTCATTTTTTGCCAGAATGAATATCAGTGGACCTGAAAAGATGTGGACCTACTGGCAGTGATGTGTCTGTTTTTGCTGCAAAAGTTAACTAGTTCAGAGAGATTGCAGGGAGCTTGGGCCCAGGTGGAGGTAACCAAGATTACAAATTAGGGGGATCAGTTCTAGAACAAAGCCTTGTAGCCCCTTGCAAAACTAAGACGGTATAAAATATGTCATTTCAGCAAACACAGTTGGCCCTGCCCCTTGTTCTTCTAGGAGCTTTAGATAGGGTTGGTTAACTTCTATCAATAGGAACACACTATATTTGGAGGTTAATATTGCTGGAAGGCCAGAACAGTAACAACCAAGTTAATTAAGGTCAATTAGTGAGGATTTTAACCTTTCAAGGAGAGGGTCTTACTCTTTTTTGAGGCAGAGGATAAGAGAATCCTAGCCTAAGCTGCTTTCTTCTATCAAGAACTACTTTGGCTTGAGGGGAAGGAAGCAGACAGTTTAGAGGTGAAATTGACTTCTTAGTTTTACCCTGTATAGATCCTGTGAATTAAGAGGAACCATCTAATGGAATAGTTGACCATATTTAAAATACTTTGCTTTAGATTACATTAATTATATTAATCAGTTTCTACTTAAATTTCCATGGTGAGTAAAGGGGATTGGGAAGAGGTATATACCAAGAGGATCTTCCTGTGGTATAGACAACTACAAATAATATACTCTCTACTGTGCTTCTTCTCGTGTATCGCTTTTGGGAGCTTCGGCCTTACTTGGATCTTCACCAAAGTAAGGTGAGACTAGAGAAGTTCATCCTTGGCTATGAACTGTATTTCACTCCCATTTGGTCCTGACACAGTTTATTCACCATAAGTCCACAGCTTCTTACTTAAGAACATGATGGTATGAAATGTCAGGATGTTTCAGGAAACCAAATGTATGATCTGCAAGAAGAAAATAACCCCAAGGAAAGATGAGATCTGCCTTCACGTCATTAAGGATTTTTGGATGAAACATTTGCAGAGGGCCTAGAAGACTCACTTAGGTAAGCTGAAGGGACAGCTCTAGGAATAACTGGAAATGGATGATGCCAGTTATCTTAGTGTATGGTATGGGTAAAATGGTACTAACCTCTATGCTACCACTCTCAAGGTACATATACCACTTCATTAGTTGACACTTACTGGTTTATGGGATTGAACAGGCAGTGAACCTTCGAGAACTAGTTTATGATTGATACAGATATGAATCATTGTTTTATTCTCTTAATACAGTCAATAAAAGTGACTAATTATACATTTTCCTAATTAAAATATTTTAAAAGGATAATAACCTTTACTTTGGAACACATTAAATATGATAGTGTCAGTAGTTTTGACTTCCTTTGAAATAATCTAGAAATATCTACTGGTTAAAAGGCTATAAATACTAAAAATAAAAAGTTAACAAGCATGTTACACAGTTTGGTTAATCACTAAAATAACACAACTGGAATGTATTTCTTCTTAGCCAGATGAAATGTTAAAGAACTCAATACAACAGAAGACAGGAAGGTGAAAAAAAGAGCAAAGAAAAATGAAAAATATGGTGAAAGAAAACCCATAACGGCATGGCAGAAATAAATACAAATATATTGGTAATTAAAATGTCATAGGATGGACTTTCTGTCCAAAGGAAGCAATATTGAAGCTTAAATTTTAAAAGTTAGCTATATGTAGTTAAAAGGTATATACTTAAACATAACAGAAAATAAGACATGAAGAAACATTAGGCATATATTAACCAAAAAAAAAGCTGGCATCATAATAGTAGACAATCTATTTTGAAGGGATAATTATTACTAAAGATGAAGTTAGACTGAATATAAAAATAACAATATACCAGTAAGTTTTAACAATTAAACTTGTATAATATAACAGCCTCAAAATATAAAAAGTTAAAATTGAAGATGACAAGAAATGTTCAAATTTGGAAAGAAATTAAACTGCCATTTGTGAGTTCTGAGAAACTAGGCAATGAGAAAGTAAAATAACTTACACTATATGTTAGCATTTCAGTCTTTAATGCTCACCACTTAGTGTATCATCATTTCTAAGGGCAGAAAAAAATGAAAAAGTTATAGCAGGTAAGGTTTTGTGACTCTTAAAACCTTGTCTTTTTCCATGCATGCTTCTGTGAAAATAATAACTTGCTTTTTCAGTAGAAATGCCAACAAATATACCTGTTCAGTGAGTCCTTTCTAGATTATTAAAAGAGAACAATCCCATGGCCATAATTTTACCAATTTTTTGTTAATTCAATAATAAGTGAAGGTGAAGGGAGAGGACCACCAGTTCTATGTTCCTTATTTGTGTTCTCATTTACTCTTTCCATCAACCTTAGTAAGTATTCCTTTAACTCTGTTTAACTGATAAGAAATTGAGACACCAAAGAAGTTAAGTAACTTAGCTAAACTTAAACAGTTTATAAAACAAGCCTAGACTCAAACTTGTTTTAGTGCCAGAGCCTCAGCACCATCCTTAACACCAACACCACAACAGTCTCTGAGTGTATACTGAGCCTTGTACTGTGAGGAAGAGGAAATAGTAAAATCAGATCCAAAGATCTGAAAATGAAAAGTCTAAAAAAGAACACTTAATTGAAATACATTAATCAGTGTTTCAAGATGAGTTAGTTCTTGATAGCTAGGTTATGAAACATACAAGTGCCAAAAAAGAAACCTAGGAAAAATACTTAGCTTATAATGAAATATATTCCTTTTCTTGCTTTCAACAGTTTCCTTTATATATGGTGCTTATGTGTATTGGTGTAAATGGTTAAAAATTTTAATAACTCTATAATCTCTTTTTTCTTTTTCCTTAAGATTATTGTTTCTTATTTTCAGAAGTGTTCCAAATTTTTGAATCCAACAGTTTTCTAAGTGAAAGTATGTTGTCATAAATTCATGAATCCAAGTATTTAAAAATAACATTTTACTAATTAATACTTTATACATTTATCTCTAAACATGAAAACATGGCAATATTCAAGTTTTATTTGAATTAACTATTATAGTAATAAAGCCAGAGAATTTTATTAGAGGTCACACTGAAACTTTTTCATTTCATACATACAGTTTTAGTACAAATGAACTTATTAAAAGACTCATCTACTTACTAACAATTTAAGTTGTATGACTTTACTGAACATTTATTACTATATTCTTATGACATCTTTCCTAACAAGCTTGCAGGAACCAGATTAAATGCCCTTGACTCCAGTTACTACTAAAGCAAATACCACCCTGTTAGCTAAAATGCCACATATTGGATAACTACTGGTAAATTATATCTGACATATGTCACATATGCCAGTCAAGACATGTTTTAACTTCTGCAAATTCTATATAGACTTTATTATGAATTTCATAAAGGACACTGTCATATTTTACTTTTTTAATGAAATGTAGCTAAAGTCGGACATGGGCTACACCCTGAAGAAGTTTAGGATGAAACTTATGTGTATATAGGTCTCTCGGTTATCATCTAAATTGTATATTAAAGTCCTTGTTAACTTGGAAGCTAGGAACAGCTACATCTTTATGTTATGTTTTAAGTAATTTCTTCCAAATGCTTTAAATTCAAACTATCCAGTCCCATAGTTAGCAAGGCATGATGGGTACTTTCCCAGTATTTGCATCGTAAATTATGAATTGCTAATAGAATCAGAGTGAAATATAAAAAGTATCCTACATAGTCTACATAATCTACATTCTTAGGATTACCATTAAAATTCACTTACTAAAGGAATTTACAAAGGCTTTCCTAAAGCAAAGAATCTTCAGTCTTGGTAAATTCAAATTATTGTATTAACTCTTTATATTTAAATTTTTATAAAACTTATTCTATGGAAACTCCCTAAATTTTTAAAAAGAGAAACTTTTTAGTCCTGAGTTGAGTTTCATTTTACAACTCATTACTGGAATGTGATTAAATAAATGTTACAGTGTATAAGAAGCCCATTTTGGTATTATAGAAGAAAATTGTTAAGTACTAAGATAAAATGAATTGTTTGAAAATATGTATGGTTAATTGTATGAAAGTTGATGGTTGGATGTTCACACCATTTTAAGATTTGGATGGAGTATTTTTTGCTGAATGTAATAGAAATATTCTTAATGTTCGTGATGACATTGACCCAGTTAAAGTCTATTAGTTAATAATCCTCAAAGAATAAAGTTTTTTCTTATTAAAATGTCCACATAAAAATCAGCTTCTGGAAGGTAGTTAATTCATAACAAATTTTGAGTAAAACATTTTTAGATGTAACTAATGTCATAAAATCAATTTTCTACCCTAAGAGTATATAGCACATCTTCCTTTTTCCATAATGTATTAAGATCATCTAAAAATGAATCTATCAGTTCTGGGACACAAAGAATGTCCCAACATAAATGTATAACAGTTTTTACACTGTAGCTAAGTGTAGAAACTAAGAAATCACCCTAATCTCAGACAGAAAAAAAAAGGAAAAATAGTGAAAACTTACTGCTTAACTAGTGAAGTGTGAAAGAGACTAACCAAATTCAACCAAGTTATCAAAACCCATCATCGGTAAGTCTGTAGAGGTAGATGTTTTAAATATTCAGTATGTGAGGACAGGTAAGTCTGAGCTTGAGTTTTAAACAAGTCATTCTCTAAAGACAGACACATAGATAGGGCACAGGCATAAAAATGTATTTGTAAACATAGGATTGTTGCTGAGTTTATTTTCAGTTTTCTTTCCACATAGACATTAGGATATTAAATGTGTTATTTTACTGAGAACTATTCTCATAAACAATTGGATATTGCCTGAATAAAATAATCCTAAGGTTGACTTTATAGGGTAGGAAAAATTTACATCTATTAGTATCTTTAAAAAAATAATTTGCATAATAGGAATATTACTAAGGATTTTAGGAAGTTTCTTTTATGTGTTGTTAAAAGTATGTTATATAAGTGGATATTGTGTAGCTTTCTTTGCTTTGGTACCAAAGTTAAGACATTTTGAAAACTAAGATCTTAAATATGACTAGCAAGAAACACACTGAAAGTATTAAAAATAATCTCAAATTGTTACTGTATACTTTAAAATTGTTATACTTTAGATTTTTTCTCCAAAACAAAAAAGATATGCTTTTTTAGGTAATACTTTTTATATTAATTAAACATTTCCTTTATGTACTGTCATTGGTTGTTTCAGAACTATGAGGCTAAGGTTTAGTCTTCTTAGTTCATTTTTATATCATGACTTATAACGAAAAGGACATGATAATTAAAAGCTAAAACATTGATCTCATAGTTATTAAAGCTGCTTTTGCTATCATGGATGTGTTATATTAGCTATAAAATAAGAGGAAAACATCACAATTTAAATGGAACAGGTTTTTTGGGGGGATACATTAATACTACCTGCATTTTAAAAATATTTTATATCTGAAGAGAAAGATGAAGTAACGTAATCTTTACAGAATTTAGTGAATGCACTGTGGAAATACAGGAAAACATTTTGGCAAAGAGTACATTTGCCTACAATATATTACCTAAGAAAAATACCAATGTAAATCTGTTTTTGAAGCAAAATGCAATTATTCTTGCACTCTAGAAATTTATTAAATTTTTAGAAAAAAATGCTTTGGTGTATACTAAATAAGCCTGAATTATAAATATGGGATTAAAATGTATACTGAAAATACAAGACAAGTGGAGTAATTAGATTGTTTCATGATTTTTTTTTGATTAGGGCTCTAATTAATTATAGAACACTGGACCATAACAAACAGCATGCTTTCAAAATTAATGTAGGAAAATAAAATATTCTCAATAGATGGAATGGCCTTTGGATGTGTCAGATTATCTTTGTATTATTTATTCTATAACTGTGCTATATTATATCTTATTCCTAAACATAAATATTTTAGCCCAGAAACATTTTGGTGAAATACTCCAAAAATATATACGTCAATGGTGGTTCATTATTCTTTATGAGACAGGGTTAAAAAAACTTAACCCGTTATAACTGGGTTTTCTTTCTAATATATAAGAAAGTTTAATATATAATTAAAAAATATGTATTTCTTATTCTTTCCTAATAGAGGTGCAAACCAACTCTAGTTATTTGAGTGGACATGAAATTAAAATAGTGAAAAAAAATAAGACTCCTAGCATTGTGCAATCAAATGTAAATAAATGCTATAATAAATTTCCATGTAGTCAGTTTATATATTGCTTATTTATGTAATAATTTCTATTTTTATTATTAAAAAGAATATAATGTTTTTGCAGAAGAAAATTGGGATATATATTAAACAGGCAGCACTTAAAGAGAAATTGGCATGGCCATTTTTTAATTTAAAAAGTTCTACTTAGTGTGGTTTTTTTAATAATAAATTTTTCTAATCTGTAAAAGCAGACAATCAAGCTTTGTATTTAAAAGGTGAAAAATAATGTTATGCTTAAGTTTTACTTAGTCCAAGTTAATGTTTTGAAAGTCCAGAAATCTCACAAACTAAGACCTGAATGAAAGATACAAAGGAATATTGACAGTGTCACTGTGTTAAAAGAAAAATGTATTGAATTGTATATGATATATGCAGTGAATGCTTATACTTGCTAAGATGCTATAAGAACCTTTATACTTCTCATATGAATAACAAAAGATGGCAAAAAGCAGATATGGAGATACCTTTAAGTATATTTAAGAATAGTGTCAACTTTAGCCATAGTAATTGATATAAAATACATGGTCATATGAAAGATTTCCAGATATTATATATACAAATTGTCTATATATTAATATCTGGCAAAATTTCTAATGTAAACCTAGAATTTGAAAAGTTTTATAAAAAATATTTAATGTAAGTAGAATATAAACAAACCTAAGTATAATGAAAACAAAGTAATGTGGAAGCTAGACTCTTCTATAGATATTATCTCCCTAATAAGATAGTTTTTTTGAATTTATCTTATTGCAACAAATGACTTGTTCCTATGTATATTCTATATATATGCCATGCTGTGTCTAAAAAATATAAAACATCTGGAATAAAACTGTAAAATCCAAACACCAAAGATGTTTTTAAGTGGTTGTATATGACATCATGTGGATAAGAGCCAGATGATGACCAAACTTTTCAAACTTTATCAAGATACTTGTTCTATATATATAACCTTTGTTCTGTTTGTTACAGAATATAAGTCTGTGTTATTTAAGTGTGTGTGAATTAATAAAGGAAACCGTGATTTTATCCTGTACTTCCAGTGTTCTGGCTACTAAGATTTTTTACCTCCCTTAAAAAAGCAAAAACATTTAACCTTAGGCACATCAAAATCCCTCATATATGTTACCAGACCACACATGGCTCTAGTTGTTTTCTATTACTGGATAAAACAGTTATCCGAGACTCTACTTAACAGAATCAGTGGAAGAAGGTGGAGTAAGAATTGAATCCTCTGCTCTGATATCTTTTCTAGGATGAAAGTGTGGGCTTCGAGAATATCAATCGAGGTTTCAAACCTACAGATGAAGGTTGAGAAAGCTTCTTCTCACAGAATGTAACTTGGTTCCTATTAAGAGATTTAAAGAAAATTAGGGTTTTATGCATAGTAAATGGCTCTTATTTTATTATTACCAAAGGGAAAGATTTTTAAAATAATATTCACGGGGCCTGGATTCTGAGGAGAGAAAGGTGTACTTTAGGAAATTCCCATGAGAGAGAGTAGGCTACTTTATAACCTGCTTAACTGGAAGGCATCCTAGGGCTATAAAAAACTGCAAAGAACCTGAGAATAGCCATATCTAGTGGCATTTCTAATTTATTATGTTATACTTCCTTCTTTGTGCCAGCCCTGAACTTTGGTAAAGATTCGTTTAAAAAAAAAAAAAGACACTGATATACACAATTAGAAGGCAGATCCTATGATTTAGAAAGTGACTATCTAGAGAAAACTAGATATTAGTAAACTTTCGTATTAATGGAGTAACATCCTACTGTTAAGTAAAATATTCATGAATAGACTGAGTTCCAACAAATGATTTTTATTTGATCCACTGCTGAACATAGGACTACTGGAGATACTACTTTGCTCAAAACACTTGAAAATATAAAACTTTAGCTAAGGTATCTCTTAATGACTAAATGCCTACTTCAGAGCATTAGTGTTTAGCCCAATCCTTTTGTCTACAAAAGCTCTTCTTTGCTTTGCCTTTAGATATTGTTGTTCAGTTGCTAAGCCATGTCTGACTCTTTGTGACCCAGTGAACTGCAACACTCCAGGCTTACCTGTCCTTCACTATCTCCTGGAGTTTCCTCAAACTCATGTCCATTGAGTCAGTGATGCCATCCAAACATCTCATCTTCTATCTTTCCCTTCTCCTGCCCTCAGTCATCTTTCCCAGCATTAGGGTCTTTTCCAATGAGTCAGCTCTTTGTATCAGGTGGCCAAGGGACTGGAGCTTTAGCTTCAGCATCAGTCCTTCCAATGAATAGTCAGGGTTGATTTCCTTTAAGAATGACTGATTTGATCTTTTCGCTATCCAAGGGACTCAAGAGTCTTCTCCAGCACCACAATTCAAAAGTATCAATTCCTTGGTGCTCAGCCTTCGTGGTCCAACTCTCACATCTGTACATGACTACTAGAAAAACCATAGCTTTGACTATACAGTCCTTTTCCTTTGGATGATTTGAATTTAAATGTGATTCAGGGCTTCCCAGGTGGCACTAGTGGTAAAGAACCCCTTGGCCAATGCAGGAGACACAAGACACTGTTCATCCCTGGGTCGAATCTCTTGGAGGAGGGCATGGCAACCTGCTCCAGTATTCCTGCTTGGAGAAATCCCATGAAAAGAGGAGCCTGATGGGTCGCAGAGTCAGACATGACTTGAAGAAACTGAGCACGCATGCACATTGTGATTCAAGAAGAATGGAAGCAGCAAGAGCCTGTTTATCTCATAAAACTGAATAAAACATTGGAAGTAGCATGTAGGCTAAATCAATTGTCCAGCTTGAATGTGACCACAGAAATTGAACAGGTGTTCTAGTAGCTCTTCTAAAAGCTAGCAATTTATCTATAGTTAAGGGAAATGAAAGTTTCTAAGATAAAAAGCCTCATTTCTCTAAAGAGGCATGGTTGATTATTGTAATTTCCAGGATTTGGACATACATGCCATTCTATTGACTTAAGACTGAACACATCTACTGACAGTGAAACAACCTGACAATGCTAGAATAGTTAACCATCAGGAGTAAGTCATAAAAACAATGGGTATTCTATAGCATACAGATCTAGATGCTTCTAGGGTCAAAAAATGTTTTCAATTGTGCAGTTACATAGAGAATTTACTAATATCACTTAAGGATACTTTGTGAAAGTACAAAAGTCTTCTAATCAGAAAAGTATTTATAAAGAATTGTAAAATAAATGAAAAGCTATTAGGTTGATGCAAAAATAATTGCAGTTTTAGATTTAACTGTCATTTGATATTGGAATATATACTTAAATAAATGTGATTACGTTATATATCATTTTAATGCACATTTCTCGCTTTAGTTTTTTGCTAATGACTTATTACTTGCTGTTTATATTTATTTTAGAGTATAGAAAGGATGTTAGACAAAAAGCAAATTCGAGTGATTTTTCGCTCGAGTTCAAAATGGGTGGAGACAACTCTCAACATCAACAATACATTTGTCCCTGGAATTGCTAACAAACGTACAGTGCAGTGGTGTTTCAAGTTTTGCAAAGGAGATGAGAGCTTTGAAGATGAGGAGCATAGTGGCCCGCCATCAGAATTTGTCAATGACCAACTGAGAGGATCATTCAAGCCGATCCTCTTAACAACTACATGAGAAGTTGCTGAAGAACTCACTGTTGATCATTCCACAGTCATTTGGCATTTGAAGCAAACTAGAAAGGTGAAAAACTCCTTAAGTAGGTGTCTCATGAGCTGACCAAAAATAATCATCATTTCGAAGTGTCATCTTCTCTTATTCTACACGACCAACAACAAACAGTTTCTTAATCAGATTGTAATGTGTGATGAAAACTGGATTTAATATGGCAACCTGTGATGAGCAGCTCAATGGTTGGACTGAGTAGAAGCTCTGTATCACTTCCCAAGACAAAACTTGCACCAAAAAAAGGTCATGGTCCCTGTTTGGTGCCAGTCTGGTTCACTACAGCTTTTTTTTCAGTTCTTAAAAATTTTTTTTTTAATTGGAAGATAATTACAACATTGCACTACAGCTTTCTGAATCCTGGCAAAACCATTACATCTGAGATGTATGCTCAACAAATTGATGAGATGCACTGAAAAACCACAACTCCTGCAGCTGGCATTGGTCAACAGAATGGGCAATTCTTCTCCATGACAATGCCTGAATACGTGTTGCACAACCAATGCTTAAAGAGTTGAACAAATTGGGCTATGAAGTTTTGCCTCATCCACTATATTCACCTGACCTCTTGCCACTATAGTCACCTGACTTCTTCAAGCATCTTGACAATTTTTTGGAGATATCAAAAGCACTTCTGATACCAGCTTCCAAACCAGCAGGAGTTTTGCTGCTTCCAAACCAGCTTTCAAAACCAGCAGGAGGCAGAAAATGCTTTCCAAGTTCATCGAATCCCGAAGCACAGATTTTTACACTACGGAAATAAGCAAACTTATTTCTTGTTGGCAAAAATGTGTTGATTTTAATGGTTCCTATTTTGAGTAATAAAGATGTGTTTGAGTCTAGTTATAATGATTTAAAATTCATGGTCCAAAACTGCAATTATGCTTGTACTAACCTAACAGTTATCAAAATAAGTGTTGTGATTCCAGTGATATTAAGCTATATTTAACTGTGGGCACTGTTAGAATTTTTGAGCTAAGGAGACTTCAGTAGGCAATTATGATAGTGATCCATTTATCTTGGAATAACACATTCTATTAGTATAAAAACTGGGCTTCCCTGGTGGCTCAGTGGTAAAGGGTTTGCATGCTAATGCAGGAGCTGTGGGTTCAGCCTCTGGTCCAGGAGGAAGGAAGGAAAGTGGAGAAGGTTCCTGGAGAAGGAAATGGCAGCTCACTCCAGCAGTCTTGCCTGGAGAATCCCAAGGACAGAGGAGCCTGGTGGGCTAGAGTCCATGGAATCACAAAGAGTTGAACACGCCTTAGCAACTGAAAAACAACATCAGTATCAACAGCAGCATGAGTTTGGTACTTGTCATTAGGATATAAAAAATGATAACTAGGAAACTGGAGCCTATTATACAGAGCAAAGTAAGTTAGAAAGAAAAACATCAATACAGTATACTAACACATATATATGGCATTTAAAAAGATGGTAACAATGACCCTATATGCGAGACAACAAAAGAGACACAGATGTTAAGAATAGACTGTTGGACTCTGTGGGAGAAGGCCAGGGTGGGATTATTTGAGAGACAGCATTGAAACATGTATATTATCATATGTGAAACAGATCACCAGCCCAGGTTCGATGCATAAGGCAGGGTGCTCAGGGCTGGTGCACTGGGATGACCCTGAGGGATGGAATGGGGAGGGAGGGTCAGGATGAGAAACACATGTATACCCATGGCTGATTCATGTGAATGTATGGGAAAAACCACCACAATACTGTAAAGTAATTAGCCTCCAATTAAAAAAAAAAAAGATAACTAGAATAGCTCTTATCCCCAACAGCAAACACTACATAGAGGGTCTATACAAAGACTAGCAATTGCCTTGTTCAGTTGCTAAGTTGTGACAGACTCTTAGTGACCCCATGAACTGCAGCACTCCATGTTTCCCTATCTCCTGGAGTTCACTCAAACTCATGTCCATCGAGTCAGTGATGCCATCCAGTCATCTCATTCTCTGTCGTCCCCGTCTCCTCCTGCCCCCAATCCCTCCCAGCATCAAAGTCTTTTCCAATGAGTCAACTCTACACATGAGGTGGCCAAAGTACTGGAGTTTCAGCTTTAGCATCAGTCCTTCCAATGAACACCCAGGACTGATCTCCTTTAGAATGGACTGGTTGGATCTCCTTGCAGTCCAAGGGACTCTCAAGAGTCTTCTCCAACACCACAGTTCAAAAGCATTAATTACTCGGCACTCAGCTTTCTTCATAGTCCAACTGTTACATCCATACATGACTACTGGAAAAACCACAGCCTTGACGAGATGGACCTTTGTTGGTAAAGTAATGTCTCTGCTTTTTACTCTGTTGTCTAGGTTGGTCATAACTTTTCTTCCAAGGAGTAAGCGTCTTTTAATTTCATGGTTGCAGTCACCATCTGCAGTGATTTTGGAGCCCAAGAAAATAAAATCTAGCACTGTTTCCACTTTTCCCACATCTATTTGCCATGAAGTGATGGGGTCAGATGCCATGATGTTAGTGTTTTGAATGATGAGTTTAAGCTAGCTTTTTAAAAAAATTTTTCTTAACATATATATTTTATTGAAGTATAGTTGACACAATGTTTCAGATGCACAGCAAAGTGATTCAGTTATACATACATATTATTTTTGAAGTTATTTTTCATTATAGGTTATTACAAGATAGTGACTACAGTTCCTTGTGCTATAGAGTAAACCTTTGTTGCTTGTTGCACATCTATTTTTTTAAATTAGGAATCTAACATTCTATTCATAGTAAGTCAAACAAGTGGAATAAAAATGTCATAAATTTCTTAGTTAGGCAAAAATATTCAAGTTTTCTTATATATTAACATTATTTATATATATGTATACAAAAGCTTTTCTACTATACTTGATAAAGGCTTGAGAAAGAACATTTAAAAAAAACAAAGAGATGGAGAAATTGGAAAATATAAACTAAATGAAATGAGAGCACTGAATATGAAATAGAAAAAGTGAAACAAACTAGATAAAAGTAAAAGATCATCATATAGTCCAGTTGTTTTTAAACATGGTTGCTCATTAGAAAGATATCTGGAGTCCTGGCAAAAGAAAAACCAATACCCGGGCATTTGTATTTTCCAAAAATTTCCAGGATAATTCTGATATGCATCTGAATTTAAAAAAGTGATTACAGGTTTTATTATTACATGGTAATTTTGGTGATATAGAGTTCTATTACTTTTCTGTTGACCAATCATGTTACAATGGTATTGAGTGAGTAATAGTTACATAATCACAATCGTAAAAGATATTTTATCAGTTTTCACAAACAATAGCCAGACAAAAAATTAGATAATTAGCTAATCATGGGAACATGATTAACCTAACAATACAAAATAATTACATAAACAATTTGGGTGGGTCAAGCAGACTGATGTGGTAAGTAGAAATGCATACATGCACATGTTTTCATCTGTCCAGCCTGTCTATATCTTTTGGTTAGTGCATTAAATACATTTACATTTAAGGTAATTATCAATATATATGATCCTATTACTGTTTTCTTACTTGTTTTGGGTTTATTTTCTGTAGGTCTTTTCCTTCTTGTTTGTTTCCTGCCTAGAGAAGTTCCTTTAGCATTTGTTGTAAAGCTGGCTTTGTGGTGCTGAATTCTCCCAACTTTTGCTTGCCTGGAAAGCTTTTGGTATCTCCATCAAATCTGAAAGAGAGTCTTGCTGGGTAGAGTATTCTTGGTTATAGGTTCTTCCCTTTCATCACTTAAAATATATAGATATGCCATTCCCTTCTGGCTTGTAGTTTCTGTTGAGAAGTCAGCTATAGCCTGATGGGAGTTCACCTGTGTTGTCATTTTTGCCTTGTTGCTTTTAATATTTTACCTTTAATTTCTGTCAGTTTGATTATTATGTATCTTGATGTGTTCCTCCTTGGGTTTACACTGACTGGGACTCTGTGCTTTCTGGACTTGGTTGACTATTTCCTTTCCCATGTTGGGGAAGTTTTCAGCTATTCTCTCTTCAAATATTTTCTCATTGTCCTTTCTCTCTCTTCTCCTTCTGGGATCCCAATAATGCAAATGTTGGTGCATTTAATGCTGTCACAGAAGTCTCTTAGGTTGTCTTCATTTCTTTTCATTCTTTTTTGGTATATTCTGTTCTGCGGCAGTGATTTCCACCATTCTGTTCTCCAGGTCATTTATCCATTCTTCTGCCTTAGTTATTCTGCTACTGACTCCTTCTAGTATATTATTCATCTCTGTTTATTCTTTAGTTCTTGTAGGTCTTTGGTAAACATTTCTTCATCTTTTCCATTGTTTTCCTGAGATCCTAGATCATGTTCTTTATCATTACTCTGAATTCTTTTTCTGGAAGGTTGCCTATCTTCACTTCTTAGTTGTTTTTCTAGGGTTTTTATCTTGTCTCTTCATCTGTGATATTCTGCTTTTTCATTGTGGGTAACTTCCTGTAAGGTGGTTTTCATTTTAGCCACTGTGGGACTGTGCTTATTTGTGCTTCTTCTGTCTGCCCTCCGACAGAGGAGGCTAAGAGGCTTGTGTAAGCTTTCTGATGGGGACTGGTGGTGGGAAAAACTGGGTCTTGCTCTAGTGGGCAGGGCCTTGCTCAGGAAAGCTTTAATCTAATTATTTGCTGATAGCTGATTATCTACTATCTCTGGTACTTGATTATCTACTATATCTGAAATCAAATTGGTTATATTCTTTGCAGCCAAAGATGGAGAAGCTCTATACAGTCAGCAAAAACTAGACTGAGAGCTGACTGGCTCAGATCATGAACTCCTTATTGCCAAATTCAAACTGAAATTGAAGAAAGTAGGGAAAACCACTAGACCATTCACGTATGACCTAAATCAAATCCCTTACAATTATATAGTGGAAGTGATAAATACATTCAAGGGATTAGATCTGATAGACTGAGTGCCTGAAGAACTATGGATGCGGGTGCATGACATTGTACAGGAGGCAGGGATCAAGACCATCCCCAAGAAAAAGAAATGCAAAAAGGCAAAATGGTTGTCTGAGGAGGCCTTACAAAGAGCTATGAAAAGAAGAGAAGCAAAAGGCAAAGGAAAAAAGAAAAGCTATATCCATTTGAATGCAGAGTTCCAAAGACTATCAAGGAGAGATAAGAAAGCTTTCCTCAGCGATCAATGCAAAGAAATAGAGGAAAACAATAGAATGGGAAAAATTAGAGATCTCTTCAAGGAAATTAGAGATACCAAGGGAACATTTCATGCAAAGTTGGGCTCAATAAAGGACAGAAAAGTATGGACCTAACAGAAGCAGAAGATATTAAGAAGAGTGGCAAGAATACATAGAACTGTACAAAAAAGATCTTCATGACCCAGATAATCATGATGGTGTGATCACTCATCTAGAGACAGACATCCTGGAATGTGAAGTCAAGTGGGCCTTACGAACAAAGCTAGTGGAGGTGATGGAATTCCAGTTGAGCTATTTCAAATCCTGGAAGATGATGCTGTGAAAGTGCTGCACTCAATATGCCAGCAAACTTGGAAAACTCAGCAGTGGCCACAGGACTGGAAAAGGTCCGTTTTCATTCCAATCCCAAAGAAAGGCAATGCCAAAGAATGCTCAAACTACCGCACAATTGCACTCATCTCACATGTTAGCAAAGAAATGCTCAAAATTCTCCAAGCTAGGCTTCAACAGTTTGTGAACTGTGAACTTGCTGATGTTCAAGCTATTTTAGAAAAGGCAGAGGAACTAGAAATCAAATTGCCAACATCTGTTGGATCATCAAAAAAGCAAGAGAGTTGCAGAAAAACATATACTTCTGCTTCATTGACTATGCCAAAGCCTTTGACTGTGTGGATCACAATAAACTGTGGAAAATTCTTCAAGAGATGGGAATACCAGACCTCCTGAGAAATCTGTATGCAGGCCAGGAAGCAACAGTTAGAACTGGACATGGAACAACAGACTGGTTCCAAATAGGAAAAGGAGTACGTCAAGGCTGTATATTGTCACTCTGCTTATTTAACTTAAATGCAAAATACATCATGAGAAATGCTGGGAGGGATAAAGCACAAGCTGGAATCAAGATTGCCCAGAGAAATACCGATAACTTCAGATATGCAGATGACACCACCCTTATGGCAGAACGTGAAGAAGAACTAAAGAGCCTCTTGATGAAAGTGAAAGAGAGTGAAAAAGTTGGCTTAAAGCTCAACATTCAGAAAACTAAGATCATGGTATCTGGTCCCATCACTTAATGGTAAACAGATGGGGAAACTGTGGAAACAGTGACAGACTTTACTTTTTTGGGCTCCAAAATCACTGCAGATGGTGACTGAAGCCATAAAAGAAAGATGTTTGCTCCTTGAAAGAAAAATTATGACCAACCTAGACAGCATATTAAAAAGCGGAGACATTACTTTCTCAGCAAAGGTCTGTCTAGTCAAAGCTATGGTTTTTCCAGTAGTCATGTATGGATGTGACAGTTGGACTATAAAGAAAGCTGAGTGCCAAAGAATTGATGCTTTTGAACTGTGGTGTTGGAGAAGACTCTTAAAAGAGTCCCTTGGACTGAAAAGAGATCCAACTAGTCCATCCTAAAGGAAATCAGTCCTGAATATTCATTGGAAGGACTGATGCTGAAGCTGAAACTGCAATACTTTGGCCACCTGATAGGAAGAGCTGACTCATTTGAAAAGACCCTGATGCTGGAAAAGATAGAAGGCGGGGGCAGACGGGGATGACAGATGATGAGATGGTT
Source organism: Capra hircus (assembly GCF_001704415.2). Taxonomy (NCBI): domain Eukaryota; kingdom Metazoa; phylum Chordata; class Mammalia; order Artiodactyla; family Bovidae; genus Capra; species Capra hircus. Next base: position 49,743,176 of record NC_030809.1, on the reverse strand, counting down.
GGATGGCATTACCGACTCAATGGACACGAGTTTGAGTAAACTATGGGAGTTCGTGATGGCATGCTGCAGTCCATGGGGTTGCAGAGTCAGACACTGCCAGGAGCCAGCGTGAGGAATTCCACCCATGACAAGGTCATGTGGCAGAGCTCTGATGGCAAGGCTAATCAGACCTCAGGTTTTCCCCCTGGAATTTCCTGAGCATCCACCCCCTTCAAAAATAAGAATCTGCCTGCTTTTCCACTCTTCTAATATTCTCTGGAAAAAGTCAAATCAGGGCTTTAGTCTTCTGCATTTGAAAGGGATGTTTCAGTTAAAACCCCTCTGATAGCTCTCTAGCTTGCCTAACAGGTTCCCCCTGACCTCTTACAGCTTGTGAATTGCTTACAGCACCCCCAACTGCGAGAGGCACAGAGCTTAAAGCATCTTAAGATACAGAGCCTCTTCTAAAAAGCTAAAAATCATATTGGTGACGGGTTTTCACTGTTGACTCAATGATTGCTGCCAGACCTCCATATTGTCTTTTAGGCACCTGGGAGGATGTTAATCAATGTAAACGGGATATGGAAAAAGATATATAGTAGTTTTGATGTTAGCAACACTAGACTTTTGAGTTACTTTTCTCTTTGTTATATATCACTGCACTCCTCTTGTGTCCTTGCTATGCAAGAATGTAACTTTATTTAGTGCTGAGAGTGGCACCAGACTTTGGGAAGATCAACACAAATAAGTCTTCTGGTTGACAAACCCTTATCAGAAAAAAGGCTGTAAAATGTTAATTGGCCCTTTTGGCTGGAAGATGATGTAAATTACCTAAGACTCGTGTATACAACTAGGTATGCAGAGAGAAAAGCCTGGTTTTGATAAGAGTCTGGGCTGCTAACATTGCATAATTTTGTATTACCCATTGATCTCTATGTACAATCAAAAAGGTATAAAAGGCCTTTCTAGACAATAGAGGCCGGGGCCAGTTGCTAGACTGATTTCCTCCGTGTCTCCTCTCTAATTTCTGGCTGAATTTCCATCTGGGGCGTGGAGGCCCACCATGTATACTTACTTGTCCCGGCTTTTAAGATCCATGCGAGGGGGAGCCCACGGCGGGGCACCCCCCAATATTCAAGAGGACGCCAGTGGCCTAATGTAGATGGTGCAAGCTCCTTGTCTGGAACTTTATTGGCTTCCCACGTAAACCAAGTTATTCAGCCTTCTTTCTCCACTTAATTTTCCTACTACACTATTTCTTCCTAATCTTATATTAATAAATAAATAAATTTTCCTCGCCAACGCTGTTCCCACTTTGACGACTGAGCAAGTGAACCGAACTGGTAGTTGTTTGGCTTGAGGCGACCCAGCCCTCATATGTCATGTTAACAGCGACATAAAAGAGGGCTCCACGTTCCAGGATGTCTGCCTCTAGGTGAGTGATCACACCATCATGATTATCTTGGTCGTGAAGATCTTTTTTGTACAGTTCTTCTGTGTATTCTTGCCACGTCTTCTTAATATCTTCTGCTTCTGTTAGGTCCATACTATTTCTGTCCTTTATCAAGCCCATCTATGCATGAAATGTTCCCTTGGTATCTCTAATTTTCTTGAAGAGATCTCTAGTCTTTCCCATTCTGTTGTTTCCCTCTATTTCTTTGCATTGATTGCTGAGGATCACTGCAGATGGTGACTGCAGTCATGAAATTAAAAGACCCTTACTCATTGGAAGAAAAGTTATGACCAACCTCGATAGCATGTTGAAAAGCAGAGACATTACTTTGCCAACAAAGGTCTGTCTAGTCAAGGCTATGGTTTTTCCAGTGGTCATGTATGGATTTGAGAGTTGGACTGTGAAGAAAGCTGAGTGCTGAAGAATTGATGCTTTTGAACTGTGGTGTTGGAGAAGACTCTTGAGAGTCCCTTGGACTGCAAGATCCAACCAGTCCATTCTGAAGGAGATCAGCCCTGTGGTTTCTTTGGAAGGAATGATGCTGAAGCTGAAACTCCAGTACTTTGGCCACCTCATGTGAAGAGTTGACTCATTGGAAAAGACTCTGATGCTGGGGGGGATTGGGGACAGGAGGAGAAGGGGACGAGAGAGGATGAGATGGCTGGATGGCATTGCTGACTCGATGGATGTGAGTCTGAGTGAACTCCGGGAGTTGGTGATGGACAGGGAGGCCTGGTGTGCTGCAATTCATGGGGTTGCAGAGAGTCGGACACGACTGAGCGGCTGAACTGAACTGAAAATAGGGCTTATGACAAGGGAGTCCTTCCTTGACTGCTGCTGCCAGTGCACCTATCACTGAGGTGATCCGCTGCTGACCCATTTCTCCACAGGAGACTCTCCAACACTTGTAGGTAGTTTTGGTTCAGTCTCCTGTGGGGTCACTGCTCCTTTCCTCTGGGTCTTGGTTTATGCAAGATTTTGTCTGTGCACTCCAAGACTGGAGTCCTTGTTTTCCCCAGTCCTGTGGAAGTCCTATAATAAAATACCATTGGCCTTCAAGGTCAGATTCCCTGGGGATTTGCACTCCCTTTGTCAGAACTCCAGGTTGGGAAGCCTGCCCTGACAGAACCTTCAGAACCTTCACAACAGTGTGAGAACTTCTTTGCTATTACTGTTCTCCAGTTTGTGGGTCACCCACTCAGCAGGTATGGGATTTGACTTTATTGTGATTGGACCCCTCCTACCTTCTTCTTGTGGCTTTTTGTCTTTGGACGTGGGGTATCTTTTTTTGGTGGGTTCCAGCATCCTCCTGTTGAACCAGCTGTTCAACAGCTAGGTGCGATTTTGGTGGTCTTACAGAAGATGAGCACACATCCTTCTACTCTACCATCTTGAACCAGAAGCCTCTAAGCAAGCTTTCTTCTTTCAGCCACATCAAGAGGCTCTTTAGCTCCTCTTCAATTTCTGCCATCAGAGTGGTATCATCTACATGTCTGAAGTTGTTGATATTTCTCTCAGTGATCTTGATTCCAGCTTGTGATTCACTCAGCCTGGCATTTCACATGTACTCTGCATATAAGTTAAACAAGCAAAGTAACAATCTGTACAGCTTTAATGCACTCCCTTTCTAAGTTTGAACCTGGCCGATTCTAACTGTTCCATGTTTGATTCTAACTGTTGATTGTTGACCTGCATACATGTTTCTCAGGGCAGGTAAGGTGGTTTGGTATTCCCATCTTTTTAAGAATTTCCCACAGTTTGTTGTGATCTACACAAGGCTTTAGCATAATCAGTGAGGCAGAAGTAGATGTTTTCCTGAAACTCCTTTGCATTCTCCATGATCCAACAAATGTTAGCAATTTGGTCTCTGGTTCTTCTGCCTTTTCTAAACGCAGCTTGTACACCTGGAAGTTCTTAGTTCACATACTGCTGCTGAAGCCTAGCTTGAAAGATTTTGAGCCTTACCAGCATGCAAAATGAGCGAAATCGTATGGCAGTTTGAACATTCTTTGGCATTGCCCTTCTTTGGGACTGGAATGAAAACTGACCTTTTCCAGTACTGTGGTCACTGCTGAGTTTTTCGAATTTGTTGGCATATTGAGTGCAGTACTTTAACAGCATCATCCTTTAGGATTTGAAGTGTCTCAGCTAGAATTTCAACACTTCCACTAACTTTGTTTGTAGTGATGCTTCCTACGACCCACTTGACTTCAGACTTCAAGATGTCTGGCTCTAGGTGAGTAACAACACCTTTATGGTTATCCAGGTCATGAAGACCTTTTTCAAACAGTTCTTTTGTGTCATCTTCTTGCCACCTCTTCTCAATATCTTCTGCTTCTGTTAGGTCCTTAACATTTCATTCCTTTATTTTGCCCATTCTTGTATGAAACATTTCCTTGGTATCTCTAATTTTCTTGAAGAACTCTCTAGTCTTTCTCATTCTATTGTTTCCCCCTATTTCTTTGCTGCTGCTCCTAAGTTGCTTCAGTCGTGTCCGACTCTTCGCGAACCCATGGACTGCAGCCTACCAGGCTCCTCTGTCCATGCAATTTTCCAGGCAAGAGTACTATTTCTTTGCAGTGTTCACTTAATAAGGCTTTCTCATCTCTCCTTGCTTTCTTTTGGAACTCTGCATTTAGATTGATATATCTTTCCCTTTCTCCTTGGCTTCTCTTCTCAGCTATTTGTAAGCCCTCCTCAGACAACGATTTTGCCTTGTTGCATTTCTTTCTCCTTGGTATGGTTTTGGTCACCATCTCCTGTACAATGTTAGGAACCTGTATCCATAGTTCTTCAGGCACTCTGTGAGATCTAATCCCTTGAGTCTATTTGTCACTCCCACTTAGAGTCATAAGGGATTTGATTTAGATCATACCTGATGGCCTAGTAGTTTTCCCTACGTTCTTCAATTTAAGCCTGAATTTTGCAATAAGGAGCTGATGATTTGAGCCACAGTCAGCTCCAGGTCTTTTCTTTGCTGACTGTACACAGAGCTTCTCCATCTTCAGCTGCAAAGAATATAACCAATCTGATTTCAGTATTGATTTGATGATATCCATCCCTTGTGTTGTTGGAAAAGGGTGTTTGCTATGACCTGTGCATTCTCTTGTCAAAACTATGTTAGCCTTTGCCCTGCTGCATTTTGTATTCCAAGGCCAAACTTGCCTGTTACGTTAGGTATCTCTTGACTCCTTAGTTTGCATTCCAAACCCCTGCGATGAAAAGGCCATCTTTTTTTTTTTTTTTTTGCTGTTAATTATAGGTCTTGGAGGTCTTCATATATGAACTGTTTCAGCTTCTTTGGTGTTAGTGGTTGGGGCATAGACTTGGATTACTGTGTTGAATGGTTTGCCTTGGAAATGAACTGAGATCATTTTGTCGTTTTTGAGATTGCACCTCAGTGCTGCATTTCATACTCTTTTGTTCACTATGAGGGCTACTCCATTTCTTTTAAGGGATTCTTGCCCACAGTAGTAATCTAATCGTCATCTGAATTAAATTTGGCTATTCCCATCCATTTTAGTTTAGTGATTACTAAATTGTCGATGTTCACTTTTACCATCTCTGGTTTGACTATGTCCAACTTACCTTGATTCATGCACCTAACATTCCAGGTTCCTATGCAATAATGTTCTATACAGCATTGAACTTTACTTTGACCACCAGACACATCTACAGCTAGGCGTCATTTCCACTTTGGTCCAGCCTCTTCACCTTCTGGAGCTCTCTCTCCATTCTTCCCCAGTAGTATCTTGGACACTTACTGACCTGGGGGCTCATTTTCCAGTGTCATATATTTTTGTCTTTTCATACTGTTCAGGGGTTCTCAAGGCAAGAATACTGAAATGGTTTGCCATTCACTACTCCAGTGGACCATATTTTGTCAGAACTCTCCACCATGACCCGTTCACCTTGGTTGGCTGTGTACTGCAGTTATTACCAAGAATGGAAAGGAAGAGGAAAAGCAACCGAACATTTGTTTTGTTGGTAGCCTTTGTGTTTTCAAAAACATGTGGAAATGTGTCATGTTCCCAAAATATAAAGTAGATGGCACTGCCTATAAGTATCTTTTGCTACCCCAGGGATTAAAGTTTTTCTGGGGTAATTTAAAAGGCCCTTCTCTCACCTTGAGTTCTCTATATTTCCCAGAGTGCTGAATTGCAGTTTTTTAAAAATTAATTTTAATTGGAGGATAATTACAAATTGTGATGGTTTCTGCCATACATTGACATGAATCAGCCATGGGTGCACATGTGTTGCCCACCATCCTGAACCCCCCTCCCACCTTCCCATCTCATCCCTCTGTATTGTCCCAGGGCACTGGCTTTGAATGCCCAGCTTCATGCATCGAACTTGCACTGTTCATCTATTTTGCATATGGTGATATACATGTTTCAACGTTATTCTCTCAAATCACCTCACCCTCACTTGTTCCCAGAGCCAAAAGTCTGTTCTTTATATCTGTGTCTCTTCTGGTGCCTTGCATATAGGATTGTTGTTATTGTCTTTCTAAATTTCATATATATCATTAATACACAGTATTTCTCTAAGAATGTTTCTGACTTCATGCTGTATAATAGGCTCATTTCATCCACCTCATTAGAACTGACTCAAACGTGTTCCTTTTTATAGCTAAGTACTCCTTTGTGTATATGTACCATAACTCCCTTATCCATTCATCTGCCAATGGATATCTACGTTGTTTCCATGTCCTAGCTATTGTAAACAGTGCTGCAATGAACACTGGAGTACATATGTCTCTTTCAATTCTTGTTTCTCCAGTGTGTATGCCCAGCAGTGGGATTGCTGGTTCATATGGCAGTTCTCTTCGCAGTTTTAAAAGGAATCTCCACACTGTTCTTCATAATGGCTGTACCAGCTTGCATTTCCACCAACAGCGTAAGAGGGTTCCCTTTTCTCCACACCCTCTCCAGCATTTACTGTTTGTAGACTTTTTGATGGTGGCCATTCTGACTGGTGTGAGATGATACATCACTGTGGTTTTGATTCCCATTTTTCTAATAATGAGTGATTATTTTCTTTTCTTGTGTTTATTAGCTTCTTCTTTGGAGAAATGTCTGTTTAGTTCTTTGGGCTATTTTCTGACTGGGTTGTTTGTTTTTCTGTTATTGAGCTGCATGAGCTGCTTGTGTATTTTGAAAATTCTAAGTTTCATTTGCTTTATTTTCTTGTATTCTGAAGGCTGCCTTTCACTTTGCTTACTGTTTCCTTCCTTGTGCAAAAGCTTTTAAGTTTAAACAGGTCCCATTTGTTTTCTTTTTTTTAAAAATTTTTATTTTTACTTTATTTTACTTTACAATACTGTATTGGTTTTGCCATACATTGACATGAATCCACCACGGGTGTACATGCGATCCCAAACATGAACCCCCCCTCCCACCTCCCTCCCCACAACATCCCTCTGGGTCATCCCCGTGCACCAGCCCCAAGCATGCTGTATCCTGCATCAGACATAGACTGGTGATTCAATTCTTACATGATAGTATACATGTTTCAATGCCATTCTCCCAAATCATCCCACCCTCTCCCTCTGAGTCCAAAAGTCCGCTATACACATCTGTGTCTTTTTTGCTGTCTGGCATACAGGGTCATCATTGCCATCTTTCTAAATTCCATATATATGTGTTAGTATACTGTATTGGTGTTTTTCTTTCTGGCTTACTTCACTCTGTATAATCGGCTCCAGTTTCATCCATCTCATCAGAACTGATTCAAATGTATTCTTTTTAACGGCTGAGTAATACTCCATTGTGTATATGTACCACAGCTTTCTTATCCATTCATCTGCTGATGGACATCTAGGTTGTTTCCATGTCCTTACTCTGGGAGGTGGGTCATGGAGGATCCTTGCTGTGATTTATATCAGAGACTGTTGCCTAGGTTTTCCTCTAAGAGTTTTACAGTCTCTGGTCTTACATTTAGATCTTTAATCCATTTTGAGTTTACTTTTACATATGGTGTGAGAACATGCTCTAGTTTCTTTCTTTTACACGTGGTTGACAAGTTTCCCCAGCACCACTTGTTAAAGTGAAAGTGAAAGTCAGTCAGTCATGTCTGACTCTTTGCAACCCCATGGACTATACAGTCCATGGAATTCTCCAGGCCAGAACACTGGAGTGGGTAGCCTTTCCCTTCTCTGGGGGATCTTCCCAATCCAGGGATCAAACCCAGGTCTACTGCACTGCAGGCAGATTCTTTACCAGCTGTGCCACCAGGGAAGCTCCCACTTGTTAAAAAGACTGTCTTTTCTCCATTGTATATTTTTGCTTCCTTTGTCAAAGATAAGGTGTTCATAGGTGCTTTATTTCTGGGCTTTCTATTTTGTTCCATTGATCTATATTTCTTTGTGCCACTACCAAAGTGTCTTGATGACTGCAGCTTTGGAGTATAGTCTGAAGTCAGGAAGGTTGATTCCTCTAGTTTCATTCTTCTTTCTCAAGATTGCTTTGGATATTGGAGGTTTTTTGGTGTTTCCATACAAATTGTGAAATTGTCCTAGTTCTGTGAAAAATACCATGGGTAGCTTGATAGGGATTGCATTGAATCTGTTGATTGCTTTGGGTAATATACTCATTTTCACTATATTGATTCTTCCAATCCACAAACATCGTATACTTCTCCATCTATTTGTGTCATCTTTGATTTCTTTCATCAATGTTTTAGTTTTCTATATATAGGTCTTTTGTTTCTGTGGGTAAATTTATTCCTAAGTATTTTATTCTTTTTGTTGCAATGGTGAATAGAATTATTTCCTTGATTTTTTCATTGTTAGTGAATAGGAATACAAGGGATTTCTGTGTATTAATTTTCTATCTTGCAAATTTACTATATTCATTGATTAACTCTAGTAACTTTCTGGTGGTATCTTTAGGATTTTCTATGTAGAGGATCATGTCATCTACAGAGTTTTACTTTTTCTTTTCCAATCTGGGTTCCTTTTATTTCTTTTGTCTTCTCTGACTGCAGCGGCTGGGACTTCCAGAACTATGTTGATAGTAGTGGTGATAATGGGCACCCTTGACTTGTTCCTGATTTTAGAGGATTTTTTTTTGCCATTTGAGGATAATGTTTGCTGTAGGCTTCTCATATATGGCTTTTATTATGTTGAGGTATGTTCCTTCTATGCCTGCTTTTTGGAGTTTGTTTTTTTTTTAATCATTAATGGGTTTTGAATTTTGTCAACAGCTTTCTCTGCATCTATTGAGATAATCATATTGTTTTTAATCTTTCAATCTGTTAATATGGTATATCACATCGATTGATTTGTGAATACTGAAGAATCCTTGCATCCCTGGAATAAAGCCCACTTGGTCAGCACAACACTTTTTAGGACAAATTTTGATTAACAATCTAAAAATTAAATTATAGGATGATTCTATTACCCTGTTTTGGTTGGGGAACTCTTCAGACTTAGGTTACTTGATAAAAGCATGATTAAACAGTTTCAAGTTTATCACAGTTTTTCATTTTTATTTCTGTTGTTTGCAACCTGGTGCTTGGCGCCAGAATCCAGAGCCCTTTGGAGCTTCCCCTCGTCTCTCCCTACCCCCCAGTCAGTGGGAAAAAACCTCATCACAATAGTAGTATTTTACCAGAGGCCTGTAAAGCCAGTGGGCCCCACCCCTGTCCCCATGGGGAGAAAGGAGAGTTAGGGGCCTCAGAGGGCCTCCCACTTATTCTACATGTCTCAGGTCTCTTCACCATGCCAGACTAGAGTCAAGTTCAATAGGGTCTTCTTTCCCTGCTGATTCTGCCACACCTGTTCCCTTGGCTGTGGTTTTGCTAGATAGTAGGTAGGGACAATGGGAGTCTCCTTCATCCATTTATGGATGTCACTAACTATATAAAGAGGCATCTAGCTACCTTAAGAGGTATCAGTTTACTTCAGTATTGAAATATTTTTTGATTCTAACTCCCAGGTGCTTAAGGGATTAGAATGGACATTTGTATCTAAGATCTAATTTTAGTGATTCGACAACTGATGTTCTATAAACTCTTGAATAAGACAACCACTATTTCTGCAAAGTAATATGTTCTCTAAGGATCCTCCCCTCTTATTTACAACCACTTCCCACTTGCCTCCTTACAGGTGACTATTTATTAGTAATCAGAAGTTTGAGTTTCTATCACTTAATAGTAATGTCATGTTTGGCAACTTTTTTTTACCTTTCTAAGCTTCACTTCTCTTAAAAAAAGTTGCCTACCTCACAAAAATATTGAGTGGATAAAATGAGTTAATACATGTAAAGTGCTCATGAATTTTAAGGTGCTATATAAATGATGTGTTATTTTGTCTTAGAAAAATATAGTAAGCAAAAACATGGTATTTTAAGCATCATTTTATAGCAGATTATCATCCATCAACAAAGTTAATGCAGTTTTTATTTGCTGTGTCTGACTCTTTGAGATCCCATGGACTGCAGTCCACCAGACTCCTCTGTCCATGGGATTCTTTAGGCAAGAATATTGGAGTGAATTGCCATTTCCTTCTGAAAGGGATCTTTCCGACCTAGGGCTCAAACCTGAGTCTCCTGCATTGCAGGCAGATTCTTTACCATCTGAGCCACGAGGGAAGCCCCAAGGAATGTTATCATAGACTTGAAACAATCTTCAATGACTAAATGAAAGCTTTTCTTTAGAACTACCTAGAAATTATATAGCAAAGTGAGTTACCTGGGTTAAGTTACTACATTTTAAGACTAATATCAAAAGACTATTCCAGTTGTAGACCCTATAGTCCCTCAGTTATGAGATTCTACAATTTCATGTTTATAACACAGGGAAACAGGCTTATTCTACCTGAGCAAAATTCAGTTTACTTATACAGCTGTATCAATGGCTAAGCCAGAAACCATAAAGCTTCAAGGGTTAAAGTAAGAGGAATTCACACCTATTTTTTATGGCTTAATGTTTTTCAGACTATACTTTTTGATCCTAATATTGCATTCATTTTTTAATGTATTAATAGGATCACTTACATTTCGATTTCCCTGAGACAATCTAGGTTTACGCCTTTTGTAATATCAAAATTTTATTCTGAAAAAGTCTTTGAATAGAATTATTTTAATAGGTTTATTAATAAGATAATCTACTTTGTTGGGTCACCTGATGCAAAGAGCTGACTCATTTGAAAGACCCTGATGGGAAAGATTGAGGGCCGGAGGAGAAGGGAATAACACAGGATGAGATGGTTGGATGGTATCACCAACTCAATGGACATGGGTTTGGGTGGACTCCGGCAGTTGGGTGATGGACAGGGAGGCCTGATGTGCTGCTGTTCATGGGGTCACCAAGAGTCAGACACGACTGAGTGACTGAACTGAACTGAAGTACATATTTCAAAAATTATATAATAAATTACTTTTAGTGTCTACTTTCAAGTGTCCCAATTTGAATAATAAATATATAATTTCCACATTTAAGAACTAGGAGCAGAGGCCAGCAAAGTCAAGATCTTTCTGACTACTAGAAGGAGAGAAGTGAAAACAGAACTTAATATGATTGATAAAACATCAGAAGATCTCATCTATAGGTAAATAGCTTTGATTTCTATAAGATAATCAAATCATCTGTCTGCTGCTCATCAATGAAGGTGACGCTGAGATTCAAGAGGAAGTAAGTACTAGAAAACAAGGAATCATAATACTGAACTCATACAATCATTTTGGAGAAGGTAAAGCTAATATTCATTTTGGAACTTGACAAGTCTCTGATGTAACTATCTCTGAGAAAAGATATAGTTACATTCTTTCACATGACCCCACTCAGACAGACCCTAATGATAAGCTTGTCTTATTAGAACTTTATTTATTATCAATAAAGATAAGAGTCTTTTGAAACTGTATGACCTGAGATTAAATACAATATGGCTGGCAACCTTTACCTAGGGCTTCCCTGTTGGCTCAGATGGTAAAGCATCCACCTCCAATGTGGGAGACCCTGGTTCGCTCCCTGGGTTGGGAAGATCCCCTGGAGAAGGGAATGGCAACTCACTGCAGTATTCTTGCCCGGAGAATTCCATGGATAGAGGAGCCTGGCAGACTATGGTCCATGGGGTCACAGAGTCAGACACAGCTGAGCGACTAACACTTTCTACCTTTCTACCTAGAGTGTATCGAGATGTTTGGTTTGAAAGATGTTTAATAAATAAAGCAGATCAACAGGACGACTTACATGAAGAGATGATCTTTATAATTAATTTTGGATATTTTCCCTAACAGTCCATTTTCGAAGAAAGTCAGGGAAGTTGAATTCTCTGTAATGGGTATACAAAATTTAAGCAAAGGTGATGATGATTTAGAAAGTAATTTTCAAGAAGCAGGTCAATGGATTAAAATGGTTTTAACTTCAAAAGTATAAATCTGTTAAAGTGTAAACCAAAATGTCTGTATTTCATTATCTAGAGTTATGAGATTCTTTGAGGAAACAGGATAACCCTTTTGAAATCTAGTAAGATACAGATTTACAATAAGATGACTATTAACTAACAACCTTTCTAATTTGATCTGATCTTTAAGAATTAGATTCAAAGATAACTGTGCCTGACAACCATCTTTTAAAGTTTCCTTTTATAATATTTATAATACATTAAACAAAAGAAAGAAAAGGATAAAACATTTCATGTTCAAGCAAAAGCTATCTGAGTTCTCTTTTTTCATACCTAGAAAATGATCACTCTGTTATAATTAGGAACCAATGTGAAAAACATGAAGCTTCAAGAGTACTAATGGGTTCAGAAATGGAAGAAGGAAAGCAGCTGTGAAAATGAAGAATGATACTCTCAAGTATCAACTAGTTATGTGAGCTGGATTCCTTTGGATTTCCAAATTCCTTTGGAAAATTCCTTTCCAACATTGTTCCCCACATTGACTGAATGTTTTCAAGTTACATTATCCTATTGGAAATCTTCCATTGGTTGAATCTGCAGGTAAGGAACCAGGGGAGAATCATGGATATAAAATGTTGCAGATGAAGGGCTGATTAATGCATTATACACAGGTAGGTGTGTGTGTGTGTTTGTGTGTGTAGATGGAGGGCTGATTAATGAATTATATGCAGATAGGGTGTGTGTGTCAGTGTATGTGTGTGTCAGTGTGTGTATGTCAGTCAGTGCCCTTAATACCCAAGTTAGTTGTTTAAGGGTTAACTGTACTTTGAATTTTTCACTCGTAATTTTAGGGAAAACGAAAAAAGCACCGAAACATATCAAAGACAGAGATCTAGAAAGAATGTCATAAAACTTGATACTAAGTAATGGGAGGAAAATAAATGCTAAAAATTTTGAGACTTTTACTTTGAAGCCTTTATACTTGACTTTCCTTAAATTTAACAAAATAAAAAAACCCTACCATTTCCTGAAAAGTGTTAGTTTCCCTAGGAAAGAAAAACTCTCATATGTATTTCACCCTCTCTAATCCACAGAGAAAGAAACGAAGAAAAAAGTAAGTTCAGCTCAGTTCAGTCGCTCATTGTGTCCGACTCTTTGCGACCCCATGAATCGCAGCACGCCAGGCCTCCCTGTCCATCATCAACTCCCAGAGTTCACTCAGACTCGTGTCCATCGAGTCAGTGATGCCATCCAGCCATGTCATCCTTGGTCGTCCCCTTCTTCTCCTGCCCTCAATCCCTCCCAGCATCAGTCTAATAAAAAAATCTTTTTGGAAATCCTCTCTTTAAGCCTAAGAGCATAGTGGAATGTTATAGGTACATACCTCTCAGGAGTGTGAAGGTCCCCCCAGTTTTTTCTGCTGAGGAACAAAAACCAACAAGTAAAAGGGCTGAAGTGAGGAAAAGACTGAGCAGGGGAGGGAGAGAAGGACTTTAGTCCCTACATATAGAGAGGCAGCTTCTTACACTCCTTCTTTTCAAAGGGGGGAAAGTGCACCAAGATATTTATGACCTAGATCACTTTTAGAGAAATACTGAATGACTATTACTCATGGGTACACACCTTGACAAGAATGCAAAACTAAGGTTACCATACTAGCTTCCTTCAGAAAATTATGCACTAAAATATTCCTAAATAATCAAGCATTAGCTTAACTAAAAAAATACATATCAAAAGGGGAAAACTGACAAATCAGTAAATGGAAAATTTTAAAATTAAGCCAGAAGTCAGTATGGTTATCAGTCACTAGCCTAAGTAGAATGTCCTAATGACTTACTGTGTATCTTTACTTTAATAAATTCAGGCTTGTCATTATATTGATACTATTTTAAGCACTATGCCTAAAAAGAATGATAATATGGGAAATCCTCAATCTGTTATTTCACTAGTTTGAAATCTACACCTATTTTATATTTGCTGATCCAGAAAGCAGGTAACATCAAGATAACCATGAAACTAGTATATATAATAGAGAACTGAAGAAGTTATGTCACATGGAAAGGAGGAATAATGACAATAAAACAAGTGATCTTGAATGGTATTTGATTAAAGCAGGAAAATGCAGAAAGTAATTAGCAAATTTATGCAATACATAAAAGCAGAGACAGAAACATACATAGCAGGTCCAATGAAAGCAATAACTTTAGCTGTTAACCAGAGAGTATTACTCAACCTGCAAGTACAGAAGCTGACAGCCAAGTGTATTTTTAGGAGTTTATGTACAGGAATGAAAACACTGAATACAGTTGAAAGAAATAGTACCAATTATGAATATTACATCCATTCTTTGGGTATAATTTGCCCCCTTCCCCCTAAAGTCTACAGGGATTTCAGAGTACATTTTAGTCGAAGTACAGGTCCACAGTCGAGCAATTTACTATTTATGACAATAAAGCATGTTGAGGCATGATATCAAAGTTGAACTGGATGCTTTCTGAAGATTTTTTCTAGTCCTTTGATTCTATAGTTTAATATTATTGAAGCACTATTTCTGGGAAAAATACAAATAATTTTAGTGTGATCCAAATTCATTATTTGGATAATGAATATTTGAATATTCCTAGATAGCATAAATCCAGGAAACACTCCTAAGATATGGTAGTTATCATCTATAAATGTGTTTGAAAATAATGTACTGCCATTATTGGCAGAAATTTATAAAACAATGTTATAAACTAAATCATATGTCTTTTTCTAAGCTATCGTGCAATCAGTTGATAGGAAGTTAAAAGTCTTAATTTCCCAAGATGCTTTATCTTTTGCCATACTACCATCTTTCTATCTCTGATTGTATTAGAGATTTTGAGAAAATAGGTTGTAAAGTTATTACCTTGTGATTCTGGTACCGGGACTAATATACGTATTATCCATTTCACTCTAAAATAGAGTGAATTGCAGCTGTCTTAAGGCTGATCTTTCACAATGAGTACTAAGTAAGTAAAAACTTCAAATTTATCTATAGAAGATATACTATAGGCAATGCTGCCAAGGAATTAGGATTCGGTGCTTTCACTGTTGTGACCTGGGTTTGACCTATGGTCGGGGAAATAAGATCCTGCAAGCTGCATAGCACGACCAAAAAAAAACCTACAGAAAGGAAAAAAATAAGATGAGCTTTACTTAGTATATGTAGGGAGAATTTTCATCATTCCAATCTGTTTTTAGAAAAACACATTTGGGCTATCAAGCTAGGCCATGAAGAAGGTTGATGATATCCTCCATATATTTAGGTTTCAGTAATTTCCAAAGTTCTGATTAGCTTCTCAAAATGAAGCTAAATTTTAAGAAAATCTATATGTATGAATTATATGCATGTATACATATAGAAAATGTATGTGTATATGCTTATTATGTATATATGTGTGTGCATACATATAACCTACATAGCTCTGAAAAAACACATCTGGGTATGCAGAATTATAGAAATTCCTTATCCAATAATGCATCATTAATTTTTATTAACAATCCAGGATTTGTTTAGCATCATGTTTAACATTTTGAAAGTCAAAACATTAACTTTTTTTGTTCTCAAGGACAGTACTATTAAAAGAAGACCTCTAACACCAGTAGTTAGTACTTTTTACATACAAAACAAAAAACTTTGAAATTTCATTGTGAGACTTAAGTCTTTTTACATTTCTAAAACCTGACAGAAATTAATATACATGGAATTCTCATATGCTAGTATATATTTCATATGGTCATGCTGTCTTCATGAAACCATTTGACTGGCAAGCATACTAATTATGATTTCAAAAGAAACTCCCTATTTGACTCACCAGGAGAAACTTTAAGGTCCTTGTCTTATTATTTCTGCTGCTGAGCATGGAATATATTTGTAGATGGAATAAGAAAGGAAAAGAGATTTATTTGGGTAATGCCAATATTTATGGCTTTACCTTCTTATCTAAAATTAGGAGGTCAGTGAAAGAATTACAAATGGATTGAAGGTGGTTTTTTTCATACTAAAAATAAATTTTAGTTATAAAAGCACGATTTATTCTATAACTTTTGAATAACAGCTTTTTCTCCTCACCTATTTTCCAATTATATAATAAGAATTGGCTTTAAAATTATAATTTAATGTTTTTCTTTGGAGTAGGAAATAGATTTGCTTTTTATGGAAATAACTGTCCTTTTAAGAACACATATATAATTGAAAATATTGGTAAAATGTAAGAAAAAGTCAAAGGATTAAAGCATTAAAAGAGCACCAAAACAGAAGAATATCAATGTAATAAGATCATGTCAGAGGTAAGCCCTTCTTTTCATCAAAACAATTCTACTAAGTGATCCATATTATATAAAGTTTGGTACCAAATAGCTTATGTTATAGGGAGACTGGAGCATTATCTCAAAGGTTAAGAGAAAAAATTTAATATAGTCAAATTAATCACATGAAAAGGCAAGAATAGTGATCATGTTGATGGTATTTCTAACATTTGGAAATGTTTTTAAAAATGCGTATAAATACTATTAAAATTCTGAAAACCATGGTAGAAGCAAAATTAAAGAGCAGCGGTAACAAAAAATTAGACAAAAATGACAAAATTGCAAAGTAGTAGAACTGATTCATTAAGATTAAATATATGATAAAAGGCATTAGAATTAGAAATGACCCTTATCCTAAATATTAAAATAAATACCACAGAATATGAAACATAACTTCTAAAAGATTGAGAGGAAAAGAAATAACACAAAGCAGAGAAAATGAAAGACACCTCACTATTCCCAATGTGGTTATTATTTATGGAATGGATAAAACACGTTGTAGAAAATGTCACTACAGTTAGATAAACACATTAAAAAATCAACATGCCACATTTACCTAAATAATTTTGTAGAACAGCTGAAAAAGCCAATTTCATCAAATTTAGACAGCTTATAGTGGAATAAATAAGTATGGTGAGGTATTAACTAACCCTAAGTTTCACAACGGGCAGCTTCTAGCCGGTTCATTGAAGCTGGATCTTGGCCACACAGGGATCACTGGATAAGAAATCAGTTGAGCTGGACTAGAGCTGCCCAATTGTCTTAATAATGAATGCTCCACACTGTCTGTTAAGTAAAGAGAAAGAGAATATAGATCAGAAACCCTGAATGAGGGGAAAAAAAAAGATAAGTTAGAACAGATGCGTGTAGAACATCCATGAACATTTAATAAATACTCACAGAACATGTGGTACTAATTATACAACAGTGTTTAAGTAGAGATTAGGGGGGGTCCAGAACTCAGGAAAGGTCTGCTCCCTGCTCTCTGAGAGCTTACAATCTACTTCACACAATCTTTAGTCTAGTATTATATTAATAGTATAAATGTTTCATATATGAAAATGAGGTCAACAGAGAAACAAATGAATTACAACATTCCTTCTAGTTTGAAAATATTATTAGGTAAGTTTTAAAAACATATTTTTAAAAAAGGAAGTAGAGGTTGCTTGCCAGACGTCTATTTAGAAAGTTGTCTAGAGCCTCCAAAGTACTGTTCAAGTTAGCACTGGTAGAACAGGCACTTAAGATACCTAAGTCATATAACAGAGAGCAATTCTGTGTATCTGTGTTATCCTGAGAATCTTTTTGTGTTAATATCAATTTGGGCCAAAGAAACAACCTAGTTCCTACTACTTTTTTTTGGCACTTTGAGCAAAGGTCTTTTCTTAATTTAGGGAAGCAAGCTGTCCTATGACATATTTCTACATTGTGGACAGGCTCTAGTTTCCATATTCCAATTTCTTTACAGCAGTACTACCGGACTGAAATTTCTGTGTTGCTGAAAACATTCTGTATCTACACTGTCAAATATGGTAATCACTAACCATGTGGGGCTATTTAGCACTTCAAATGTGCTTTCAGCAAGTGGTGCTTGGAAAACTGGACAGGCACATGTAAAACAGTGAGATTAGAATATTACATCACATCACATACAAAAATAAACTCAAAATGGTTTAAAGATCTAAATGTAAAATATGAAACCCTAAAACTTCTGTTAAGAGAACACAGGTGGTGCTCGCTTCAGCAGCACATATACTAAAACTGGAACGATACAGAGAAGATTAGCATGGCCCCTGCGCAAGGATGACATGCAAATTAGTGAAGTGTTCCATATTTTTTATAAGCAAGGTGAAAAGACAGCCTTCAGATTGGGAGAAAATATTAGCAAATGAAGCAACTGACAAATAACTAATCTCAAAAATATACAAGAAACTCCTGCAGCTCAATTCCAGAAAAATAAATGACCCAATCAAAAAATGGGCCAAAGAACTAAATAGACATTTCTCCAAAGAAGACATACAGATGGCTAACAAATACAGGAAAAGATGCTCAACATCACTCATTATCAGAGAAATGCAAATTAAAACCACAATGAGGTACCATTTCACACCAGTCAGAATGGCTGCGATCCAAAAGTCTACAAGCAATAAATGCTGGAGAGGGTGTGGAGAAAAGGGAACCCTCTTAAATTGTTGGTGGGAATGCAAACTAGTACAGCCACTATGGAGAACAGTGTGGAGATTCCTTAAAAAACTGGAAATAGAACTGCCTTCAGTTCAGTTCAGTCACTCAGTCGTGTCCGACTCTTTGCGATCCCATGAATCGCAGCACGCCAGGCCTCTCTGTCCATCACCAACTCCCGGAGTTCACTCAGACTCATGTCCATCGAGTCAGTGATGCCATCCAGCCATCTCATCCTCTGTTGTCCCCTTCTCCTCCTGCCAATCCCTCCCAGCATCAGAGTCTTTTCCAATGAGTCAACTCTTCGCATGAGGTGGCCCAAGTACTGGAGTTTCAGCTTCAGCATCATTCCTTCCAAAGAAATCCCAGGGCTGATCTCCTTCAGAATGGACTGGCTGGATCTCCTTGCAGTCCAGGGATTCTCAAGAGTCTTCTCCAACACCTCAGTTCAAAAGCAGCAATTTTTCGGCGCCCAGCTTTCTTCACAGTCCAACTCTCACATTCATATATGACCACAGGAAAAACCATAGCCTTGACTAGACGGACCTTTGTTGGCAAAGAAATGTCTCTGCTTTTGAATATGCTATCTAGGTTGGTCATAACTTTTCTTCCAAGAAGTAAGCGTCTTTTAATTTCATGGCTGCAGTCACCATCTGCAGTGATTTTGGAGCCCCCCAAAATAAAGTCTGACACTGTTTCCACTGTTTCCCCATCTATTTCCCATGAAATGATGGGACCAGATGCCATGATCTTCGTTTTCTGAATGTTGAGCTTTAAGCCAACTTTTTCACTCTCCACTTTCACTTTCATCAAGAGGCTTTTTAGTTCCTCTTCACTTTCTGCCATAAGGGTGGTGTCATCTGTATATCTGAGGTTATTGATATTTCTCCTGGCAATCTTGATTCCAGCTTGTGCTTCATCCAGCCCAGCATTTCTCATGATGTACTCTGCATATAAATTCAATAAGCAGGGTGACAATATACAGCCTTGACGTACTCCTTTTCCTATCTGGAACCAGTCTGTTGCTCCATGTCCAGTTCTAACTGTTGCTTCCTGACCTGCACACAGGTTTCTCAAGAGGCAGGTCATGTGGTCTGGTATTCCCATCTCTTGAAGAATTTTCCACAGTTTATTGTGATCCACACATGACCCAGCAATCCCACTGCTGGGCATACACAGCAAGGAAACTAGAATTGATTGAGACACGTGTACCCCAATGTTGACTGCAGCACTGTACATAATAGCCAGGACATGGAAGCAACCTAGATGTCCATCAACAGATGAATGGATAAGAAAGCTGTGGTACATATACACAATGGAGTATTACTCAGCCATTAAAAAGAATACATTTGAATCAGTTCTAATGAGGTGGATGAAACTGGAGCCAATTATACAGAGTGAAGTAAGCCAGAAAGAAAAACACTAATACAGTATACTAATGCATATATATGGA
This sequence comes from Capra hircus, assembly GCF_001704415.2. Classification (NCBI taxonomy): domain Eukaryota; kingdom Metazoa; phylum Chordata; class Mammalia; order Artiodactyla; family Bovidae; genus Capra; species Capra hircus. Next base: position 49,723,430 of record NC_030809.1, on the reverse strand, counting down.
ATTTAGAAAGATGGTAACAATAACCCTGTAAGACAGCAAGACAGCAAAAGAGACACAGATGTATAGAACAGTCTTTTGGACTCTGTGGGAGAGGGAGAGGGTGGGATGATATGGGAGAGTGGCATTGAAACATGTATAATATCATATAAGAATATCATATAAGAATATCATATAAGAAACGAAACGCCAATGTAGGTTCGGTGCAGGATACAGGATGCTTGGGGCTGGTGCACTGTGATGACCCAGAGGGATGGTATGGGGAGGGAGGTGGGAGGGGGGTTCAGGATTGGGAACACGTGTGCACCCGTGGTGGATTCATGTTGATGTGTGGCAAAACTAAGACAATAATGTAAAGTAATTAGCCTCCAATTAAAATAAATAAATTAAAAAAAAGAGAACACAAGGGAAACACTCTGACATAAATCACAGCAATATTTTCTTGGATCAGCCTTCTAAAGCAAAATAAAAGCAAAAATAAATAAGGTCTAATTAACGACTTCTGGACAGCAAAGGAAACCATAAACAAGACGAAAAGACAACCTACAGGATGAGAAGAATATATGGGAAGAATATCTTTGTAAACATGCAGCAAATAAGGGGTTAATATCCAAAATATACAAATGGCTCATATAACTCAATATCAAAAACAATCTAATAAAAAACGAGTAGAAGACTTGAACAGACATTTTTACAAAGAAGGCATACAGATGGCTAATATGTACACGAAAAGATGCTCAGCATCACTAATTATTAGAGAAATGCAAATCAAAACCACAATGAGATATCAACTAACACTTGTCAGTGAATGGTCATTATCAACAAGTCTACAAATAAATGTTGGCAAGGGTGTGGAGAAAAGGGAACCTTCCTATACTGCTGCTGCTAAGTCGCTTCAGCCGTGTTCAACTCTGTGCAACCTCACAGACGGCAGCCCATCAGGCTCCCCCGGCCCTGGGATTCTCCAGGCAAGAACACTGGAGCAGGTTGCCATTTCTTTCTCCACTGCATGAAAGTGAAAAGTGAAAGTGAAGTCACTCAGTTGTGTCTGACTCTTGGCGACCCCATGGACTGCACCCTAATAGGCTCCTCCACCCATGGGATTTTCCAGGCAAGAGTACTGGAGTAGTATGCCATTGCCTATACTGCTGGTGGGTTGTAAACTGGTGCAGCCACTATTGAAAACAGTATGGAAGTTCCTTAGTTAACTAAGAATAGAACTTCTACATGATCTAGCAATTCTAATCCTGGGTATGTATCTGGAAAAAAAAAGAAGACACTAATTTGAAAAGATAAATGCACCCCAATGTTCATAGCAGCGCTATTTACAGCAGCCGAAAAACAATCCAAATGCCATTCAATAGAAAACCAGATTAATACACACAGTGGAGTATTATTCACCCATAAAAAAGAATGAAATATTGCCAGTTCCAGCAACATAGATTGACCTAGAGAATATTATTATGCTTAATGAGATGAGTCAAGACAGAAAAAGACAAACACAATATAATACCTCTTATAAGTGGAATCTAAAAAAAAAATACAAATGTATATAAAAAACAGAAACAGACTCACAGACATAGAAAACAAACTTGTGGTTACCCAAGGGGTGAGGGAAGGAATGACAAATCAGGGGTATGGAATTAACAGATATGAACTACTATATATAAAATAGATATGCAACAAGGATTTATTGTATAGCACAGGGAATTATAGCTATTATCTTATAATAACCTATAATGGAAAATCTGCAAAAGTACTGAATCAGTATGCTGTGTACCTGAAACTAACACAATACTATAAATTAACTATACCTCAATTAAAAATAGAAATGTGGCTAGTTGCAACTAAGGAATTGAATTTTAAACATTTAATTTTAATTATTCAAGATTGAAATTAGAATCTTGTGGGTGACCAGGTTGGGAACAGCATGATTCTAGGGGTTCACACCTGTCTGGTTTGCTAAACTATAGACAGGCCAGGTTTTCTTTGGCCTGTTCAATAGTGTCTAATACCACTTAATATCATTCACTGCTATATTATCAGTGTCTAGAATATTGGTTAGCACATGACAGATGCTCAACAAATATTTGGTAAATGAATGAAATATACTGTGGTAATATACAGCTATTCATACCTAAGCTACTATTCATAGCTTACTGGTAATATGTCCTGGTTCTTTCATAAAAAATAGAGAAGTGAAGTTAAACTGTTCTCTGTATATGGAATTGCTTGATTGAAGGTTCAATATGCCTAGAGAGAACAAGAGTGGTGCTAATTCATTATGGCTCCAAGAAAAAAATATAAGTAGTTCTATATGAATAACATGTTGATTATTATGGGAATATTGAAGGAAGACCATGCAATGGCAGGAATTTGGTAAGGATACAGATAAGAGTTGATGAGAATAAAAACAGGGAAAAAACCCACCTCAGATTAAAAAAACTAAATTCAGATTTTACGCATGACTACAGGATGGAAACTGAAGATAGAGAAGCCTTGAATAAATATACAGTAATCTGGTTAGGCAATAATAGAGCTTAGAAAAGGGATGTGGCAGTGGAAAGAGAAATGAGTATATCATTTTTAGCAAGTCAGTGAACTGAAAAAGGAATACATAACAGTATAAATAGATCATGTGGCTTAAATAGGTCAGAAAAATAACAGGTATTGTTTTGATTTCAGGGGATAAGATGAGCAAACTAACATAAAAGAGGTGAGGATCCTGAAAATAAAATGTAAGAAATTATATATCCATGATTTTCAGTTTGAGGAGGTAGTGAACATTCATCCAGGTGGTGTTGATTTAGAGTTAAAATAGGGAGAGAATCAAAGGACTAGATCAGAGTCACTTAAAAACTACCAAAATGCAGAATAAAACTGAAAACTCCCTTGGAAGACAACTTAGAGGGCAAAGAGAATCATGCCATGATTAGTTGGTAAAAGAGGAATATATATATTTTTTTGAAAGAGACACTGAAATATCAAACACAGTGCAAAGAAAGAGAGCCACATATAAGAATGAGTAAAATCTGAGCGCAGGCTAGTTGACAGTACTGAATTAAAGAGAATCTAAGAGGACAAGAACTATGACAAAATCCTTGAGGTTTGGTTGCTGCTGCTGCTAAGGCGCTTCAGTTGTGTCCTACTCTGTGCAACCCCAGAGACGGTAGCCCACCAGGCTCCCCCATCCCTGGGATTCTCCAGGCAAGAACACTGGAGTGGGTTCAGCAAACCTTGACAGTATATCTTAGATAAGTGCTTTGGCTAGATGTCAGTAATGAAGGAACAGTAATCTCATATGAGTTAAAAAGATACCCCTATACTCCTCCTTCATGCCTTTCCAAAACAGAAAAATTTAAAATATTGTTAGTGAAGAATGGAATACAAAATCTATTGCTTATTATCCTGTGTCCTGAAAGTGGGGAAAGATGTCATCAAAAAAAGCTCAGAAAACAATTCTGTAAGGTATTAAGGTTTGATAAGCTGAATCTTATGTTATGAAAAGTAAGATGCCCATGTTTTGTGTTTTTGATGCCATGTTTTACATCTTCATGTTTATCCTTTCACTGTTTAATGTAGTTATAAGTTGATTTTTACAATTTTTTGTCTTTTACTCTTAGTACTAGCTTATTTAAGTGGTTGCTCCACAGTGTTTACTATATATTTGCCTTTACTAGTGGACTTTTTCTTTCCTATAGATTACTTCTTGTGGCCCTTTCCACTTAAAAAAGACCCTTTAACATTCCAGGTTTAGTATTGCTGAATTCTTTTAGTTTTAGGTTGTCTGGAAAATTACGTTATCTCTTGGCTCAGTTGGTAAAGACTCTGCCTGCAGTGCAGGAGACCTGGGTTTGACCCCTGGGTCGGCAAGATCCCCTGGAAAAGGAAATGGCAACCCACTCCAGTATTCTTGCCTGGAGAATCCCATGGACAGAGGAGCCTGGCAGGCTACAGTCCATGGGGTCGCAAGAGTGGACATGACTTAGCAACTAATCCCTCCCCCCATCCTGCTCCCCTTCTATTCTAAATGATAACCTTGCTTGGTTAGTGTCCTAGGTTGCAGGTTTTCCCCTTTCAGTACTTCGAATATATTATGCCACTCCCTTCTGGCCTGCAAAATTTCTGCAGAGAAATCAGTTGGTAGCCTTATGGGGGTTCCCTTGAACTGAATGTTTTCTTGCTGCCTTTGGAATCATCTCATTATCTTTGACCTTTGCCATTTTAATTATGATATATCTTGGTGCGGGTCTGTTTAGGTTCATTTTATTTGGGATCCTCTGTGGTTCTCGTACCTGGACATCTGTTTCCTTCTTTAGATTTGGTAAGTTTCCAGCCATAATTTCATGTAGTATGTTTTCAACTCCTCTCTCTCATCTCCTTATAATGTGAATGTTTTCATACTTGATGTTATCCTAGAGGTCCCTTAAACTGTTCTCATTTTCAAAATTTGTTTCTTTTTTGCTGTTCAGATTGAAGGATTTCCATTATTCTACCTTCTAGATCACTTAGGCCTCACCTAGTCTGCTGTTAATTTCCTCTAGTTGTTTTTCATTTGTCACATTCAGTTCTGATTCTTTTTCATATTTGCTAGTTCTTTGTTAAAACTGGCACTGTGCTAATCAATTCTTTCCTCTAATTCAGTTAGCATTCTTATTACTAATGCTCAAACTCTAATTCTGAGTTTGTCTTCTTTGTGCCAGATCCCAGGGCTGCTGCTGCTACTGCTAAGTCACTTCAGTCGTGTCCGACTCTGTGTGACCCCATAGACGGCAGCCCAACCAGGCTCCCCCATCCCTAGGATTCTCCAGGCAAGAACACTGGAGTGGGTTGCCATTTCCTTCTCCAATGCATGAAAGTGAAAAGTCAAAAGTGAAGTCGCTCAGTCGTGTCCGACCCTCAGCGACCCCATGGACTACAGCCTACCAGGCTCCTCCGTCAATGGGATTTTCCAGGCAGGATGGAGTGGGGTGCCATTGCCTTCTCCTTCCCAGAGCTGGGGGAACCCAAAATGTGGACTGAACTTCACTCTCCAGGGAGTAAGTCTGTATAATTCCTGTGAGCCTGTGTAATCCCTCTCCTCTTCCATCTTCCCCTCCCAGGTGTGCAGGTCCTGACCTGATCATTTCTCTTCTTTTCCTACCTGATTGCATCTGGACCTTGGATTTTTCTTACAATCTTAGTTGCATTAATATAGCTGTCTTTCTGCCAGATGACTTACAGTTTGTTTTCAGTGAGAACTGTTCCACATGTAGATGTATCTTTGAGGTGTTTGTGGTGGGAGGTGAGCTCCACATTTTCCTTCTCCACCATTTTGATCTCTCTTTGGGCTCTTTTAATCCAGGAACTCCTGTCATTAACTCCCTACAGAATTTTCTTGTATTAATTTTTTTGCTAATTTTCTCCAAGCCATTTTCTCTTTTTCCATAATTAATATTTGACTTCTTGAATTATCTTCTGATTTTATTCTTTTCTCTACTGTTACTCACCTCTGTCTTTAGAAAAATTTATTTACAACTTTTCTATAAATCTGAAATTATCAATATTTCAAAATAAAAATCTAAAAAATTAAGACTAAGAGGACGCATGTAAGAATTAAAGATTTTAAAATTTAAAAAAAAAATAGAAAAAACAAAAGTATTTTCTGGGATGACTACACATGGACCACGTCTCATAAATTTTTTCTTATCTCTGAGAGGATATTATAGCTTCTTTTTTTTTTTTTGCTCCCTGAATTATATGTTTCTTCTAAATTCCTTTTTTTTTTTTTTTCTATCTGTTTTGGTCTCTCATTCTGAAGGCTTTCTTCTTCATTTATTTATTTTTGGCTGTGCTGGGTCTTTGTTGTTGTGTGTGGGCTTTCATAGTTGTGGCTCACTGGCTTAGGTTCTGCATGTGGAATCTTTCCTGACCAGGGACTGAACTGGTGTCCCCTGCATTAGCAGGCCGATTCTTATCCATTGTACTACCAGGGAAGTCCCTGAATGCTTCCTTCTAATGTGACTGAACATCCATATTTAATAAGGCAGACTAAAGTCCTAATGGGAAGTTCTTTGTGAATGATGGGTTTGTCATTGAGCTTCACAGTAGGTATTTCAGAGGGCCAGTCAACTTTTTCTCAGTGGTGTCAAGCATGCAGTAACAACAACTTTAATTCTTTCCATTGTATTAACAGCTTCATATAGTGTTTATTTTTACACTGGCTAGCAACTACTTCATTATTCCTCTTTTTTAGCTTGTAATTATTGGGAACATGGGATATATTTGTAAAAATTTAATTTCCTCTTATATAACATCCTTTATACATAATACATGTATATACTATTTATCCTTATCTTTGATGCAGTGTCATATTCAAATAGTTTTTCAGTGTGTACTTTACGGTTTCAGTTCAGTCCCTCAATCGTGTCTGACTCTTTGTGACCCCAGGAACCACAGCATGCCAGGCCTCCCTGTCCATCACCAACTGCCACAGTCCACCCAAACCCATGTCCATTGAGTGGGTGATGCCATCCAACTATCTTATCCTCTGTCGTCCCCTTCTCCTCCTGCCCTCCATCGTTCCCAGCATCAAGATCTTTTCAAATGAGTCAGCTCTTCGCATCAGGTGGCCAAAGGATTGGAGTTTCAGCTTCAACATCAGTCCTTCCAATGAACACCCAGGACTGATCTCCTTTAGAATGGACTGGTTGGATCTCCTTGCAGTCCAAGGGATACTCAAAGAGTCTTCTCCAAAACCACAGTTCAAAAGCAGCAATTCTTCGGTGCTCAGCTTTCTTCACAGTCCAACTCTCACATCCATACATGACCACTGGAAAAACCATAGCCTTGACTAGACGGACCTTTGACAAAATAATGTCTCTGCTTTTTAATATGCTGTCTAGGTTGGTCATAACTTTCCTTCCAAGGAGTAAGCGTCTTTTAATTTCATGGCTGCAATCACCATCTGCAGTGATTTTGGAACCCCCCAAAATTAAAGTTGGCCACTGTTTCCCCATCTATTTGCCATGAAGTGATGGGACCGGATGCCATGATCTTAGTTTTCTGAATGTTGAGCTTTAAGCCAACTTTTTCACTCTCTTCTTTCACTTTCATCAAGAGGCTCTTTAATTCTTCTTCACTTTCTGCCATAAGGGTAGTGTCATCTGCACATCTGAGGTTATTGATATTTCTCCTGGCAATCCTGATTCCAGCTTGTGCTTCCTCCAGCGCAGCGTTTCTCATGATGTACTCTGCACATAAGTTAAATAAGCAGGGTGACAATATACAGCCTTGATGTACTCCTTTTCCTATTTGGAACCAGTCTGTTGTTCCATGTCCAGTTCTAATTGTTGCTTCCTGACCTGTGGTCTCTCCATGACAATTCTAAAAATTGGTTTCATGAGTCTTTGATTCTCTTTATTGTTCTCTGTCTCCTTTGAGGCTATCTATAGTTAGACCTATGCACAGTAAACAAAAATTTTTCTCTTCCTGTATGTTTGGAGGTGCAAAGCACAGGTTTTTTAATGTTCCTGCCCTCAGAATGCAATACCCCTTTACAACTGTCCTCTTCTACCCTTAGGACCAGCTGAACATGAGAGAATTTCAATCTCTAATTGCTTTATAAGAAGTGTTAATAATACTGACATGAGGAAATGGTTAGGAAAAAGATAGCAGTGGAATTTTTCTATAAAGTAGAGATAGTTGTTAATGTTTAGGTGAGTGCCCATTATGGGTCTCTGAGCTAGAAACAGGCAGTGGTAGTAGGTAAAATCTCTTTCCAATTTACTTTTGAATCACTTGGTCTTATCAATGGATAAGGCAGAACAGGTGTTTTTCATTCAAGCCCAATCAGTGCTTTAATTAGAAGAACTTCCTCATAGCCTGGCAGTTGGTTAAATATCATTTTTAATAATAAACGTTTTCATGAATAGCTAGTATGCTGCTTTTGCTAATTCACTTCAGTCGTGTCTGACTCTGTGCGACCCCATAGACGTCAGCCCACCAGGCTCCCCCATCCCTGGGATTCTCCAGGCAAGATCACTGGAATGGGCTGCCATTTCCTTTTCCAATGCATGAAAGTGAAAAGTGAAGTCACTCAGTCATGTACGACTCTTCACGACCCCATGGACTGCAGCCTACCAGACTCCTCCGCCCATGGGATTTTCCAGGCAAGAGTATTGGAGTGGGTGCCATTGCCTTCTCCGGAATAGCTAGTATACTTCAGAGTTAAATAAGAAGAACATTTAAAGGTGAACTTCTAATTATAATTAACTTACTTTCCAGTATCGCAATTAAGGCTCATAAAAATAAACTTATTAGACGCCTAAATTAATGCAAAAATGGAAAAACATCATAAGGAAATAGAGATACTTTATAATCCTCTACTTATACCTTTATTACCAAGGGATTTGATATTCATATTAAAAGTTTTGACTGCCCAAATAGACAAAGATTTTCTTTTTGTTCCTTTTAAATTTTATTTTTAATTGGAGGATAATTACTTCCCTTTTGAAACTTCCTTCCACCTCACTCCCCATCCCACCCCTCTTAAGTTGTCAAAGAGCACTGGCTTTGGGTTCCCTGCTGCTGCTGCTGCTAAGTCGCTTCAGTCATGTCCGACCTGCATCATATAGCAAATTCCCACTGGCTATCTATTTTACATATGGTAATATATGTTTCAGGGCTACTCTCTCAAAACATACCACCCCCTCCTTCCCCCACTGTGTGCACAGACCTGTCGTTTTGTCTGTGTCTCCTTTGCTGCCCTGAAAATAGGTTCATCAGTACCATCTTTCTAAATTCCATATATATGCATTAATATATGATATCTGTCTTTCTCTTTCTGACTTACATCACTCAGTATAATAGGCTCTAGGTTCATCCACCTCATCAGAACTGATTCAAATGTGTTCTTTTTATAGCTGAGTAATATTCCACTGTGTATATGCACCACAACTTTATCTATTCATCTGCTGATGGAGATCTATATTGCTTCCATGTCCTAGCTATTGTAAACAGTGCTGCAATGAACACTGGGGTACACTGTCTTTTTTGATTATGATTTCCTCAGGGTATGTGCCCAGTAGCAGGACTGCAGGGTTATATGGTGGTTTTATCCCTAGTTTTTAAAGGAATTTCCATACTGTTCTCCATAGTAGCTGTATCAATTTGCATTCCTGTCAACAGTGCAAGAGGGTTCCCTTTTCTCCACACCCTTTCTAGTATTTACTCTTGAGTTTTTGATGATGGCCATTCTGCCTTTTTGTCTTTTATTCTTTTCTACATTCTGCCTTTGTTCCTTACTATAGTCTAGTTCTGGTGGCTCAGAGGTTAAAGTGTCTGCCTGGGATGCAGGAGACCCGGGTTCGATCCCTGGGTCGGGAAGATCCCCTGGAGAAGGAAATGGCAACCCACTCCAGTACTCTTGCCTGGAGAATCCCATAGAGGGAGGAGCCTGGTAGGCTACAGTCCATGGGGTCACAAAGAGTCGGACACGACTTCACTTTCACAGTCTAGTTCAGCGGGATAATTTTGACATTATATGATTTTGTTTTACTGATTTTAAAAATTAATTCTGTATAAAAGATGTGACTCTGTTGAATCAGGGAATGATACCCTAATTAATGGGATTCCATGGTTGCTCAGACAGTAAAGAATCTGCCTGCAATGCAGGAGACCCAGGTTCAATCCCTAGGTCAGGAAGATCCCCTGGAGAAGGGAATGGCTACACACTCCAGTACTCTTGCCTGGAGAATTCCAAGGACAGAGGAGCCTGGTAGCTATAGTCCTTGGGGTTGCAAAAGAGTTGGACATGACTCGGTGACCAAATAACAACTCTAATTAATACCACATTAACCAACTAGTTTCTAAATTGGTCTGCTTTAAAATATTTTATTTGACAGAGTACAGTAACCTGTGGCTTACAGTCAATGAGTAGTTTCTGACAGTCATTTACAATGGTTAGACTTGTGCTCTGAATAACGTCTGTATTTTATTGATTAGATTTGTTGTTTAAAGACAGCTTTGACATATGAAATTCTACTTTTGTATGTATACAATTAACATCATTAAAATTATAATAATTAAGAGTTTTAAAAATGACTTACACTTTTAAAAACAATACATTTAAATTCTTTCAAGGAGTATTTCTGCTTTTCTATATTTTAAGTCAATAAGATTTTTGGTACACCAGGGAAAATTTGCTTAGGAAGAATAAAGGTTAATGTTGCAGATGTCACTATTTTAATATTAGACTCCTTAAATAAATTTTAGGATAAGATTGTCTCCTATTGATTTAACGTTTGTAGATTAATATTTCTATAATACAAGTGCATTATAAAAAAATAGATAATATTCCACACAGTAAAACTTGTACAGTGAAGTATTTCTACAAATACTTCATATAGTTGTATAGTTTTAGAAAACTATAGAGTTGGACTTTCTGTTCCTGAATGGGGCACCATTTTCTATTGAGTGCCATCAAATCACCTAAACAAGAATACTGAGTATGAGATACATAGAACATTCAACCATGAAAGATAGAACAGGATGTACAAAACTATACAAAACCCCTGTGTTCCAGTTTTGATTCTGCAGTTTAATTGAATTTTCTCTTTTCCCTTTATCTCTAACAAAAGAGAAATTGTTGAGTTTTTTTCTGCTCCTCAACTCAGGCTTCGTATGATTCTGTAGTTCTAAATTAAAAATAAAACTTGCCAGGGACTTTCCCGGTGGTCTAGTGGTTAAGATTCTGTGCTTCCAATGCGGGGGTATGAGTTTGATCCCTGGTCAGGGAACTAAGATCCTATGTGTGGCACAGCGAAAGAATAAAAGTAAATAAGTAAATAAAAATAAAACATGCCACACACACCTCATTGATTCTGAGATAAACATCTTTTCATACTTCAAAAACCCTGCATCAGGATACACGGCTTTCTTCTTTCATAGTGATATATAAAATGATAATGCATGATATCTCAGATTTGAGGACATCTAATTACACTTGTGTGAGATGTGGGCTTTGGAGTAAGCTAGTTAACTACAACAGTTCATAACTCTTCAACTCTTACCAAGTCCTGAAACCTTAACTTTGCAGTACCAAAATCTTCCCTAGGCTGTATCCCACGTGATAACCAGAATTACTATAAGCCTTAACAAGATGGATTAAGTAAAAACAGAATCAAGTCAGTGATTTTGTTCCCCTTTAGCCTGTAATATAGTAGAGCAAAGATCTATGTCAAAATAGAAAGGGTAAAGTTCCTCTTAGCAGCATTTCTCTAGTCATGCAACAGGCAGGTTTCTGACTCCAGTTTTATGCTTATGTGCACAAAGAAAGGTATTTATTTATACCTCAGTTTTGATTTATATTCAACATTTATATAATTTTATATAATAGAGTAAGATAACATTTTCTCTGCACAGTTTCTGCATTTCTTAGTCACACATATAAGAAAATATAGAAAAGGATCCACTCTTAAACTAGAAGAATAAAACTTTAAATCAAGAATATTTAACATTTATATTCTTTAGAAATTTCTCCTTTCTGAATACCACTCTATCCTCTATTGGAATTATTCAACAAGTACAACTTCAATCATTTGTATGTGTATATATATACATATATATACACCCACACACACATATATATAATGTGTATGTATGTAATATATAATCTGCAACTGATTATCTAATATGGCATAGCTATTTTGAGAGAGGTATATCTGGAGAAAGTATCAACACTGTAAGTTTGTTTTAGATGATTTTGATCCTATGATGAACTTCCTATAAATAACATTTATTAACACTTTAGGCTTTGGCATTAGGTCAAAATTATGGTTTTAATTCATGTTTGCAGTGCAGCAGCAACAGCAATGAAGAAATGAAGTAAAGGCGAGAGGGGATATGAAAGACTCCTTAAAGTAGGCTGAGTTCCAACCTATGGGATGGGTCAGAAGCAAAAATATGAGTGTGAAATAGCTAACTGCCATCATTTTATTGTAAAGAAAATACTGCAAGCAAGAGTCATACTTCCATCATAACAGTTCATCAGTTTGGGTTCTTTACTAAACATATAGTCACATTTCCCAAAAGTGAAGAACCTAGGTCATATGGGAAGAAGCAGGATAAGGCAGTTGAAATATACTAAATATATAAAGGGATCTAACTACATTACCACTCTTGGCCTGGATCTAATTTAAGATGCATGAGCACAATTCCCAAACTGGAAGAGTAGATCATTATAATAACTACTTTCATTGCCCCGTAAATGTTACATGTCACTAACGTAATAAAACTCTGAATATATGGACTATCTAGGCAAATTACAGAGAGTAGATCAGAAGTTAACAGGGACTGGGGAGAGAGAAGAGCAGAAAGTTATTGCTTAATGGGTACAGAGTTTCTATTTGGGGTGATGACAAAGTTTGGAACTAGATACTGGTGACTATGGTTGCATAGCAATGTGGATATAATTAATACCACTTAGTTGTACATTTAAAAATGAAAGATCTTAAGTCATATATATTTTACTCTACAGTAAATGAAAACTTTTGACCATGTGTGGTTTATAACTTCTTCAAAACTAACAGAAGTGAAGTGAAGTGAAAGTTGCTCAGTCATGTCCAACTCTTTGTGACCCTGTGGACTGCAGCCTGCCAGACTCTTTTGTTCATGGAATTCTCCAGGCAAGAATACTAGAGTGGGTAGCTATTTCCTTCTCTAGAGGATCTTCCCAACCCAGGGATTAAACTCAGACCTCCTGAATTGCAGGTGGATTCTTTATCATCTGAGCCATCAGGGAAGCCCTTTTCATCATCCTAAATAGAAACTCTGTACTGACTGAGCATTAACTTTCTATTCTTCTCTCTCCCCAAAACTAACAGAAATTATAGCCAACTTAGAACTGTATTTCCTTCATATGAAAGAATTCATTAATCCTGTACTTCAGATCACAAATGAGATATAAATATCCAAAGCTGTTTCTTTTCAGAAAAGAATTTGGAAACTGTGAAATATGACTTAAGAACAACAACAAAAAAAATCAAAACAAGCTTCTTACTTTAATTGGTTCAGGTTGCATCACTGGTGCAGGCATAGCAATGGCACTTGAAGCATAAACCTGGTGATATGTTGCTTGAACTCCATGATCAGAATAAGGCTAAAATTAAAACAAATAAAAAAATATTGCTTTTCATTAATTAAAAATATTTATTCAGTATTACAATTTTCTAGGCATTTTGCTACATAATGGAGAAACACAGATGAGAAACACATTCTCTATCTTTAATTATAGACTGGTCTGGGACAGACTAATCAAAATGTATGACATTTTTCATAGAGATGTATGGGGGAAAACAAAGTCCCATGAATAGGGATGCATGGGGAAAAGAAAACAATTAATGTAGCTTTAGAAAGCTGGGGAGGTGGTCAGGGGATGTTTTCTAGTGGAGTTTATGCTAGAATTTGAAAAATTAAGGAATGAGGTAGGAATAGTATATGAAAAGGTAGAGGCAACTAAGAATACCTATCTATGTATGTTGTTTGGTATGGCTGGAAGGAAGAATATACACTGACTGACAGCTGAAAGGTGAGGCAGTAGAGTAATAGACAGGAAAGAGATCATGTAAAAGCAGATTAATGGCTTGTCCAACAGATGGTGGCACCATTCACTGATATATGGAATAAAAGAAAAGCAAGTTTGACGTTGATGTAACTGTGTGGAGGTTAGAAAGAAGTTAAGTTTGTAACACATAAAATCTGAGGTATTTGTAGGACTTCTATTACAGACATATAGTCACTCAAAAGCTGGATGGCTCTAAAGAAGCACTAACAAAAATGTGAACTAAATGTTAATTAAAATTAAGATAGTCAGAAGGTACAAACTTCCAGTTACAGCTAAGTAAGTACTAGGGCTGTAATGTACAACATGATAAATATAATTAACATTGCTGGATGTTATATAGGAAAGTTGTCAAGAGAATAAATCCTAAGACTTCTCATCAGATATAATTTTTTTCCTATTTCTTTAATTTTCTATGTGATGATGGGTATTCACCAAGCTTGTTGTGATAATCCTTTAATGATATGTATGAATCAAATCATTATGCTGTACATCTTAAGCTTACACACCACTGTATGTCAATTATATCTCAATAAAACTGAAAGAAAAATTTCCAGTAGCCATGTTAGAAAAAAAAAAAGTAAAATTAATTTCCAGTAACAGATTTTATTTAAACATATGAAAATATATAAGTGTACTCAACATAAAGCCAGATAAATTTTACATTCATTTTCACACTATGTCATTAAAACTTGGTGTGTATTTTGCACTTACAACACACCTCAGTTCTGACTAGCCACATTTCAACAGCTGCATGTGGTACTGGCTGTTGTTGTACTGAACAGTGCAGGTCTAAAATTCAGAAGTGAGGCTGGGGCTAGAGACATGAGTGTGGATGATAACATCAGAGTATGTAGGGTGAAAGAATGAATGAAGAATCAAAAAAGAAATCATGGGGAGAAAAAGATCAGCTTACGTAGGAAAGTAAGAGGAGGTAAAAGGATTGGCAGAAGAGAGCAGTATCATGGAAGGCAAAGGTAGGAAGAATTTCAAGGAGTATATCTAATGTCGCTGAGAGGTCAAGTAAGACTGAAAAGAAAAGGAAAATATTTGGCAATTAGGGAGTCACTAAGGATCTTTATCCAAGGCAGCTTCAGCAGAAAGGTAATGAAGCAGACTTTAGCAGGTAAGGGAAGAACAGGTAGTGAGGCAGTGGAAATATTAAATGTAGATTACTTTTTTCAAGGGCTCCCCAGGTGGCTCTTCGCATCAGTGGTAAAGAGTTTGCCTGTCAATGTAGACAACACAGAAGACCTGGATTCAATCCCTGGGTCAGGATGATCCCTTGGAGGAGGAAATGGCAGCCCACCCCAGTATTCTTGCCTAGAAAATCCCATGGACAGAGGAGGCTGGCAGGCTACAGTCCACAGGGTTGCAAAGAGTTGGACATAACTGAGCACACATTTTTCAAGCTTGGCTTTGAAAGGTAGAAGAGCATAAGGGCATTGATGGGGGCGTGTCACAGTATAGTTTTTAACTGTCTCCTACCAGGTGTTAGGCACTATAGCAAGAACCTTGTATACAAGGTTCTCATCTCATCTTTGCATGAATCCTGCAAAATAGATTTTCCTAATGTCTTTATTGGCTCAGAGGTTAAAGCGTCTGCCTCCAATGAGGGAGCCCCAGGTTCGATCCCTGGGTTGGGAAGATACCCTGGAGAAGGAAATGGCAACCCACTCCAGTATTCTTGCCTGGAGAATCCCATGGACGGAGAAGCCTGACAGGCTACAGTCCATGGGGTCGCAAAGAGTCGGACACGACTGAGCGGTAAGGTGAGGTGAGGTGAGATATTATGAAACCAACACTGTGAAGAGTTAAGTAATGACTCAAAGTAACATACTAGTAAATACTAGGTAAAGCTCTGAACCAATGGAGAGAAAATGTCTTAAAATACATGACAAAAGAAGGAATGAGGTGGAATGAGGAATGAGGTCCCTGAGGAATAGGGAAGTTATAGTATCAAGAGTAAAGAGTAGAAATAACCTTGAACAAGACAGGCTACTAAACAAATATAAGAAGCTAAGGATGAGTTACGAGTTGGGTAAGTTTGTATGTTGGGGACTGGAAGCTGAGCTGGTTTCCACAAAATGGTTTCTATTTATTCTGTTAAGTAGAAGGCGCTATATTCTAAGAGTAAAGGGGGAAATAGTCATTGAAATAAGTGAGAAATAATTTTAATTTATTTTTATATTTTAGAAGAGCTAACTATCAACTCATAACAACAAGCCCTGTGTTTTCTAATTTTAGAGGAAAAAACACTTAAAATATAAACCAACCCATTCAATTAATTTATATATTAGACATATATCTTTTGCCAGAAATAATATTAAAATAAAAATATGCTTAAAACATTCTGTATTGAAGTATCATAAAAATTAATGGCACAAGTTATAAGTTAACATGTAATATTTCCAGAAATATCTTATTTTATTCCACTAAACAGTGAAACATAACTTGGTAAGTTATCTGATGTCAACATTAAGACTATGGTTCAGTGCCGAAAATAGATAATGGCTAAAAGGTGAAGTCGCTCAGTCGTGTCCGACTCTTTGCAACCCCGTGGACTGTAGCCTACCAGGCTCCTCCGTCCATGGGATTCTCCAGGCAAGAATACTGGAGTGGGTTGCCATTTCCTTCTCCAGGGGATCTTCCTGACCCAGGGATCGAACCCAGGTCTCCCATATTGGAGGCAGATGCTTTAACCTCTAAAAACATAATGTAAAAGCATTCTTAACTCACTGCCACCCTCCTTGAAAATCAGAAAAAAACAAAAAGAACAAAAGATAGATTTTAAAAATGTCATCATCAAGTAAACATGGATGTGCTCATGAATCCCAAATAACAAGGTAGTTCAGTTTAGTCGCTCAGTCGTGTCCAACTCTTTGTGATCCCATGAACCGCAGGACGCCAGGCCTCCCTATCTATCACCAACTGCCAGAGGCTACCCAAACCCATGTCCGAGGAGTTGGTAATGCCATCCAACCATCTCATCCTCTGTCGTTCCCTTCTCCTGCCCTCAATCATTCCCAGCATCAGGGTCTTTTCAAATGAGTCAGCTCTTCGCATCAGGTGGCCAAAGGACTGAAGTTTCAGCTTCAACATCAGTCCTTCCAATGAACACCCAGGACTGATCTCCTTTATGATGGACTGGTTGGATCTCCTTGCAGTCCAAGGGACTCTTAGCAGTCTTCTCCAACATCATGGTTCAAAAGCATCAATTCTTCGGTGCTCAGCTTTCTTTACAGTCCAACTCTCACATCCATACATAACTACTGGAAAAACCATAGGCTTGACTAGATGGACCTTTGTTGACTAAGTAATGTCTCTGCTTTTTAATATGCTGTCTAGGTTGGTCATAACTTTCCTTCCAAGGAGTAAGTGTCTTTTAATTTCATGGCTGCAGTCATCATCTGCAATGATTTTGGAGCCCCCCAAAATTAAGTCAGCCGCTATTTCCCCATCTATTTCCCATGAAGTCATGGGACCAGATGCCATGATCTTAGAATGTTGAGTTTTAAGCCAACTTTCACTCTCCTCTTTCACTTTCATCAAGAGGCTCTTTAGTTCTTTACTTTCTGCCATAAGGGTGGTGTCCTCTCCATATCTGAGGTTACTGATATTTCTCCTGGCAATCTTGAGTCCAGCTTGTGCTTCCTCCAGTGCAGCGTTTCTCATGATGTACTCTGCATAGAAGTTAAATAAGCAGGGTGACAATACACAGCCTTGACAATTCCTATTTGGAACCAGTCTGTTGTTCCATGTTTAGTTCTAACTTGCTTCCTGACCTGCATACAGATTTCTCAAGAGGCAGGTCAGGTGGCCTGGTATTCCCATCTCCTTCAGAACTTTCCAGTTTATTGTGATCCACACAATCAAAGGCTTTGGCATAGTCAATAAAGCAGAAACAGTTTTTTTGAAACTCTCTTGCTTTCTTGATGATCCAGAGGATGTTGGCAATTTGATCTCTGGTTCCTCTGCCTTTTCTAAAACCGGCTTGAACATCTGCAAGTTCACGGTTCATGTACTGCTGAAGCCTGGCTTGGAGAATCTTGAGCATTACTTTACTAGCGTGTGAGACAAGTACAACTGTGCAGTAATTTGAGCATTTTTTGGCATTGACTTTCTTTGGGATTGGAAAGAAAACTGACCTTTTCCAGTCCTGTGGCCACTGCTGAGTTTTCCAAATTTGCTGGCATATTGAATGTAGCACTTTCACAGCATCATCTTTCAAGATTTGAAATAGCTCAACTGGAATTCCATCACCTCCACTAGCTTTGTTTGTAGTGCAGAATGCCTGCCAAATGCTATGCAATTTGCACCAATATAAGGGAGGATTCTGAAGCCTGAGGAAGGTTATAGATTTCCCTGAAAGGCCTATTTCTCAAGTGTAGGGGTGTGTCAGACCAAGGCAGAAGCAGGAAAGATCTCCTACAGAGAAGGAGAAATCATACTTTCACTATTTTGTGGTCTACTACTTTGCAGTATAGCTGAGGAACATTGCTGGAGATGAAGCAGGGTGAGAGTGGAAAGTGAAGTAACACTTACTACACCTTCATACAGAAAATCTCTGAAAAAAAATAGACTTTGCCAGGAGCCAAATGAACTCCAGAACGCTAAAAATTCAGGGAAGAACATCTCAAGCAGGCAACAAAACAGACTTGGTGGTAGGATGTTTGAGTCAACAGATTGCTTCTCCCACCTGTATTTCAGCAAAAAGCTGGTCTCATTTAAAGATAAGATGGGAAGGAAAAGGAAGCAACCTTAGGACTCTTCTCATCCTCTCCAACTCTATCAAGGGAAAAGCAAAAAGGGGGGAAAAAGAAAAAGATGAGAAATCATCCCAGAAAATAGTAGAAAAATTCAGATAAATAAAATTCCTTTGATCTTAAAGAAGTTATAATAACATGATCGCTAAAAAAGAGCTTCAAAAAGACATTTTAAGCCAAAAGACAACATTTACAGGCAACGATGTAAGCAAAGTGGCAGTTTGGGATAAAAAGAAGATAAAAAAACAGCAATGAAAGCTTCATTATTCATAAGAAAAAGTAGACTAAAAACAATGAAAAATATTCATGATTGTCTCAAAAAAGCATATAAAACATTAACAATTACTATGATAAAAGAAATTATCTCAGAGATGATGAATATGAAAGAAAAAGAGATCTCAACATATGCATAAATGGTATTCCTGAAGAAATAAAAGAACTGGAATACAAAAAATTTTTTTCAAAGTTCAAACAGGAAAAAAGAAGTCCTGAAATAAAAACTAGTCTGAGAATCAAAGGAGCAAACTGTATTCCAGGAAGAATATTTTAAAGAGTGACAAATTTCAAGACATATTCTGGTAAAGTGAGTTCAAGTTAAGACAGATTTTTTAGACATGCAGGAAGAAAAAGCAAATTACATATAAGAGAGAAAGTCAGGCTGGCTTCAAACTTTTTTATAACTATACTCAACACCAGAAAAGAGTAAATTAGAAGTTATAAGAGAAAAAAGCATTGTTATGGGCTGTATTGTGTTCTCTGAAGACTTATGTGTTGAAGTCCTAACCATTATGTCAGAGACTGACCTTATTTGGAGAGAGGGTCTTTACAGAGGTGAGCAAATTGAAGTATGGTCATTAGGGTGGAACCTAATCCAAAATGACTGGTATCTTTATAAAATTGGGAAACTTGGACACAGAGACAGGAAAGACAATGTGAAGACACAAGGAAAGGATGGTCACTGATAAGCCAAGAAGAAAGGCCTGGACTAGAGCCTTCTCTCAAAGGCCTCAGATGAAACCAACTCTGCCAACACCTTGATTTTGGACTTCTAGACTCCAGAACTATGAGACAATAAATTTCTCTTTTTAAGCCATCTAGTTCATTTTACTTTGTTCAGGCAGCCTTAGCAAAGTTATACAAGTATGATCCAGCTGTTTTATAGTTAGTCTTAACTTCTTCCAGATTTATAGCCAACAAATACGTTGAACACACAAGCATGTAAGAACTCAAGGGAGTACAGCACATGTAAGCTTTCTTCAACAGAGTGCTTGCAGACTATAATAACTGGAGGGTGACATGAAGAATGGAGAAATCATAGTAAAAGTATTGATAATAAACATTTAAGATTCCAAACTGTGGAAGCCGCTATTTCAGAAAAATTGTTATAAACTTTAGTAATAATAATAATAAATACAGTCAAATTGGGAGGTCATTATTTATTTCCCAGTCTTTCACAACATACTTAAAATATGCCATGTACAGTTCCTGGTACATAGACGATGAGGTTATTAGTAATGGTTTGCAAATATAAACACTCGGAAGATAATATTTACAGTTTTTAGTTATAAATTTGATTTATATCTTTGAAGGAAGAATTTTAAAGATTTTTTCCTTTAGTTTTTATATACTTTTAACTGACAGTGTTAGTAATAAGACAGGCAAACCAGAAGACAGAGAAGCCCTTATCTTACTCTTTCAAGGGGATTGAGTCAGGGATAGTCTAGTAAACAGCTGAGTTGAGCAATGATTCAGAAATAGTGAAGAAGTCTAAGATGACATACTTAGATATAAAAAAGGGGAAGAGATGTGAATAAATCAAAGAAAACATAAGATGTTCAACTTCAATGAGGGTCTTGAACAAATATTTTTAGAAAAGGAAAAGAAATAAATGTTAAAATGAAGTGGTTATGGATATATTACTTTGAGACTAACACATACCTCTGGAACTGAAGCTTCCATCAGAGACATTGGAGGAGGAACACATCCACCATCTTGTGCAATTTCCACTGGTTGATAAATGACCTCAGAAGGTTGTAGGTACAAGAATGGAGCAGAAGAGGCAGGAGACTAAATTACAAAATCATGTTTCTAATTAAAATCGGATTAGTTATTTCAATTAAACCAAACGACTTAACCAATACATGAGAGATATACTGGTTTCACATTTTCCTAAAGTTGTTTCTAGGGACAACACAGAATTATCTCAAAAACAAACTAGGAACTCTAGGTTGCTATAAACTCCAATTATGTAGATATTATTAAATCACTTATTTATCACTTATAAGTACTAAAAAGTTCTTAGCAATTTAGAAGCTCATAAATAATGACAATCATTAAGATAACTATTAAAGGTTGTAACAATATAATCTATGGTATTTAAATTGGCTTACTTTCACATGCTAGCAAAGTAATACTCAAAATTCTCCAACAGGCTCAACAGTAGGTGAACCGAGAACTTCCAGATATTTAAGTTGGATTTAGAAAAGGCAGAGAAACCAGAGATCAAATTGCTAACATCTGCTGGATCATCGAAAAAGCAAGAGAGTTTCAGAAAAACTGTTTCTGCTTTATTGACTATGCCAAAGCCTTTGACTGTGTGGATCACAATAAACTGTGGAAAATTCTGAAGGACATGGGAATACCAGACCACCTGACCTGCCTCTTGAGAAACCTGTATGCAGGTCAGGAAGCAACAGTTAGAACTGGACATGGAACAACAGACTGGTTCAAAATTGGGAAAGGAGTACATCAAGGCTGTATATTGTCACCCTGTTTATCTAACATATGCAGAGAAAATCATGCAAAATGCTGGGCTGGAAGAAGCACAAGCTGGAATCAAGATTGCCAACAACCTCAGATATGCAGATGACACCCCCCTTATGGCAGAAAGCAAAGAGGAACGAAAGAGCCTCCTGGTGAAGGTAAAAGAGGAGGGTGAAAAAGTTGGCTCAAAATTCAACATTCAGAAAACAAAGATCATGGCATCTGGTCTCATTCAGTTCAGTTCAGTTGCTCAGTCATGTCTGACTCTTTGCAACCACAGGACCTGCAGCGCGCCAGGCCTCCCTGTCATCACCAACTCCCGGAGTTTACTCAGACTCACATCCATCGAGTCGGTAATGCCATCCAGCCATCTCATCCTCTGTCGTCCCCTTCTCCTGCCCCCAATCCCTCCCAGCATCAGAATCTTTTCCAATGAGTCAACTCTTCGCATGAGGTGGCCAAAGTACTGGAGTTTCAGCTTTAGCATCATTCCTTCCAAAGAAATCCCAGGGCTGATCTCCTTCAGAATGCACTGGTTGGATCTCCTTGCAGTCCAAGGGACTCTCAAGAGTCTTCTCCAACACCACAGTTCAAAAGCATCAATTCTTCGGCGCTCACCTTTCTTCACAGTCCAACTCTCACATCCATACATGACCACAGGAAAAACCATAGCCTTGACTAGACGGACCTTAGTCAGCAAAGTAATGTCTCTGCTTTTGAATATGCTATCTAGGTTGGTCATAACTTTTCTTCCAAGGAGTAAGCATCTTTTATTTTCATGGCTGCAGTCACCATCTGCAGTGATTTTGGAGCCCAAAAAATTAAGTCTGACACTGGTCCCATTACTTCATGGCAAATAGATGGGGAAAACAATGGAAACAGTGTCAGACTGTATTTTCTTGGGGTACGAAATCACTGTGAATGGTGACTGCAGCCATGAAATTAAGACACTTGCTCCTTGGAAGAAAAGCTATGACCAACCCAGACAGCATATTAAAAAGCAGAGACTTTACTTTGCCAACAGAGCTCCCTCTAGTCAAAGCTATGGTTTTTCTAGTAGTCATGTATGGATGAGAGTTGGACCATAAAGGCTGAGCACTGAAGAACTGATGCTTTTGAACTGTGGTGCGTTTCTCATGATGTATTCTGCATTTAAGTTAAATAAGCAGGGTGACAATATATAACCTTGAGGTACTCCTTTTCCTATTTGGAACCAGTCTGTTGTTCCATGTCCAGTTCTAACTGTTGCTTCCTGACCTGGATATAGGTTTCTCAAGAGGCAGGTCAGCTGGTCTGGTATTCCCATCTCTTTCAGAATTTCCCACAGTTTATTGTGATCCACACAGTCAAAGGCTTTGGCATAGTTAGCGAAGCAGAAATAGATGTTTTTCTGGAACTCTCTTGCTTTTTTTGATGATCCAGCGGATGTTAGCAATTTGATCTTTGGTTCCTCTGCCTTTTCTAAAACCAGCTTGAACATCTGGAAGTTCATGGTTCACGTATTGCTGAAGCCTGGCTTGGAGAATTTTGAGCATTACTTTACTAGTGTGTGAAGAAGCACAAGCTGGAATCAAGATTGCCAGGAGAAATATCAATAACCTCAGATATGCAGATGACACCACCCTTATGGCAGAAAGTGAAGAGGAACTAGAAAGCCTCTTGATGAAAGTGAAAGTGGAGAATGAAAAAGTTGGCTTATTAAAGCTCAACATTCTGAAAACGAAGATCATGGCATCTGGTCCCATCACTTCTTGGGAAATAGATGGGGAAACAGTGGAAACAGTGTCAGACTTTATTTTTTGGGGCTCCAAAATCACTGCAGATGGTGACTGCAGCCATGAAATTAAAAGATGCTTACTCCTTGGAAGAAAAGTTATGACCAACCTAGATAGCATATTCAAAAGCAGAGACATTACTTTGCCAACAAAGGTCTGTCTAGTCAAGGCTATGGTTTTTCCAGTAGTCATGTATGGATGTGAGAGTTGGACTATGAAGAAACCTGAGCGCCAAAGAATTGATGCTTTTGAACTGTGGTGTTGGAGAAGACTCTTGAGAGTCCCTTGGACTGCAAGGAGATCCAACCAGTCCATTCTGAAGGAGACCAGCCCTGGGATTTCTTTGGAAGGATGATGCTAAAGCTGAAACTCCAGTACTTTGGCCACCTCATGCGAAGAGTTGACTCATTGGAAAAGACTCTGATGCTGGGAGGGATTGGCAGGAGGAGAAGGGGACAACAGAGGATGAGATGGCTGGATAGCATCACTGATTCGATGGACATGAGTCTGAGTGAACTCTGGGAGTTGGTAATGGACGGGGAGGCCTGGCGTGCTGCGATTCATGGTGTCGCCAAGAGTCGGACACGACTGAGCGACTGAACTGAACTGAACTGACCTGTGGTGCTGGAGACCTCTTGAGAGTCCCTTGGACTGCAAGGAGATCAAATCAGTCAATCATAAAGGAAATCAATCCTGAATATTCACTGGAGGGACTGATTCCGAAGCTGAAGCTCTACTCCTCTGGCCATCTGATGGGAAGAGCTGACTCACTGGAAAAGACCCTGATGCCAGGAAAGATTGAAGGCAGGAGCAGAATGGAACGAGAGAAGATGAGATGGTTGGATGGTATCGCTGACTCAATGGGAATGAGTCTGAGCAAGCTCTGGGAAATGGTGAAGGACAGGGAATCCTGGTGTGCTGCAGTCCACAGAGTTTCAAAGACTAGGACATGACTGAGAGACTGAACAACAACAATTGTCTCTGTTCAGCTTTCTGACTTCCCATGAAGTGGGACTTGTCAAACCAACTTTCTGGTGGTATACCATTTGCTATCAAAGATGAGAGATGGAATATTTATTTAGAAACATAAATAAAACTGAAGCAAAATATGAAGTGAAGCTAGAAAAATGCTAAGTTTTCTAATATTAATAACATAGCACTTATTTATAAAATACTTTTACTTACATGGTCTCATTTGATCTTTACAAAAGTCATGTGAGAAAACTTTCCAAGGTATGGTATCATTAGTTCCATTTGCAAATGAAAAAGCTGAGAAATATAGTGATTAAATGAATTGCCAAATCAGTTAATAAATCAGTATCACAGTTAATAAATACTAGAGGAAGGTCTCAAATCTAGTCTTCCTGACTTAAATATTCATGTAGTCCTCACAAAAACAGTGAAAAAAGTTAAAAGTTAGTATTTACCTGAGGAACATTCCACTGCCATTGACCTGGTAGACACTGTGCAGGGGCCTAAAACGAAAAAACAAAAAAAAACAAAAACAAAAAAAGCCCACTAGATTGTAAACAAGGGTTAAAACTGAATATCTACCTGCAAAAGTATGAAGTTGAACCCCTATACTTCAAACCATATACAAAAATTAACCCAACATGGGTAAGAGATAGAAATGTAAGAGCTAAAACTACAAAACTCTTAGAAGAAAATATAGATGTAAATCTTTGTGACTTTGAACCAGGCAATAAAAAAATATGACATCAAAAGCACAGGAAACAATAAGAGAAAAAAAGATAAACTGGATTTCGCTAACATGAAAAACTTTTGTGGTACAAAAGACACCATCAAGGAGGTAAAAATAAACCACAAGACTAGAAGAAATATTTATAAATTATATAGCTGATAAGGAACTTGTATCTAAGCAAAGAACCCATACAGCTCAATAATAAAAGGCAAGTAACCCAATATAAGGGCTTCCCTTGTGGCTCAGCTGGTAAGGAATCTGAGTGCAATGCACGGGACCTGGGTTCGATTCCTCGGTTGGGAAGATCCCCTGGAGAAAGGAAAGGCTACCCACTCCAGTATTCTGGCCTGGAGAATTCCAAGGAGGTTGCAAAGAGTCCGATACGACTGAGTGACTTTCACTTAAGAATCACTTAACCCAATATAAAAATTGGTTAATGATATGAACAGACATTATTGCAAAGCAAATACACAAAAACCATCAATAAGCATCTAAAAGATATTCAACATCATTCGCCTGTAATCCTCTTCATAGATCAAAGCCTTGTTGTAATGAAGGGACTTGAGTAACTCAATGAAACTATGAGCCATGCTGGGCAGGGCCACCCAAGACGGATGGGTCACAGCGAAGAGTTCTGACCAAACGGGATCCACTGGAGGAGGGAATGACAAACCACTCCAATATTCTTGCTGTGAGAACCCCATGAGCAGTATGAAACGGCAAAAAGATATACCACCAGAAAATGAGTCCCCCATGTCTGTAGGTGTCCAATGTGCTACTAGGGAAGAGCAGAGAGATAGCTCCAGAAGAAAGAAAAGGCTGGGCCAAAGCAGAAATGACACCCAGTTGTGGATGTGTCTGGTGGTGAAAAGAGAGTCCGATGCTGTTAAAACAATGTCACATAGAAACTTCTGGAATGTCAGATCCATGAATCAAGGTAAACTAGACATGGTCAAGCAGGAGATGGCAAAAGTGAACATTGACATTTTAGGAATCAGTGAACTAAAATAGATGGGAATGGGCGAATTTGATTCAGATGACCACTGTATCTACTGCTGTGGGCAAGAATCCCTTAGAAGAAATGGAATAGCCCTCATAGCCAACAAGAGAGTCTGAAATGCACTACTTGGGTACAATCTCAAAAAGGACAGAATAATCTTAGTCTGTATCCAAGGCAAACCATTGAACCTCACAGTGCCTGAACCATTGATGCTGAGGAAGCTGAAGTTGACTGGTCTGATGAAGACCTCCAAGACCTTCTAGAATTAACAGAAAAAAAAAAAAAGTCTTTTCATCACAGGGGATTGGAATACAAAAGTAGGAAGTCAAGAGATACCAGGAGTAAGTAATAGGCAAGTTAGGCCTTGGAGTACAAAATGAAGCACGGCAAAGACTAACAGTTTTATCAAGAAAACACACTGGACATAGCAAATACCCCTTTCTAACAACACAAGAGACAACTTTCCATATGGACATTACCAGATGATCACTGAAATCAGACTGATTATACTCTTTGCAGCCAAAGATGGAAAAGCTCTATACAGTCAGCAAAAAAACAAGACCAGCAACAGACTATGGCTCAGATTATCAGCTCCTTACTGCAAAATTCAGGCTTAAATTGAAAAAAGTAGGGAAAACCACTAGGCCATTCAGGTATGACCTAAATCAAATGTTTTATGATTATATAGTGGAGGTGATGAATAGATGAAAGGGATCAGATATGGCAGATAGAGTGCCTGAAGACCTATGGTCAAGGTTTCTAACACTGTATAGATGGTGGTGACCAAAACCATCCCAAAGAAAAAGAAATGCAAGAAGGCAAAGTGGTGGTCTGATGAGGCTTTTCAAATAGCTGAGGAAAGAAGAGAAGTGAAAAGCAAGCAAGGAAGGAAGGGAAAGATAAACCAAACTGAATGCAGAGTTCCAGAGAATAACAAGGAGAGATAAGAAGGACTTCTTCCATGAACAATGTGAAGAAGTAGAGGGAAACAACAGACTAGGAAAGACTAGAGATTTCTTCAAGAAAACCGAAGATATCTAGGGAACATTTCATGCAAAGGTAGGGACAACAAAGGACAGAAACATTAAGGACCTAACAGAAGCAGAACAGATTAAGAGGTGGCAAGAATACACAGAACTATACAAAAAAAGGTTTTCATGACCAGGATAACCATGATAGTGTGGTCACTCACCTACAGCCAGACATTCTAGAGTGTGAGGTCAAGTGGGCCTTATGAAGCATTACTACAAACAAAGCTAGCAGAGGTAATGGAATTCTAGCTGAGCTATTTAAACTCCTAAGATGATGCTGTTAAAGTACTGTGCTCAATGTGTCAGCAAATTTGGAAAACTCAGCAGCAGCCACAGGGTTGGAAAATGTCAATTTTTATTCCACTCCCAAAGCAGCACAACGCCAAAGAATGTTCAAACTACCATACAACTGCACTCATTTCACATGCTAGTGTGAAAAATCCTTCAAGCTAGGCTTCAGCACTATGTGAACTGAGAATTTCCAAATGTACAAGCTGGGTTTAGAAACAGCAGAGGAACCAGAAATCAAACTGTCAAAGTTTGCTGGATCATGGAGAAAAGAAGTGAATTTCAGAAAAACATCTTATTCTTCATTGACTATGCTAAAGCCTTTGGCTGTGTGGAACACAACAAACTGTGGAAAATTCTTAAAGACATGGGAATACCAGACCACCTTACCTGTCTCCTGAGAAATCTGTATGTGGGTCAAGAAGCAACAGTTAGAACTGGACACGGAACAATGGACTGGTTCAAAATTGGGAAAGGAGTGCAATAAGGCTGTATATTGTCACAATGATCATTTAAACTCATATGCAAAGTACACCATGCAAAATGCCAGGTTGGATGAATTACAGGCTGAAATTAAGACTGCTGGGAGAAATATCAACAACCTCATATATACAGATGATACCACTCTAATGGCAGAAAGTGAAGAGGAACTAAAGAGCCTTGTGATAGAGGATGAGAGGAGAGAAAAAAAACTGGCTTAAAATTCAACAATCAAAGAGCTAAGATCATGGCATCTGGTGCTATTCAGTTCAGTTCAACTCAGTTCAGTCGCTCAGTCATGTCCGACTCTTTGCGACTCTAAGAATCACAGCACGCCAGGCCTCCCTGTCCATCACCAACTTCCAGAGTTTACTCAGACTCATGTCCATCGAGTCGGTGATGCCATCCAGCCATCTCATCCTCTGTCGTCCCCTTCTCCTCCTGCCCCCAATCCCTCCCAGCATCAGAATCTCTTCCAATGAGTCAACTCTTCACATGAGGTGGCCAAAGTATTGGAGTTTCAGCTTTTAGCATCAGTCCTTCCAATGAACACCCAGGACTGATCTCCTTCAGAATAGACTGGTTGGATCTCCTTGCAGTCCAAGGGACTCTCAAGAGTCTTCTCCAACACCACAGTTCAAAAGCATCAATTCTTCGGTGCTCAGCTTTCTTCACAGTCCAACTCTCACATCCATATATGACCACTGGAAAAACCATAGCCTTGACTAGACAGACCTTTGTTGGCAAAGTAATGTCTCTGCTTTTGAATATGCTATCTAGGTTGGTCATAACTTTTCTTCCAAGGAGTAAGCATCTTTTAATTTCATGTCTGCAGTCACCATCTACACTGATTTTGGAGCCCCCCAAAATAAAGTCTGACACTGTTTCCCCATCTATTTCCCATGAAATGATGGGACTGGATGCCATGATCTTCGTTTTCTGAATGTTGAGCTTTAAGCCAACTTTTTCACTCTTCTCTTTCACTTTCATCAAGAGGCTTTTTAGTTCCTCTTCACTTTCTGCCATAAGGGTGGTGTCATCTGCATATCTGAGGTGATTGATATTTCTCTAGGCAATCTTGATTCCAGCTTGTGCTTCTTCCAGCCCAGCATTTCTGATGATGTACTCTGCATAGAAGTTAAATAAGCAGGGTGACAATATACAGCCTTGATGTACTTCTTTTCCTATTTGGAACCAGTCTGTTGTTCCATGTCCAGTTCTAACTGTTGCTTCCTGACCTGGATATAGGTTTCTCAAGAGGCAGGTCAGGTGGTCTGGTATGCCCATCTGTTTCAGAATTTTCCACAGTTGATTGTGATCCACACAGTCAAAGGCTTTGGCATAGTCAATAAAGCAGAAATAGATGTTTTTCTGAAACTCTCTTGCTTTTTCGATGATCCAGTGGATGTTGGCAATTTGATCTCTGGCTCCTCTGCCTTTTCTAAAACCAGCTTGAACGTATTGCTGAAGCTACTTCATGGCTAATAGAGGGGGTAAAAGTGGAAACACTTACAGATTTTAGTTTCTTGGGCTTCAAAATCACTGTGAATGGTGACTGTAGCCATGAAATTAAGACACTTGCCCCTTGGAAGAAAAGCTATGACAAACCTAGAGAGCATATGTAAAAGTAAAGACATCACTTTACCAATAACGTTCTGTATAGTCAAAGCTATGGTTTTTCCAGTAGTTGTGTATGGATGTGAGAACTGGGAGATAAAGAATGCTGAGCACCAAAGAATTGATGCTTTCGGATTGTGGTGCTGGGCACACAATTTTGAGAGTCGCTTGGACTGCAAGGAGATCAAACTAGCCAATCCTAAAGGAAATCAACCCTGAATATTCATAGGAAGGACTGATGCTGAAGCTGAAGCTGCAATACTTTGACCACCTGATGCAAAGAGCTGACTCATTAGAAAAGACCCTGACGCTGGGAAAGACTGAAGGCAAAAGGAGAAGAGAGTGGCAGAGGATGAGATAGATAGCATCACTGACTCAATGGACACATGTTTTTGAGCAAACTCTGGGAGATGGTGAAGGACAGGGAAGCATGGCATGCTGCAGTTCATGGGGAAGCAGAGAGTTAGACATTCCTTAGTGACTGAACAGCAACAACAATGGAAATCAAAACCACACTGTGATATGACTTCACATACACTAGTATGGCTATAGTAAAAAATGTAAATAATAAGTGTGTGCAAAGATGTGGAGAAACCCTCATAAACTGCTGGTGGGACTGTAAAATGGTGCAGACTTTTGGAAAGTATGACACATCCTTAAAAGGTTAAATATAGAGATACCATTTGATTTAGCAATTCCACTCCTGGATACAAGAGCTAGCAGAAATGAAAACATAAGTCCACAAAAAATCTGTACACAAATGTTCATAACAGCATTATCTGTAAGAGAGTAAAGGTGGAAACAACCCAAAAGTCCATCAACAAATGAACAGATAAACAAAATGTGGTACTATAGGCATATAATGTCCAAAAATAGGCAAATCTATAAAGACAGGAAGTATTGATATATTACTGGTTGCCTAGGACAGGGAGGAGGGGGTAAGAGGAATGACTACTAATGGGTAAAGCTCCCCGCCCCCACCCCGTGGTATGGTAGCAACTGTAAATTTAGTAAAAACTACTCTGTTGTAGAGGCTTCCCAGGTGGCGCCAGAGGTAAGCCTGCTGATCCAGGAGACACAGAGATGTGGGTTTGATCTCTGAGTCAGGAAGATCCCCTGGAGAAGGGCATGGCAACTCACTCACTCCAGTATTCTTGCCTGGAGAATCCCATGGACAGAGGAATCTGGTGGGCTAGCTACAGTCCATAGGATTGCAAAGAGTCAGATGTAAGAAGCAACTTAGCACACATTCTGTTGTACTCTTTGAAAAGGTGAATTGTATATGGTATATGAATATCTAAATAAAGCTTTATTTAAATAAAAAAGAGAGTCAAGTTATTTAAGGTACTTATTGTAAGATGACAACAGTAAAGACAGTCTTTTTAACTCATTTGTATTATTCTTTAATAATAAATGTTTTAGCTTATTTTCTACCTTTAATAAATTTTTTAAAATTATTAAAGCAAAAAAGACAGAAAATAAGATTCCATGAATTTACTATTGAAATGGTTAATTTGGGGTAGACGACATCAACTGCTAATGGATGACATCAATATGATAACCAAGTGAGGTCTGTGTTCTTTATAGCAGTTTAAAAAGGCAAGATCATCTCTTAAGAAAATATTTTAATAAAAATCTGAAATAACATGATTAATGTGCAGATTTGTTAAATAAAATCACTATCTACTTCTGAAGTGAAATATACAAGAGATAAATACTGACTGAACCAGTCATTATCTGATTTGACTAACAAAAACTGATAAAGCAATCAATCTCAGAATTTGTAAAAAGAGCAAGGGAAGAGATTATCAAAGTGGCAGTTTTAAAGGGAGAATGATGATGAATAAATATATAACTGGAAAGAAATATGCAAAGTGAAATTATTGCTTACATTGCAAAATATTATGTTACAAATTAGTACAAAAATCTTGCCCAAGTATATCTAGGTAATATACTTCCAGTTTTGTAATTTGTGTCAAGTGGAAAATCAGAGCCAAAGTATAAAACTAAACTGTATTAGAAACATTACAGAATACACCTACATCATGCATGTACATATGTAATCAATTAATGGAGGAGGAGCTGGACTCCACAAAGTGCAAGCAGAAAGCAACTTCAATATTTCTCACCTCTGGCACTTTAAAAAGCACTTTGTTAAAACTAGTGTTCACCAGTGGTGAGAGGGAAGGGGGAGGGAAAAAGAAGGTTGGGGTTAAAAGGTACAAGCTATTATGTATAAAATAAATAAACTGTAAGGATATAATGGCAACCCACTCCAGTATTCTTGCCTGGAAAATCCCATGGACAGAGGAGCCTGGAGGGCCCCAGTCTGTGGGGTCAGACATGACTGAGCGACTAACACAACACAAGGATATACAGGGTCTGCATGCAGGTTAAGTTGCTTTAGTTGTGTCCAACTCTATGACCCTATGGACTGTAGCCTGCCAAGCTCCTCTGTTCATGGGGTTCTCCAGGCAAGAATACTGGAGTGGGTTGCCATTTCCTCCTCTAAGGGATCTTCTCGACCCAAGGATCAAACCCACATCTCTTAACTCTCTTGCACTGGCAGTCAGGTTCCTTACCACCAGTGCCACCTGAGAAGCCCACACAGGGAATACAGACACTTAAAAAATAATTTATTTTTGGTTGTGCTGGGTCTTTGTTGCTATGCTCGGACTTTCTCTAGTTGAGGGAGTGGGGGGCTACTCTCTAGTTGGGGTGCATGGGCTTCTCACTGAGGTGGCTTCTCTTGTTCCTGAGCAAAGGCTCTGAGTGTATGGGCTTCAGCGGCATGTGGGCTCAGCAGTTGTGGCTTCCCGGCTCTAGAGCACAGACTCAATAGTTGTAATGCATAGGCTTAGTTGCTCCACGGCATGTGAGAACTTCCCGCATGAGGGACTGAACCCGTGTCTCTTGCACTGGCAGGTGAGCTCTCCACCACTGAGTCACCAGGGAAGTCCTGGCCAATATTTTATAATAACTATAAAGGGAGTAAAATCTATAAAAATTTTGCATCACTATGATGTACACCTGAAGCTAGTGTACATCAACTATACTTCAATAAAAAACAGAATTTTCAAAGGGTAAACAGACAAATAAAAAACCTTGTGTTGAGCTGGTTTTGCTAGCCTCCAGATAAAAATCAGGAAAAATTATTTTTTGGCATGTTAACAGATTCTAAATGCTGACTCTCTTGTCAGGTACTTTTTTCTTTGGTGATGTCCTTGCTGAGAACTTCTGACTACAATTTTAGACCTAGATTCTAGGGGTCTACTTCACATAGATTTTTTTCTCTCTTGGGGTCACTTTATACTTTTTTGGAAAGATTTTCTTTTGTGAGGTTCTTATCTTGCTCTTGGGAAACAAACTTTGCTTGCTATGAGACGTTCAGCATGTTCCCCTGTAGCCTTCTTTTCTGGCTCTGCTTCCATAGTCCACATCACCTACAGGAAGGCATGGCAACCCATTCCAGTATTCTTGCCCAGAGAATCCCTGTGGATAGAGGAGCCTGGCGGGCTATAGTCCATAGCATCAGAAAGAGTTGGACATGACTGAAGTGACTTAGCAAGCATGCATGCACAGGTCTAAAAGATTCTATCTCACAAATTTCAGGGGACAAATATTAAACTCTCTACTCATTTTCTAAAGTCCTCTTCACTTGGTTGAGAATGGGAAATGCCATAGCACTCTAAAACTCTCTTGTTAAAAAAGCCTCATTACCAGTCTTCTTTATTAACCTCATCCTCAAGATGCAGTTAATAATGAGCACATCCTCATGTGCTCAAAATGGGCATAAGCTAAGGGTCTTAAAACTGGTTTCATGACTTTTGGTTTGTCTTGTTAAATGGCCTATTATTTAATGTTGTCTTTGGGGCCTCTCAAAATTTTGAATTAGGAATAGTCACACTACATATGTACTTTAAATAAAAGCCATGAAGTTACTTTCATTTTCACTTTAGATAATTTTATACTTAGCATAGTAATAGAATTTCAGAACAACTCCCCCAAACCTAGTCTAATACTAAAATAGTTTCAGTAACCATAATATTTCATATGGGTCTAATAAAGTTAAAAAAGAAAAAAACCCAGAAACAAAGTCTTCTACTATTTCTAAGGTATAAAACAATGCGATTTTATTTGCGAATGCTATAGACCAGAAGTGAAAGTGAAGTTGCTCAATCATGTATGACTGTTTGCAACCCCATGGATTGCAGTCTACCAGGTTCCTTAGACCATGGAATTTTCCAGGCAAGAGTACTAGAGTGGGTTGCCATTTCCTTCTCCAGAAGTAGGCAACCATTTTCTGTAAAGGGTTAATGCGTAAATATTTTAAGCTTGCAGGCCATATATCTCTGTTGCAACCACTCAACTCTTCTACTGCAGCACAAAAGCAGCCACAATTATGTAAATAAATATGGCTGTTTTCCAATTACATTTTATTTACAAAACACCAAAATGGTCTGGCATTAGAGTTTACTTACCCTCAACCTCCCATAAGAATTAATAAAAAGAAGAATGTTGATTAACTAAAAGAGGCTGTCATAAATCACAATATTTATTTTATTATGTTATGTTCATTAAATATAATAACTAGAAACTGACATAACAGTAACATTAAAAAAAAAATCAGCCTGTGGTCCAGTATTTTCATAATACCTTGGAAATTATTTCTATGTTAGCCAGGGGAGCAAAACCGACCCCATTACAGTTGATAAAAATAAGTCATTTATTGGAAGGACTGATGCTGAAGTTCCAATACTTTGGCCACCTGATGCAAAGAGCCAACTAACTGGAAAAGACCCTGATGCTGGGTAAGATTAAAGGCAAAAGAAGGAGAGGGCTGCAGAGGACAAGATGGCTAGATAGCATCACCAACTCAATGGACATGAATTTGAGCAAACTCCAGGAGACAGTGAAGGACAGGGAAGCCTGGCATGCTGCAGTCCACGGGGTGGCAGAGAGTCGGACATGACAACAGCATAAGTAAATGATTTATCTTCTTATAGGACATTTAGATCCCTCATTTAAAAAAAAGAAAATACCACTGCTATCAAGGCTTAATTTACTACCTCTTTTAAATTACAGGAGTATTTATTTGCATGAGAAAGACTAAAATGAAAGCTATTCTAAAAAGAACTGAAACTATCAAAGATTTGCATTGTAATTTACTGTTTACCTGGTAGTGATAGGCAGGTTGTTGATAAACAGGCTGAGCTACCATCACAGGGGAACTAGATATAGAACGTGACTGTTAAGAGCAAAGAAAAGTAGCAAAAATTATTCTAGGCAAAATTATTTAAAATTGTTTATGACAAAGTTTATCTTACACTGTTACCCAAACCCAGCCAACTTACAGTTTATGACTGGAAATATAATTTTCCCACCTTTTATTGATATTATTGCAATTCCACTTAAAGTTTATTAAAATTATCACAATATTTCTACTTCCATGTGGTTTCATTTCCACAGTAATGTTAAAACCACCACCAGAAAAGTTGCTTTTATGAATAAATACAGTTTCTAAGAGAATATTTCCCTGATGCTGGGAAATATTCTTTCCCTGATGCTGGGAAAGATTGAAGGCAGGAGGAGAAGGGGATGACAGAGAATGAGGCTGTTAGATGGCATCACCGACTCGATGGACATGAGTCTGAGCAAGCGCCAGGAGCTGGTGATAGAGAAGCCTGGCATGCTGCAGTCCATAGGGTTGCAAAGAGTCGGACACGACTGAACGACTGAACTGAAGAGAATATTAGATGAAAACTAGCAGCTGCAGTTAAGGTGACATAGCCTATTTCCATTGCGGAGACAAGCAGATGTTTACATAGCATTTAGAACTGAATGAATAACCATACCTGATTTGCCACTAATTTCCCACTACTTACAAATAATTAACATCCTATTCCTTTGTTATATATTTAATTGAAGCAAATGCATTATTTATTGAAGGATGTTAAACTCTATTTTAAATAAGTTAGTCATCCAATAAATTTACAAGTGATTTGTTTGATAGAAGTACATATAACACTTGATTATTCAAAGTAACAGAATAAACCTCAAAATAGATTATTTAAAGCCAGATCATTATAAAACAGGCAAGTTGTATTATAAAATAGGTAAAATAGGCTTTAAAGACAGCAATTAAAATTCAATTTGTATCAATGCATGGCAAAACCAATACAATATTGTAAAGTAAAAAAAAAAATTCAATTTGTAACATGGGATCTAATTTGCACTGTTTTGTTTTACTGTTCACCCGTCCACCCAAACTGAAGAAAAGTATCATGGTTTTGCATAATTTTCAGACAGTTGTGTACTAATAAAATTGTACTACAGATTAACATTTGAAAATAATAATGTAACTTATTATATTAACACATTAAAGGAGAAAAAATGATATTCTCAGCAGATACAGAAACTACACTGTTAAAATTCAATACCCTTTCAGGATAAAAAGTTAGTAAACAGAGTAAAAAAATAATATCCTTAATTGATTTAGGTCAGTAATTCTCAACCAGGTGGGACACTGCACCCTTAGGAAACATTTGGTAGTATTTTGGTTTTCATAAATGTAGGGAGGCTAGAAGAGAAGGCAATGGCACCCCACTCCAGTACTCTTGCTTGGAAAATCCCATAGACAGAGGAGCCTGGTGGGCTGCAGTCTACGGGGTCGCGACTGAGCAACTTCACTTTCACTTTTTACTTTCCTGCATTGGAGAAGGAAATGGCAACCCACTCCAGTGTTCTTGCCTGGAGAATCCCAAGGACGTGGGAGCCTGGTGAGCAGCCAGCCGTCTATGGGGTCGCACAGAGTCGGATACGACTGAAGCGACTTAGTGGCAGCAGCAGGGAGGCTAGGAATCCACTAAAAATCATGCAATGTACAGGACAGTTTCTGCGAAAAAGAAACAATCATCTGACCCCAAATGTCAACAGTGCTAAGATGGAGAAACCTTGGTTAAAGTTTAGAGTATTTTAACATACCTATATCTACGTAGGTTTTGGAAGATACTCATATAAACCTTAATGATTAATTACTGAACTCTCTTCCTTTTTTAAGAACAAGATTATGGTGTTAAAACATATTAATATAGCAGAGACATTGCCAGTGCAATAACTTGATGAGGAAAAATGAGAAAGAAAGAATACTGTAAGTATTGAAGAAGCATACTGAATTCTAAATGACTGCCTATATGAGAGTTTGGCAGGGTTAATGATAAAATATCATAACTTAAAAATCCAAAGCATTATTACACACCAGTCACAATCTATTAGGCAGTGTGATTAAAAAAAAATACACCATAATAAAAGCAACAAAAACTAAAGAGTACCTAAGAATAAATCAAGAGATATGCCAAACTTTTTTTTACAGAGAAGGAAAAATTTTATTGACGGATGGAAACCCTAAATACTCTTTATGAATGGGAAAATTCAGTATCATGCCTAAATGTCCCATGTAAATCTATATATTTAACACAATTCTAATAAAAATAAAGTCTCTTCACAGAGCTGAACAGGCTGAATTATGAAATGTATAAAAAGCAAAGCCTTAAAGATAGATGAGGGACTCCTGAAGCAGAGAGTGAGATTACTGCCCCATCAGATTTTAAGAACTCTTATAAAGCAACAGAAATTGAAAAAAAAAATTGGGCAGGGCAAGCAAGTATACCAATAGAACATAATAGAGAGCACAGAAAGACCCCCCCACACAAAAACTTGGCATTTTACAGAGGATTCATTTCAAAAAAGTGGAAGAGGATGGATTAGTCAACATATAAACTTTAAAGATCTAGATATGAAAAGCAGCAACACAGTATTAAAAACAGACACTAAAAGCCAAAGCCATAAAACATTAATATATCTACTAACATTAAAACAAAAAAACTGTATACGACAAAAAACATCATAAAGTTAATGGACAAGGCACAAACTAAAAGATATTTACAACCCATAGAGTTCATATGATGAACTCAAGGAGAAGACAATCCCAACAGAAAAAAATGGGTAAAAGACATTAAGAGGAATCCAACTGAAGAAACTGAAATGGCAAATAAATATATAAAAATATATTTAATATTACCACTAACTAGGCAAATGAAAAGTAAAACAAGATACCATTTCATAATAATACTGGCAAAAATTATTTTTGTCAGTAATATTGTAAGAATCTAGTAAATCAACAAACTGGCATTTTATGGAGAAATTG
This sequence comes from Capra hircus, assembly GCF_001704415.2. Taxonomy (NCBI): domain Eukaryota; kingdom Metazoa; phylum Chordata; class Mammalia; order Artiodactyla; family Bovidae; genus Capra; species Capra hircus. The sequence goes on along the minus strand of NC_030809.1, from coordinate 49,686,205 downwards.
AAGCTCTCATAAACTGTTACATAACCTCTATACTGATACATTTTAGGAAGATACTTGGAAACATTTAGTTATACATGTGAAGTCTATAAATGTAAAGTTCCACTTATATACATATGTCATGGCCTAGATCAAGGAAGGAAAAATCTTCCAGTCGTACATGGGCATGAATACGTTTAAGAGTATTAATTTTCAGATATTTCATATGTCCTTCTTCCTGATTTCATGTCTGCAAATATATCTGTATACAATGAATTCTTTTCAAAACTGCCCTTTCACAATTACTTTTCCCCCGGACTATGAAAGGCACACTCTCAACTCATTCTGGATCCTGCTATAATGCTCTGTTTTGGAATGTAAACAGTAACAGAGCATCGAACAAACAGATAATTTAAGAAAAACAATACTTTTGAGAAATAGAAAAGAGCAAAGCAAAAAGAGCTTGTATAAGAAATATTAAGGGGGAGATAATGGAGAAGGCAATGGCACCCCACTCCAGGACGCTTGCCTGGAAAATCCCATAGACGTTGGAGCCTGGTGGTCTGCAGTCCATGGGGTCGCTAAGGGTCGGACACGACTGAGCGTCTTCACTTTAACTTTTCACTTTCATGCATTGGAGAAGGTAATGGCAACCCACTCCAGTGTTCTTGCCTAGAGAATCCCAAGGATGGGGGAGCCTCGTGGGCTGCCGTCTATGGGGTCAGAGAGAGTCGGACACGACTGAAGCGACTTAGTAGTAGTCGCTTTGTACCTTATTTCAAATACAGGGAACAAAATAAATTACATGATGGTCACAGAGATACATATTAATTCACTCACTGAACACTCATTTGAACTTAAAAATAAAGTCAGAATTTTCTAATAGAAATTAAAGTTTTATTTGATTGACTAATCTGGTTAATTAGATTTGCTGCTAATTACTGAATTACATAGTAGGCATTTTCCATTTTTTTTAACTGCAAGATAATTTACATGACATTTCAAATGTATAACATAATGATTATACATATGAATAAAGAATAAAATGATAACCACAACGAGTCAAGTCAACATCCATCACTACACGTAAGACATTTTCCAATCTTAAATGTTATCTATAGCTACAAAGTTTCATACAAATAATTTCTAAAGCAAATCTATTGTACAATATATTAGGTTGGTAGAAAAGTAACTGTGGTTTCAGACTGTGAATTTTAAATCATTATAGCTAGGCTCAAAACAGCTTTATTAATCAAAAGAGGAACCACTACAATCAACACATTTTTGCTAACAAGAAATAAGTTCGTTTACTCTTGCAGCATAAAAATCCATGCTTCAGGAATTGACAAACTCCTGCAAAGCGTTTTCTGCCTCCTGCTGGTTGTGGAAGTGTTTTTTCTACAATAAATTGTTGACATGCTTGAAGAAGTGGTAGTCCATTGGGGAGAGGTAAGGTGAATATGGTGGATGAGGCAAAACTTTGTAGCCCAATTCGATCAATTTTCGAAGCATTAGCTGTGCAACATGTGGTCAGGTGACGTCACGGAGAACTGGGCGCATTCTGTTGACTACAGGCGTTGCAGTTTTTGGTGCATCTCATTGATTTGCTGAGCATACTTGTCAGATGTAATGGTTTTACCAGGATTCAAAAGCTGTACTGGATCAGATGAGCAGCAGACCACCAAACAGCAACCATGACCTTTTTTCATTAGATGTTTGGCTTTGGGAAGTGCTCTGGAGCTTCTTCTTAGTCCAGCCACTGAGATGGTCGTCACTGGTTGTCATATAAAATCCACTTTTCGTTGCAGGTCACAGTCTGATATAGAAATGGCTCACTGTTGTTGTGTAGAATAAGAGAGGATGACACTTAAAAACAATTAAAAAAATTTTTTTGGTCAGCTCACGAGGCACCCAATTTTTTTCACCTTTCTAGTTTGCATCAAATGCCAAATGGCCATAGAATGGTTGACACTGAGTTCTTTGGCAACTTCTTGCGTAGTTTAAGATGATCAGCTTCGATTTTGGCTCTCAGTTGGTCACTGTCAACTTCCAATGGCCAGCCACTACACTCCTCATCTTCAAGGCTCTCATCTCTGCCAAACTTCTTGAAACAGCACTGCACTGTATGTTCATTAGTAGTTCCTGGGACAAATGTGTTGTTGATGTTGCAAGCTGTCTCGACTGCTTTAAGACCTATTTTGAACTCAAATAAGAAAACTCTTCAAAGTTGCTTGTTTTCTAACATCATTTCCCTAGCCTAAAATAAACAGCAAGTAGTTAAGTCATTAGCAAAAAAACACAAAGCAAGAAATGTGCATTAAAATGATGTATAACATAACCACATTTATTTAAAAATGTATTCCAATATCAAACAGCAAAGTTCAACAATGCAAGACCACAATTACTTTTGCACCAACCCAATATAGTATGTCTAAACTATTTAAAATTCGGTAAATTTCAGATTTCAGCTTAAATGAGTGAGAATATTTCTAATTTTTCAAAAAACCTTTAGAGGATATATAAGCAAAAAACTTTGAAGACTACTGTCCTAAACAAACTCTCACACAATATATACAAAACCTAGACGGTTAATACAGTCCTTTAAAAAAAACTTTATACTCTATTATTTATTTACTATAACTTTTCTAAATAGGGTAATGCATTATAATAAATAATAATTGTATTTATTGTATGTTCAACACTGTATGTGTGTGTATACATGCTCACTTTAACTCTTTGTGACTCAATGGACTGGAGCCCAGCAGGCTCCTAAGTCCATGGAATTTTCCAGTCGAGAGTACTGGAGTGGGTTGACATTTACTACTCCATGGGATCTTCCCAACCTAGGGATCAAATTCACATCTTCTGCATTGGCAGGTGGATTCTTTAGCACTGTGCCACCTGGGAAGCCCTCCATATATTATAATCATGAAGAATATATTCATTGTATTTATAGAACTTTATTCATTTATGTATATGTCAATCTCAGATCTGCTAAATATAGATTTCCAGGTACTATTTCTGTTCAGAAAAAAAAAAAAACTCCACATGTGATTCTCTGAATTTGTGGAATATGACCACTAAGCATACTCCAAGAAAGCTCCAAATGGATTACAGAGTTAAATATATAGCAAAATAAAATCATGGAATAACTAGTAGAAAGTAAATCTGAGTAGTTTTCAGATCCCTAGCGGGGCAACATTGTAAGTGAAATTAAAAAATCAATTCATTTAGTTATAAAACTTTTAAACTTACAAAGAGTGAAAAAGATGAAGATACCATGTAAAATTTATATATAATATAATAAAAGTTTTGATTCCATATTAAAGTCTTGCAAATTGATTGGAATAAAAACAGGACCTTAAAGGCTAAATTTTAAAAAAATCACAAGCAGTTTATTAGTATATGCAATTTAAAAATTGCATTGAAAATATTTCATTTTTTTCTTTTCTTTCACATTTAATGTTTTATTTTTTAATATCCATGGCTAATATTTCCTAGATAAGCCCATGTTTCTCCAAATATGTATTTGGGAAAATACAGAAAATATTTCATCTTATTAAATTGTTTGTTGTTGATGTATAGTTGATTTACAATGCTGTGTTAATTTCAGGTGCATAGCAAACTGATTTAGTTACACACACATGTGCATGCACACACACATGCATTTTTTTCAAATTCATTTCCTTTACAGGTTAGTACAATATATTGAGTACAGTTCCCTCAGTGTAGTCTTGATTGTAGAAAAAACTTAAAATGTCCATCAATACAGAATATACACTCATACAATGGAGTACTATAAAAATTTTAAGTAGATGAACTAGATGTACTAGGATCAACATGGTTTAATCTAAAAACATAATACTGAGTAGAAAAACCAGATTATTTATATAGCATTTAAAAGCTGCCTAAAGCAACATGATGTATCTATTTCTTAAGGATACCTACATTTGTAGTATAAACATATAAAAAAAGGAAAGATACTCTGGTTAACCTTTGAGGAGGAAAAGAGGACAAGATAATCAAGGCAAGGAGACTTTATTTGAATTTGTTATATTTTATTTTCCCCACTACCTGTCTCCTGAGAAACCTGTATGCCGGTCAAGAAGCAACAGCTAGAATCAGATATGAACACCAGACTAGTTCAAAATTGGGAAAGGCCTACTTCAAGGCTCCATATTGTCACCCTGCTTATTTAACTTATATGCAGAGTACATCATGTGAAATGCTGGGCTGGATGAATCACAAGCTGGAATCAAGACTGCCGGGAGAGATACCAATAACCTCAGATATGCAGATAACCAGCTGCTAAGGAATCAGACTGCAATGCTGGAGACTCTGGTTTGATTCTTGGGTCAGGAAGATCCCCTGGAGAAGTGACAGGCTACCTACTCCAGTATTCATAGGCTTCACTGGTGGCTCAGTTGGTAAAGAATCCACCTGCAAATGTGGCAGACCTGGGTTCGATTCCTGGGTTGGGAAGATTCCCTGGAGGAGGGCTTGGCAAACCAATTCAGTATTCTTGCTTGGAGAATACCCATGGACAGAGGAGCTTGGCAGGCTACAGTCCATAGTGTCACAAAGAGTTGGACATGGCTGAGAGACTAAACACAGCACAGCACATGAAGATGACACCACCCTAATGAGCCCCAAGAAAAAGAAACACAAAAAGGCAAAATGGTTGTCTGAGGAGACCTTACAAATAGCTGAGAAAAAAGAAAAGTGAAGGAGAAAAGGAAAGATATATTCACCTTAATGGAGAGTTCCAAAGAACAGCAGGCAAAGATAAGAAAGCCTTCCTAAGTGAACAATGCAAAGAAATAGAAGAAAATAACATAACAGGAAAGACTAGAGATTTCTTCAAGAAAATCAGAGATACCAAGGGAAAATTTTATGCAAAAATAAAGGACAGAAATGGTATGGACCTAACAGAAACAGAGGAGATTAAGAAAAGTTGGCAAGAAAACACAGAAGAACTATACAAAAAAGATCTTAATGACCCAGATAACCACGATAGTGTGATCACTCACCTAGAGCCAGAGATCCTGGAGTGTGAAATCAAGTGGGCCTTAGGAAGTATCACTACAAGCAAAGCTAGTGGAGGTTATCGAATTCCAGCTGAGGCACTTCAAATCCTAAAAGATGATGGTGTTTAAGTGTTGCACTGAATATGCCAGCAAATTTGGAAAACTCAGCAGTGGCCAAAGGACTGGAAAAGGTCAGTTCTCATTCCAATCCCAAAGAAGGGCAATGCCAAAGAATGTTCAAACTACCGCACAACTGTACTCTTTTCACAAGCTAGCAAGGTAATGGTCAAAATCCTTCAAGCTAGGCTTCAACAGGATGTGAACTGAGAACTTCCAGATGTACAAACTGGATTTAGAAAATGCAGAGGAATCAGAGACCAAACTGCCAATATCCACTGAAACATAAAAAAAGCGAGAATTCCAGAAAAACATCTACTTCCGCTTCACTGACTATGCTAAAGCCTTTGACTGTGTGGATCATAACTGTGGAAAATTGTTAAAGAGAGGGGAATAGCAGACCACCTTACTTGCCTCCTGAGAAACCTATATGTAGGACAAGAAGCAACAGTTAGAACTGGACATGGAACAGACTGGTTCCAAATTGGGAAAGGAGTACATCAAGGCTGTATATTATCAGCCTTCTTATCTAACATATGCAGTACATAATGCAAAATGCTGGGCTGGATGATGCACAAGCTGGAATCAAGATTGCTAGGGGAAATATCAATAACCTCAGATATGCAGATGACATCACTCTTATCGCAGAAAGCAAAGAGGAACTAAAGAGCCTCTTGATGAAAGTGGAAGAGGAGACTGAAATCCTGGCTTAAAACTCAACATTCAAAAAACTAAGATCATGGCATCTGGTCTCATTACTTCAAGGCAAATAGATGAGAAACAATGGAAACTGGGCCAGACTTGATTTTCTTGGGCTACAACATCACTGTGGATGATGACTTCAGCCATTAATTTAAAAAATGCCTGATCCTTGGAAGAAGAGCTATGACAAACCTAGAAAGCATATTTATCATCTGGTGACCAAAACCATCCCAAAGAAACAGAAATGCAAGAAGGCAAAATGATTGTCTGAAGAGGACTTACAAATAGCTGAGAGAAGAAAAAAAGAGAAAGGCAAAGGAGAAAGTTAAAGATATACTCCAGTGAATGCAGATTTCCAGAGAATAACAAGGAGAGATAAAAAGGCCTTCTTCAATGAACAATGCAAAGAAGTAGAGAGAAACAATAGAATGGAAAAGACTAGAGATCTCTTCAAGAAATCTGGAGATATCAAAGGAACATTTCATGCAAGTATGGGCATGATAAACGACAGAAATGATGAGGACCTAATACAAGCAGAAGGATTAAGAAGAGATAGCAAGAATACACAGAAAAACTATATGAAAAAGGTCTTCATGACCAGGGTAACCATAATGCTGTGGTCACTCACCTAGAGCCAGACATCCTGGAGTGCGAAATCAAGTGGGCCTTAGGAAGTATCACTGCAAACAAAGCTAGTGGAGGTGATGGAATTCCAGTTGAGCTATTTCAAATCCTAAAAGATGATGGTGTTAAAGTGCTACACTGAATATGCCAGCAAATTTGGAAAACTCAGCAGTGGCCACAGGGTTGGAAAATATCTGTTTTCATTCCAATCCCAAAGAAGGGCAGTGCCAAAGAATGTTCAAACAACCATACAATTATACTCACTTCACATGCTAGTAAGGATATGTTCAAAATCCTTCAAGTTAGGCCTCAACACTGTGAACCGAGAATTTCCAGATGTACAAGCTGGGTTTAGAAAAGGCAGGGGAAACAGAGGTCAAATTGCCAACATTTGCTGGATCATGGAGAAAGGAAGGGAATTTCAGAAAAACATGTACTTCTGTGGATGTTTGTTTGTTTCCACAATAAACTGTGGAAAATTCTTAAAGAGATGAGAATACCAGACCACCTTACCCATCTCCTAAGAAACCTGTATGGGGGTCAAGAAACAACAGTTAGAACCAGACATGGAAATATGGACTGGTTCAAAATTGGGAAAGGAGTACGTCAAGGCTGTATATTGTCACCCAGCTTATTTAACTTATATGCAGAGTATACCATGCTGGACGAATCACAAGTTGGAATCAGGACTGCTGGAAGAAATACCAACATCCTCATATATGTAGATGATACCACTCTAATGGCAGAAAGCAAAGAGGAACTAAAGAACCTCTTGATGAGGGTGAAAGAAGAGAGTGAAAAAGCTGGTTTAAAACTCAACCTTCAAAAAACTAAGATCATGGCATCCAGTTCCATAACGTCATGGCTAACAGAAGGGGGAATAAGTGGAAGCACTGACACACTTTACTTTCTTGGGCTCCAAAATCACTGTGAATGGTGACTGCAGCCATGAAATTTAAAGGCACTTGCTCCTTGGAAGGAAGGCTATGACAAATCTAGACAGCAAGGCTATGACAAACTTAGACAGCACATTAAAACACAGAGACATCACTTTGCCAACTAAGGTCGGTTTGTCAAAGCTATGGCTTTTCCAGTAGTCGTGTAAGGATGTGCGAGCTGGAGTATAAAGAAGCCTGAGCACTGAAGAATTGATACTTTTGAATTGCAGTGCTGGAGAAGACTCTTGACAAGACCCTTGGACAAGAAGGAGATCAAACCAGTCCATCCTAAAGGAAATCAACCTTGAATATTCATTGGAAGGACTGATGCTGAAACTCCAATCCTCTGACCACCTGATGGGAAGAGCCGACTTACTGGAAAAGACCCTGGTGCTGGGAAAAATTGAGGGCAGAAGAGAATGGGGCAACAGAAAATGATATGGCTGAATACCACTACAGATTCAATGGACATGAGTTTGAGCAAACTGAGAGACAGTGAAAGACAGGGACCTGCTGCAGTTCATGGGGTCGCAAAGAGTCAGACACGACTAAATGACTGAACAACAACAAAATCTTGCCAACTAAAGAACAGAGTACAGAAAAACATCCTTAAATAGAGACTGATGAAAAGAAAATGAGTGGTAGTTACATGGCTGTCACTTTATTATTTATATTTGTCTGTGGCTGAAATATTTCAGAAATAAAAATTTAATAGCAACAGATGGAAACCCTTTTAAAATGAAATTACTTACAGGCCAAGGTGGTGGGACAGAAGTTACCTCTGGAGTATGAAAATAAGCAACACCATTATGATAAGTGTAAGGATATCCAGTTGAAGTTGTTAGATACATTGTTCCAGCTGCTGGCATTATACTGGAACCTAAAACAAAAAGGAAATAGTAATAATTGAAACCTTCAGTTTACCATTTAAAAACGTAATTTTTGAACACTGAAAAATGTTTATCTTTACACAAATATAGCTATAGTAAAAACTGAGTATTAAAAATTCTTTAAACATCCCATATGTTAAAGTATTTTCGAACTTACTACCCTTAGAGCTTTTGTAGCTTATGGTGAATAAAAAGAAACAAGTTTAATAAGGAATAACAAAAATTAATCAATTCTGTTTTTAAAGTAGTATAATGAAATACAGAACTTTACAATTGAGATTATCGGCAAAGTACTTATTTTTACAAATATAAACTACATATAATTTAGAGTTACCCGAAGACTAATGACACTGTAGCAAAGTCCCTAAGATCTCAGTGAGACCATCTATTTGTAAAAGCCCAAAGAAGATAAAGGCAGTGAAACTGGACAAAATACTTGTTCTACCTTAAAAATTCTTAGGATCTACTATCAGCGAGCACTCACTTATGCTATGACTGTATTCTACTCTCTAGTCTCCCTTTGCTACAATTGCTGTTGTTGCAAACATGACCACAGACTTTCGTGTTGCTAATTTTGGGTCCTCATTTCTTTTCCCAGGTCAAGTTATATATACTCCTCCCCACAAAATAAAAAAAGTCCTTTTTGTCAGGAGAAGACTTTAAAAATTTTATATGCCGAGTCAGATTTAAGTCCTTGACTAATAGGTTACATAAATTACTGAGGTGGCAATCCTCCTTCCACTATACTAGTATGTCTCAAAATTTAAAATTCATTATAACAAGCTAGACAGCTTGTTAAAATACAAACTCCAGGTCCCCATTTCAAGAGATTTTTGATTCAAGAGACCTGGGATGAGGCCTGAGAAACTGTATTTTGGTAGAGCCCAAGTTAACTATTGGTGGCTGCAAACCACACTGACAGCAGCACTAGCCTTCTACTCTAAGTAGCACTACTACTCGGCTTTTATATTTTCACGACATTTCATCTAGTATTATTACAGCATATTTTAGTGGTTCTTATTCTTTTGTGAATCTGATGAAAGCCAAAGACCCTTTTCACAAAAATATATATGTATTCAAACAAAATTTCGCATGCAATTCGGAAGGTCCATGGAATTCCCGCCAAAGATCACCTTTAAGGTTTCACAGGTGTTAAATAAAGAAATTTTGAGTGATTATTATTACAACATATTGGACTAGGCCTTAGGGATACAGCCAAAAAGAAACAAGAAAAAAATTGAGCACGCCATGGTCTCTATCTTCATAGAGGTTAGGGTCTGGTAAGGAAGACAGTCATTAGCTAATTACACAATTAATTATAATTTTGATAAATACAAAAGGCAGTGTAAGTAACACAGGTTATTATACTGGGTAGTATAGGGTACCGGAGAAGGAAATGGCAACCCACTCCAGTACTCTTGCCTGGAAAATCCCATAGACGGAGGAGCCTGGTAGGCTATAGTCCATGGGGTTGGTGAAGAGTCGGACACGACTGAACGACTTCACTTTCACTTTTATGCATTGGAGAAGGAAATGGCAACCCACTCCAGTGTTCTTGCCTGGAGAATCCCAGGGACGGAGGAGCCTAGCGGGCTGCCCATCTATGGGGTCTCACAGAGCTGGACACGACTGAAGCGACCTAGCAGCAGCAGCAGCAGTACAGGGTACAATGCTGAACACTATATATTGTATATGTCTAGTATTTGTGAGGAAATTGATATTTGGGCTGAGTTTTATGAATGAATGGGATGGCAAAGATCACTGTAGGTGAAGAAAACAGTGCATCAGAAATATGGTTACGTTCTGGAATGAAGGATGGCTAAATGATTAAAGCATGGAAAAGATAAGAACAGCTCAAAATAAGCAGAGATTAACATGATAAGATGTTCATGTTTGAAAGATCACTCTGGCTGCCTTGTGTATGATGGGTGGTAAAGTACTGATAGCAAAACTGGATTCAGAAAGATCAGTTAGGAGGCTTTTCAAGTAATTAAGGCAAGCAGAGGGGGTAGCTGGGACTACAATGTTGGTGACGGAGATGGAAAATAGGTGACAGATTTGAAAAAAAAGGTAATAATCCCTTGTACATGCCTAGTTTCTAAAACAATGACTTTGCCTTTATAAGCTGTATTTTCTATTTACAAAATAGAACTAACAATACCTCACAGGTTGCTGTAAAGATTAAATGAAATAAATGAAAACCCGTAACGTTGACCTTTATGCTAAAAAGTTCTTAAGTAACTATTTGTCTGTTTGAAAGCATTCAGGATAGTACTGATTTATGTTCTGTTTTTAGCAACCCAAACAACAGGCTTTTATGAACACTCCCAGTTGTTTTTACTGATGGTGATAATGGATTAAGAATTGTTATTACATGCTATAGCTTATAGCTTAACTCTTAACAACTAACAGCAGTAGTCTGAAAATATTCAGCATTCTGCCATACTTAGTGCATTTCATTTTGGAGTATCAACTTACTAAGGACATATCAGTTATCTTCTAAATTAACAAATACTAGGTCAAAATTAAACTTGATCTCTGTTAACTTCTAAGTCAAAAGCAGAACAGTCCAAATGAGTACAATCTATTAATTTGTTAACAGATGTATAGTAACTACATAATGTTTTGAACATCCAAGTAGACACGAGGACACTAGTTAAAAATTTTATGCAAAGTTTTTCCTTCTAGCCAAAGATTCTGTTAGAGATTTTAATACTATAGGTTAAAAGGTAACCAAAAAGATGCCTAATTTAATAAACGGGAAGAGTGAGAAAAAAGAATAAGTGTTGAAAGTATTCTGGAAATTTGAGGAAGGCACTTAGCCAATTCCTAAAGCTTTAGGAGTTGTTTCTACTGATAATTATGATACATATGGTTGGGTTACAGTATATACCATACAACCAGAGTTTCTGATATTTTAAATTTTTACTTTCAGTAATTTTATTCTAATTTTAAATTACTCTATAAGAAAAACTTTAAAATAGTAATTAATTACTTCTAATTTCTTTCATAATTTTAAACTATATTTTAACCATACAATTTTTTCTTTAAAGATTTAACTATTTAGAATATAGTTAAACATTATTATTTATATACATTTTCCCTGGCCTCCTCCATCCCACAAGTTAATGTATTTAATTTGTGGTAAGAACTATTCATTTGACTACCAACTTCGCTAAAATAACTTTATTAAATCAAAGAAACCTGATACTTTAATGAAGTTCTATTAATAGTCTTGTATTTCAAAAAAGAACCATGCAAAAATATTGAAAAATATATTAGTTCTCAATACATACGAGGGATCCCTACTTGTTGCTTTCTTATTGCCGGGCCAATGTTCAGTTTCTTATCCTTGTAATTAAGTTTTTCAGCCTAAAATAAGAAAAAGTACATTACTTAATTATCACACTTTGAGAACAGCAAGGCATAGTGGAAAGCACAAAGCCTTTGGATTCAAATAGATTTGGGTGTGAATCCTGGTTCTAATGTTCTGACCCTAATTCCTCATTTGGCAATTTGAGTTGTGTTACATATGTGGTCCCAGCTGAGGTTAAACAGGGAGACATTTTGTTTTCTTTTTTCAGCTTTTATACTGTAAACAAATGTCCTTTTCATGTTCTATTTATTGTTGTGTTTTTCACATTTTTGTACCTTATGTTAGTATTTTTGCTACTTAAGATGGCTCTCAAGTGTAGTGTTGAAGTGCTGGCTAGTGTTCCCAAGTGCAAAAAGACTGTCATGTATTTTAGCAGAGAAAATATGTGTTAGCTGGGTTAATTCATGCATGGGTTATAGTGCTGTTGATCATGAGTTCAATGTTAATGAATCAAAAATGTTACATGTAATCTTTACACAGAAGCACACATAAAACAAAGTTTTATATTGATTGGTTGATGAAAATATCGTAAACAGAAGTTTGTGAGAAACTAACCCTGTATTTTCTAGGTGCAGCACACTTCAATATTTGCTAATTCAGTGTTTATGATGATTTTATAGAACACCATCACTACAAATAATGAGAACTGACTGCATATGACTTAATAAAATATAATTAAAATAAAAATTTTTCCTAAAAAATTAAACGCTACACATACCAAATTTAAGAGTTATTATATACTGAACTGCAGGCTTTAGATATTTTTTCTATGAATGTCCTTAGTTTATAAGTTTTTCATAGGAGGGAAATAATCTCAGATAATCTCATTTTAGGAATCTACATTCATAGTGTTGTTTAGGAATTCAAAGTGCTATTAACACATCAGAAAAGACACATCCCTAAATTCTCAGTTTAAGAAAATAAAGTGAAAAATTATAAGTTCACAGCAAACATGCAATTATTTGGCATTTGTTTTTCTGTAGATAAATTTCTGTAGATCTTTAATTTTTAATTATTTTTTTGGAGACCAATGTTGATCTCAAGATACAAAGAAAATAAATTTTTTTTAGCAATCAATTTCTGTACTGGAACCCTAGCATTAAATACCTTAAAGCAGGGGTCCCCAACTTCTGGGATCTAATGCCTGATGATCTGAGGTGGAGCTGATGTAATAATAATGAAGGGCACAATAAATGTAACATACTTCAATCATCCCAAAACCATACACCCCAGATCTGTGGAACAACTGTTGCCACCAAACTAGTCTCTGGTGCCAAAAAGGTTGGAGACCACTGCATTAAAGGATTAATTTCAAAGAAAGAAGTTCCAAAAATGAAGTTAAATACACCAAAATATCTTACCTCTTGTAAAATTTTTTGTGCATCTTCTTGTGTTTCAAAAGTGACGAAGCCATACCTAAATAAATCCATTAATTACTATATTAGAACATGACATTGATATTATACTAAGATTAAATATATATATTTTTAGAATGGGCCACAGTAGGAGTGAACATTTTTCTATGGTGTACCAGTATGCAAAACTTAGAGGAGAATTGTTCACAGCTTAACACAGTTATCCTCTTAGAGGAAGAGGCCTAAAAAAAAAAAAACAACCCAGGGATCTTAAAATCAAACCAGAGCTGTATGCAAGGCAGGAAAACATGAGAGATTTGTGTTCTGGTTTACAAATTAGGGTGCAATAAATTTCAGCCCAGAGCAGTAACTTCCTTTTAAAATGACATAAGTTTGCTTTAAACAGAAATCAGAGTAGAAAAAGAATCTTTAAAAAATTAAAAATTGAATATGATAAAATATTTTATCTTGGTAAATGAGTACACATATTATTTACTATTATTAGCATATATAAACTGAGAATGTAACTATTAGTATATTTCCCAAACAAAATAAATTAAAAATACGATACAACCCAGGTTTTATATCTGCTTTTCATATATATTGTTATCTTCAGAATATAAATCATATGATCAAGATACAAATACACAGTATAAGCAAAGTGAAAGTTGCTCAGCTGTGTCCGACTCTTTGTGACACCCACAGACTTTACAGTCCATGGAATTCTCTGGGCCAGAATATCGGAGTAGGTAGCCATTCCCTTCTCCAGGGGATCTTCCAAATCCAGAAATCAAACCCAGGTCTCCCATACTGCAGGTGTATTCTTTACCAGCTGAGCCACCAGGGAAGCCCAAGAATACTGAAGTGGGTAATCTATCCCTTCTCCAGGATATCTTCCTCACCCAGAAATTGAACCGGGGTCTCCTGCATTGCACGTAGATTCTTTAACAGCTGAATTACACAATATATGCCTTGTCCAGAAAAGACAAAATAGGTAGATAAAATGGGATGAAAGAAATAAAAAGTATATCCCCTCCCAAATTTAATCTCTATTTGGATAACGTAAGGAAACTCTCTTGAGTAATGCTCAACTTTATTTTCCTCGAACTGTGTATGTATGTTAAGTTCCTCAGTCGTGTCCGACTCTTTGCGACCCCATGGACTGTAGCCTACCAGGCTCTTTTGTCCATGGAATTCTCCAGGCAAGATTACTGGAGTGTGTAACTGTTCCCTTCTCCAGGGGATTGATTCAATTTAGGGATCAAACCCAGGTCTTCTGAATTGCAAGCAGATTCTTTACTGTCTAAACCACCAGGGAAGTGACAATTCATAATTACTAATAAGTAATTATGTATCATGTAATTAATAAACATTTACTATTTTCTTCAATTTATACTGTATTGTATATGAATTTCCTTTTTCAACAAAGGAATTCTTTATTTGCTCAAGTATTAAACAAGGGCTAAAGTATTTTTACACTTTTTTTAGTAGAACACATATACCACCCAGTGGAAAAGGCATAAAATACAGTCTACACTGCTATGTGTGATTTAAAAATGGATATTACAAATTCCATTAAGCCAAATAAAAGTGGTATAATTTCACTTCATTATATTATTTTTTGTCAGACTCAGAAGTCTCTTGTTTATATGGAGGATTTGTTTATATCTGTTAATCATCTGCAGGATCTCATCTCTTTCGAAGTGTCCACCTGTCATATTTACATGTAGTTTCCCACTAATATTTTATCCATCTTATTGGTCCCTTCTTTTATGCCTATGAATATGTATATATTGCCTCTTCTTCAAGAAAATAATCATTCATCGATTTCTTTAACTTTGCAATCCAACTTCTCAAGTAAGTACACTATGTAAACTACTTTTCTCTTCTCTGATATTTGGCTTTTGTATATATCAATTCACTAAAACAGCTCTAATGTCACCAGACATTACTAGCCAAATCCTAGTGCTTTATTCTTTAATTTTCATTCTCCTTGATTTGGCAATTAAAAATCATTCTCTCTAAGATTATATTTCTTAGATTAGTCCCCTGGTTAGGTCTCTGAGGCACAACCTACAGACATTCTTTTGTGTCAGCCTTTTCCAAATTAAGTTCTCGCTAGTCTAAAGCAGGTATACAATTCCAAAAGTATCAGATTCCTTTAGCTTCTGGTTCCTTGGTTACTGGACATCAGCTACCCAACATTAAGTGCTTACAATGAATGGTCCCTCAGCCTTTGCAAGAATAACTTTACAACAAATTAAGGAATATTATAGTGTCCCCTTTCCTCTAAATACCCACGCCCCACTCCCCCACACATGAAGATCAAAAGGTAGGAGACAGAAGCCATCAAACTCTCTTTTTAAAAATGGAATCAGGACTTCCCTGGTGGTCTGGTGGTAAAGAATACACCTGCCAATTCAGGGGACATTGGTTCCATCCCTGGTCGGGGAAGATTCCACATGCGGTGAAGCAACTAAGCCCATGCACCACAACTACTGAAGCCTGTGCACCCTGGAGGCCCTGCTTGCTGCAACTAGAGAAAGCTCAAGCACAAAAATGAAGAACCAGTTGAAGCCAAAAAAATCTCAAACACAACCAATGGCCCCCCACCAAAAAAAAACAACAAAACAGCCAAACCCACTACAACTTCCTTCTAAAAAAAAAAAAAAAAAGGAACCAAAGGTAGAATACAAAACGTAGCAATCCAATAAAAACAATCACTAATTCTGTGTACTACCTATAGTGATACTAACCCTTTGGAAACTCCAGCTCTGTCATTTACAATCTTCACTTCTTTTACAGACCCATACTGGGAAAAAAATTTTCTTAAATCATTTTCATTTGTCTAATGGTATAAAAAGAAAAAACACAAAAAACATTTTAACTGATAAAAGATGAAATAACTTCTGCTTGTTTTGGAGACAGAAAAGGCAACACAAATAACAATATGGATATAAGGATGCCTGTCATCATAATAACAGTGCATGAAATCATTAGGTTATTAAAATCAATATTAATACTTTGCTTTATGCAGAGTTGTTAATACTATGTTGTTAAATTATTACATAGCAATAAAATATTTTAAGCTGAGTTTTCTAAAACTACAAATAAAGTTGTTCTCTAGTTAGCTATTTTTTGATAGAATTGTACTAGGCATGCCTATAACTACACTAAGGGCATATTATCATTGCTTCTTGTGATTCAGAGAGTCCTCCAGTCATGGCAGTGGAACTAGGTTATGCTGGCCTCCACCAGTCACTCTATTTTTATTTTAAAATTTATTTTTAATTAAAGGATAATTGCTTTAGGGAATTTTGCTCTTTTCTGTCAAACAATCACTCTATTTTAATCAGCACAGTCATCAGGAAAGTTAAGGTCTTAGAAAGGAAATATATTTACAAAAGTACCTGAACTCAATTTGTGGTAACAACAGAGAGGCTACAAAACTTAAAGTTTTTAGACATTTTATCTGTACTCAATATACATACAGACATTATGATGATACACAAAAAAATTGAGTCATAACTAGACTATCATATATAAGATGTCTACAAAGATGGTTTGGCATATCTGGCAATTAAAATAATCTCATAATAGACCCACATCACCTTTCCCTACAGCATTCACTCTAAATTCATTGCAATTTCATTTTCTGGTTCAACTGTGTTAGCCCACAGGAAAAACTTTAAATATTCATAGAAAAAATTTTTCTTTACGTATATATCTAGGAAAAGACATGCCTAATGGTAGAGCAATACCTCTTGAGTTTCACAGGTACCTCACTGCTGCTGCTGCTGCTTCTAAGTCGCTTCAGTTGTGTCTGACTCTGTGCGACCCCATAGACGGCAGCCCACCAGGCTCCCCGTCCCTGGGATTCTCCAGGCAAGAACAGTGGAGTGGGTTGCCATTTCCTTCTCCAATGAATAAAAGTGAAAAGTGAAAGTGAAGTCGCTCAGTCACGTCCGACTCTAAGCATTAGTAAAAAAATAAATTTTTAGTTGGTAACCTAAGGCTTGCTAAATTGGATGATGGCAAATACTGAGTAAATCTAGGTATAACAGTCTCATTTCAATAAACACAAAATGGAATCAACATCAAAGATTTCTATTAGAGACTTGAAAACAAATTAATTAAACCATTCTCTGATAGAATCACTAGCTCAATTTTGCATCTCCATCTCTGTTAAAAAGGAGACCAAAAATCAAGAAAATCAAATATTAAAAGGGATGGACACTAGGGGTCTAAAAAGAAGAATTTTATGAAGTTTGAGACTGCTTGCTACTGTGTTAAACTACTTCCTTGTTGGAAATTATCTATGGTTTTGGGTAAGGTGTAACTATAATAGGGAGAACCTTACCAATTAACTTAAAGCTAAGACTGTATTATAATGGCCCGCAAAGTTTATATTGTAGCTGACAGGCTTCAATAAAAACTGACACTAAACTAATGAGAACCCACCATATAGCACAGGAAACTCTACTCAGTGCTGTGGTGACCTAAATGGGAAAGAAATCTTAAAGAGGGGATATATGCATACCTATAGCTGGATCACTGTGCTGTAGAGTAGAAAGTAAAACAACACTGTAAACCAACTATACGTCAAAAAAGGAAAAAAAACCCTACACTTAACCTAGCCATACAAACTGTTATATTTACTGATGATTTATTTAAAAATATGCTAAGTTAATATAATACAAATTCTGAATAAGAATATTTAACTTGAATATTTATGGTCAGTTATTAATATTTTCCATAGAAACAGGAAATCTTTTTAAAAGCAAGCATTTCATGAGAAATTATTTTCCTTAATTTATCATTAGTGAACCAATCACATATTTGCTTAAGACTCATAATTTTGATAAACACATTGTGACCTTCATCTTGAGCAGGAAAGAAGCAATTCCATCCAAATTGTGAGACACTGATTGTTGGAAAACAGTGAGTGATAAATACTATACCCTAATTGCACAAGGATTTTTTTTTTAAGACAACTCTCCCTGAAATTTCCCATATGTAATATGGAAGCCTGGAAATCCTTCTATATATTCCCTTGGAAGAAAGAACGTTCCACTTAAATTATCGATGCCTGCCTTTCTCGTAGGTGTTTACAACTGCCTCCCACATGGGGGTGCTGCAAAACATCTCACAAAACTATGCCTCTCTGAAAGAGTAAAATGGCTGATTATTTAAACATATTACTGTTAAGATGCTTTATTCTGACTAGGACACAGGCCTTTTTTGGTAATCAAATTGTAAATCTGGTGACAGAAGCAATTTGCAAAATAAAAGTCTAAGAAGTTGCTTAGGAATTGAAAATAAAAGTTGCGATAAACAGGACTTCATAAAACTTGTTTTTGTTTTCTTTTTCCTTAATTGAGTCAACTTTTGAAAATTTTAATCACTCATTGTTTGGGCTATTGGATTACTATGTAAAAAAATTATAATTAGTGTGATATGGTGAAATAAAGAATGTGGAGCTATCAGTCAGAAAACTAGGATTCTAGTTTTCACTTTGTCTTTAAGTGTTTAGGTGACTATAGATACATCAATGAGCCTCAATTTCCTTGTATGTGAAATTAGACAATTATATGTACTCTACTATAATAAGACAATCTGAACCCTACTAATCATTATGAAAATATTAAATACATTATTATTTTTATAGTTGCACAAATAAACCATTTCTGAGAAATATAACAAAATACTTCTAATACAGAAAATAATTCACTATATTGCATACATTATTAGGTACCTTAAAGTCAATTCCTCCTACAAAGATGCGATTAGGGATCACTGTTCCATATCTTGGGGCACTCGTTGGGTTATTCAAAGGCACAGGTGACACAGGATTAGGAGATGGAGACAATGAATCTGTTTGCGTCTGATTTGATGTTTGCTGTAAAATAAAATTCTTTTAAACTCTTAGTACTGGGTATAAGTTTTAACGCAAGACAAAAGCATTTATCCTTCAAAAAGGTAAGCATACTGACAAAATGTAGTATTTTAGACTTTAATTTTATGCTATTATGAAGATTATAGAGCTAATAACTTTTGAAGGCAAGAAAAATACAAGAAATACAGAATCTACTCCTCTACAGAGATCTTAAATCTTAAATATCATTTAAACATACATATATTAATTACTATCAAATGTACAATTTAAATATTTTAAGTATTAAGAAGGAATATTAAACTCCAAAAAGAAGTTTAGGAAAGAGAAAAGTAGCCCTGGACAGTTGGGAGCTGGCCTGGTACAACAACTAGGCCCTGGTGTTGTAAGCGGTATCTGGGACCTCACAGGTAGGCTGTGGTGTTCTCCTGTTAACTCCAACAATGAGCAAGGCTACTGTTATTGTGATGAAATAAAGTGAAAGTCGCTCAGTCGTGTCTGACTCTCTGGGACCCCATGGACTATATAGTCCATGGAATTCTCCAGGCCAGAATACTGGGGTGAGTAGCTTTTCCCTTCTCCAGGGGATCTTTCCAATCCAGAGATCAGACCCAGGTCTCCCACATTGCAGGAGGATTCTTTACCAGCTGAGCCACAAGGGAAGGCCAAGAATACTGGAGTGAGTAGCCTATTCCTGCTCCAGGGGATCTTCCCAACCCAGGAATGGAACTGGGGTCTCCTGCATTGCAGGCAGATTCTTTACCAACTGAGCTATCAGGGTAGTGTTATTGTGATGGGTGAAGATAAAAACAAGACCACTCCATAATCATACCTGCACACTGACAGAAACAAAAGCATTGCTCAAACCACAAGAATGACCAAATATCTTTTTATCCTGCCTGACAAGACTGACTGCTCCTTCTTTATCAATCACAAAACTTTAGCTTCAATCTCTTTCTTGTCTCCTAAGTAAGAATTAACATAGCACTAGTGGTAAAGAACCTGCCTGCCAATGCAGGAGACTTAAGAGACGCCGGTTCGATCCCTGGGTGGGAAAGATCCCCTGGAAAAGGAAATGGCAACCCACTCCAGTATTCTTGCCAGGAGAAACCCATGGACAGAGAAGCCTGGCAGGCTACAGTCCATAGGGTTGCAAAGAGTCAGACATGACTGAAGCGACTTAGCACTCAGCACAATCATAGAACTACTCCCACTTTCTAACAACATGCATTTCAGAGTAAAACCTTTAAACCCACTCTAAAAAGTGCTAATACAAGCCTAAATCCTATAATAAGTTCTAACATCCTCTAGTTGAGAGGCCCCATGTTCTTCCATTCAGAAGAGCCAACTTTATTAAACTATAGGTCTATCTGTGGTGGTCTTCGGCTAAAGGGCATTGACAAGTAAATACATTCTGACATTTAAGTTCACTGCTTTTCAACTCTAAAGTCAAATTTTTAAATGCACTTGGCAATTTGAAAAGTGGTCTGATTTTGACTTTATACTAAAGTTTTTAATATCAATTTTTACTTTATGCTAAAGAACTGAGCTCATGTTCATATATTCACAATTCTAAGTCAGTGGATCTAATTCAGATGTTAATACATATTAACAAGTAATGGAGAAGAAAATGGCAACCCATGCCAGTATTCTTGCCTGAAAAATACCACGGACAGGAGAGCTTGGTGGTCCACAGTCCATGAGGTTGCAAACCGTTGGACATGACTTAGCTACTATAAAAACAATAACAACTAACATATACACCTTTGCACAATAACAAAACAGTAGATAGACTCTTAAGGTACACTGGGGAAAAAACAAGACTTGGGAATAGAATTTTAAAGAGAAACAAACATAAGAACTTGCTATTTTCCTTGTAAGAACACTAAAGAGACTTCTGAGACACTAGAAGAGTGCTTCAAAAAGCTTGAAGTTCACGACTTAAATTCTCTGAAAAACAAACTCATGAAAATGAATTTCCCACTTAGATAATGGAGTTGTTCTTTTTCACACTGCTCTCCTTTCACTTTACTGGCCAATAAGCCATAATCCCTAAAAATTAATCTCTGCAAGATGTACAGAGAAATATCTAGGCCAGTGGTGACTACCAGGGTATAGGCTTTTGGGGTCTATTGTCCATCTAGTCTTAAGAAGGAAAAACGCTCCCTAGTAAGGGAGTTCATAAAAATATCTTTTAAACCACAAAGTCATCATATTTAATAATTGATCTGTTGTAGCTGCCAGTTAAAACTGGGAAACCAATCTTAATAGCATCCTCTCAGGGCATTTGAAAGTTAATTTATAACTTCAGTCACCTGTAAGACATAGTGCCAGACTGGATGATTCTGGGATGTTTTGTTTGACTTTTCAATTGTGGATTTGTATTGCTAGAGATAACTGAACAGCTCTGGCAGAAACAATCTACTCTATCTGCCTATTTGTTTAGAGAATGCAGAAATTACTTATCTGCAAAATTAAAAAAAAATTCATAAAATTCTCTTCTTTAAAACAAAATAATTCAATGGATGAACTCTTTTGCTTTCAAATTTATTTAAATAAAACTCCACTGGTTTTATTTTTATGAGAGAAAAATGACATGAATGGAAGAGAACAAAGTGCTTTATTTCCAATCTTAAGAAATCCTCAACACGGAGGAAGGAAAAACACGAACTTTGTACATGCTATTCACATCATTGTTCAATTTTTAAGGTTCCTATTCTATTGTGGGTTCCAACTATTTTTTCCCCTTACCACTAATCACTTTCCAAAACACTATGTAATTTATACTACGTTTGTCGTCTCTTTCCACTATATTATAATGTTCAAAAAAAAGGACTTTGCTTGTTTTGTTCACCGCAGTATCTAAGACCATATATAGCAGGTGTTCAATAAACATTTGTTGAATAAAGAATAAATAATTTCTTCTTGCTCACGATTCACCAACCCTTAGGTTGTGGGCTGAAGACTACAACATGAATAAAACCCTAGAAAATATTTTAATCTTGGAAGTAACAAAGCTCAGGTAGAGGCAATCTTTAAGTTCCTTAGAGACAGTTAGCGATTTATTGAGTTAATTCAGAATGCCTCAAATTCTGCCAGCAAAATTTTGCAAATGTATGAAAAGCACCTAGCCAGGTGCTGTTTTGGGGCAAGCAGTAAGGGTCCTTAGCTTAGTAAAACTTCTAGTACTAAAAAGTTTATTTAAAATTTCCTCCAAAGTAATGTGCCCCCACTGCCTCCTCCCCTGGAGAATTAACCTCGAAATTTATCATCTACTCTGCCAATGAAGAGAAGAGGAAAAAGACGGGCTAACCGTCGCAGTCAAGGACTCGGCGCTCCTTCCCCTCCGAGGCCAGCAAGCTGAAGTGCTGGAGGAAATGGCCGCAGCAACAACTTCCTCAGGTTCTCTCAAGTCATCGTGAACTGGACCACCGATTCGAGGATCCACCCCCTCCCCACCAAAGTGCGGGAGGGAAAAGAAGGCTAGCCAGCGAGAAATTTTGTCCCGCAAACCCGCCAGAAGCAGTGGCGGGAATCCTCAACGGCACAGACCCAGACGCCGGCCTCGTGCGTAGCAGGGCCCCGCGCGCATCGCGTGGCACTCGCTGATTGGCTGCCGGCGGGCACGGGGTGGGGCGCGACGGCACGTTGCCACAGCCCTTCGGGCCTACTCGGTCTCCCACCCCTCCCCCACCCGGCCCAGACTGGCTTGGGCGCGAGTGTCCAGGTCCAACCTGTGCCCAGGTGCCCCATATAACCCACACTCGCCCCCCCACCAGGTCTCTCAGGACTTCTGGTTTCCGCTGACCGGTCGGGAAGTGGAGGGGATGGCCACCTGGTCAACTCCTCATGAGGGTGGCTAGGCTGAGTCTGGCTGGAGTGAGCGTCAAAGACGCAGCCGAACCTACTTTCGGCGGGAAAGCTGGTTCTCTAGCCTGAACCCAGCCTGGTGCACAGGACCCGGTTACCCACGCTTCCCGGAACCTCCCAGCAGGCCCGGCATCGCACCTGCCTGACCCCACTACACAACCCGACGAGGCCTGCTTTCATGGCGGTCGATGGGGCGCCCTGTCCACCGTTCTTGCTGACAAAATAGCGAGCTCTAGACTCGTCCTTCCAGCCCCTCACAGACCGAGTCCACGTTGCTCCTTCTCCCCGCTAGCCCGAGGCCCAGGACTCTGGGCCCTGACCGCCGTACTCACCGCCCCGGACTCGGTCTCCATCTTCCTCTCTGCTCTTCAAAAGCCAGGGGGAAAGGCACAGAAACCTACAGTTCGAAAGCACCTTCACACCCAGGAAGCAACACCACGCTTCCCGACGGAGACTTTCTCCCCCTGGCGGCGACGGCGGCGGTGGCAGCTGCAAGGGCGCAGACTCGAACCCGGGGCCTGAACCTGCCACCGGCGGGGATAGGGAGGGGCAGACGACGTAGCCTCGGGCGGCGGGTGGCGGTGCGGGCGGGCGCCGCAAGCCCGGGAGGGGCGCGGGCGGGCAGGTTTCGGCCGTGGCCCGTGGTCGCCGAGCTGGGCCGTCTCAAGGGCAGAGCGTGCAGCAGGTCGGGGCGGGCGTGAGGTGTGCGGATCGAGGGCTCTATTCTCAAGCCACTCTCGTCTGCTTTCGGACGGCTGGGGAAGAGACAGCGAACGGCTATGCAGAGCTCCATGCACCACACGCCTTTTCCTCTCCTCCCCTTTGGAGAAAAGTTGGCTTCTAGGACTGGTGGGTTTTCGAGAGGTGGCGGTGCGTTTAGAGGCTGCTTTACTAAGGTGCAAGAAGCCGGTTGACGGGCGACTTCGTAAGGCTGGTGCGGGGAGAGGAGGCCAGTTTGCAGAGTTAAAGCCTGACCCCCGGGGCCTGACGCGCCAAACTCGGGGGCTCCGGAGAAGCCGCAGACTCCTCGGCGCACCTGTTGTCGCCGTCACTCATCCCAGCCGAGCGGGCGGGGCGGCGTGGGCCGCTTGGCCGGGAACCGCCGCGCCGCCCCGTCCGAGCTCCGGCGTCCGCCTTAGGCCCGCGCCCGCTGAACACAGCCGGCCCGTCGCACAGCGGGTCAGCGATGGATCTACCTGCGGGCTTCCAGGGGTGAGGACTGTGCCACTTGGCTGGAGCGGCTCTATTTCCTTTGAAAGAACTCTGCTTTGTAAAAAGTCCTTCTGAAAAGTAGCTGCCATTTATGCATCAATACATATGTCATCAACTTCACACACTTTACTTATGTATATAAATATATATAACCAATTTTAAACAATCACAACTCGGTAAACTTCTGTAATGATTATGGTGATTATGGCACTATGATTCAGTTCAGTTCAGTTCAGTCGCTCAGTCGTGACCGACTGCGACCCCATGAATCGCAGCACGCCAGGCCTCCCTGTCCATCACCAACTCCCAGAGTTCACTCAGACTCACATCCATCGAGTCCGTGATGCCATCCAGCCATCTCATCCTCTGTCGTCCCCTTCTCCTCCTGTCCCCAATCCCTCTCAGCATCAGAGTCTTTTCCAATGAAATGAGTCAACTCTTCGCATGAGGTGGCCAAAGTATTGGAGTTTCAGCTTCAGCATCATTCCTTCCAAAGAAATCCCGGGGCCTTTAGAATGGACTGGTTGGATCTCCTTGCAGTCCAAGGGATTCTCAAGTCTTCTCCAACACCACAGTTCAAAAGCACCAATACTTCGGTGCTCAGCTTTCTTCACACTCTCACATCCATACATGAACACTGGGAAAACCATAGCCTTGACTAGACGGACCTTTGTTGGCAAAGTAATGTCTCTGCTTTTCAATATGCTATCTAGGTTGGCCATAACTTTTCTTCTAAGGAGTAAACGTCTTTTAATTTCATGGCTGCAGGCACCATCTGCAGTGATTTTGGAGCCCCCCAAAATAAAGTCTGACAGTTTCCACTGTTTCCCCATCTATTTCCCATGAAGTGATGGGACCAGATGCCATGATATTCGTCTTCTGAATGTTGAGCTTTAAGCCAACTTTTTCACTCTTCTCTTTCACTTTCATCAAGAGGCTTTTTAGTTCCTCTTCACTTTCTGCCGTAAGGGTGGTGTTATCTGCATATCTGAGGTTATTGATATTTCTCCCGGCAATCTTGATTCCAGCTTGTGATTCTTCCAGTCCAGCGTTTCTCATGATGTACCCTGCATAGACGTTAAATAAGTGGGGTGACAATATACAGCCTTGATGTACTCCTTTTCCTATTTGGAACCAGTCTGTTGTTCCATGTCCAGTTCTAACTGTTGCTTCCTGACCTGCATATAGGTTTCTCAAGAGGCAGGTCAGATGGTCTGGTATTCCCATCTCTTGAAGAATTTTCACAGTTGATTGTGATCCACACAGTCAAAGGCATAAGCAAATTGGAAGTGGTCAAACAGGAGATGGCAAGAGTGAACGTCGACATTCTAGGAATCAGCGAACTAAAATGGACTGGAATGGGTGAATTTAACTCAGATGACCATTATATCTACTACTGCAGGCAGGAATCCCTTAGAAGAAATGGAGTAGCCATTATGGTCAACAAAAGAGTCCAAAATGCAGTACTTGGATGCAATCTCAAAAACGACAGAATGATCTCTGTTCATTTCCAAGGCAAACCATTCAATAACATGGCACTATGATTATGGTTAAGCAATTTGGTCAAGATCTAAAGTGAAAGGTTTCAGTCTCTGATCACAGGTCATGATTTAATCACATTGCCATATTTTAAAGCATTAGTAAAAACTGTTAAACATTACATCAGTTATGACTTTTGTACTATCTTAAAAGTTTGACTTTAGTTTACTTTCAAGATAAAGTGTTAAAATTATTATGTATTTAAGTTTTAATCTTTGATGCAGAAGGAGAGCATGGCAACCCACTCCAGTATTCTTGCCTGGAGAATCCTCATGGACAGAGGAGCCTGGTGGGCTCCATGGGGTCTCAAAGAGTGGAACACTACTGAAGCGACTTAGCACACACTTTGATGCCAGGCCCAGTGCTTTACAATCAGTATCAGTTAATCATTTCATTATCCAGCAGCCCTTCAGGTAGATACACCTCTTATTTTCGTGTGTGTGTGTGTGTGTCTGTGTGTGTGTGTGTGTGTGTGAAGTCACTCAGTGCTGTCCAACTCTTTGTGACCCAATGGACTGTAGCTCCCTAGGCTCCTCAGTCCGTGAGATTCTCCAGGAAAGAATACTGGAGTGGATTGCCATGCCCACCTCTCCAAATGGAGATTTGGAGGTTAAGCAATTTGGTCAAGATCTAAAGCGATGGATTTAACCACGAGTGTCTCTGATAGCAGGTCATGATTTAACCATATTGACATACTTTAAAGAATTAGCAAAAACTGTTAAAAATTATATCAGTAATGGCTTTTGTATTATATATATATGAGAGTTTGACTTTTATTTACTACAAGATAAAGTGTTAAATTATTATGTATTTAAGTTTTAACCTGTTCAGATGTTTAGCTTTTCGTATTAATTACCGCAAATAAAATGGGAAACAATTTTTTTCATTGACTACAGTTCAGCTATAGCATCCTAAAGTCATTATATGTTTGTACATACAATTTAAGCTCATTTTTGCAGGTTTTAGTTTCTGTAGAAACGAGATTGTAAACCTATTAAAAAGTAAAGCTCATTCCAGAGCAGAATAATTTTGCTGTTCAATACTATTAGAACTGATCTTTGGGCATTCCCGCCCCCGCCCCCAGTAGTAATGGTGAGTTTAAGTAGATATTACTGCCATCTCTTTTGCCCAAGTCTCTTTTGACTAACAACACATTTTTGAAGACTGTATTCACCGTAATAGGTATTCAGTCTGTGACGTACATTAGGGAACACTGTATTTCAATACCCATGTCAGGTTCTAGGAGAATATACTGAATTTGCAGTATATTAATTCTTTGTTCTGCTTCTAAGTTGTTTAGTCCTTAGAGCAAAAAGAATATTTTAAAACTTGAATAAAACATATACACTTATACAGGTCAACTTAGTACATGTTTATAGAGTTCCTGTATGTTCAGGAACATAAATGACTTAGAAGCAGAACAAGATCAAACCTCTGTCCTTGATGTACTTTCAGTCTAGAAAGAGAGAAAAGACTAATTACTATAACTGCAAAAAATTATATCTAAATACACTTATAATAAATAGGATACATACAGAATAGCATAAGTGGTATATGAATTATGATCCAAGGGCTGTGGAAACACAGAGCACAGTGTCCAGAGCTGGGAAGGGGCACCAACAAAGCTGAAATGATGGTCTGAATGGGAAGGTGAAGAAAGCCCCTGTCATGTGTGCAGCACCAGGCAAGGCATGTTATTTTTAAATCTTCTCAGTTACCATTCTTTATCTGGCAATCTGAGCCTTAGAGAGTTTATAAAAGTGACTCATTTAATTACATTGCTAGAAAGTGGTGGATGTGGTTTTCAATTTGACTCCATTCCCCATGTACAGTGCACTCTGCCATGTTTTTTATACCATGGTATCAAGGACTTGGGCTTCCCAGGTAGCTCAGTGGTAAAGAATCTGCCTGCCAAGCAGGAGACTCGGGTTCAATCCCTGGGTCAGAAGATCCCCCAGAGCAGGAAATGGCAACCCACTTTAGTGTTCATGCCTGGAAAATCCTGTGGACAGAGGAACCTGGTGGGCTATAGTCCATGGGTCACAAAAGAGTCAGATATGACTTAAGTGACTAAACAATAATATTGGAGGATAATTGCTTTATACTGTTGTGTTGGTTTCTGCCATACATCAACATGAGTCAGCCATAGGTATACATGTGTCACCCCCTTCTTGAACCTCCCTGCCATCTCCACCCCATCCCACCCCTCTCGATTTTCACAGAGCACTCGGTTGAGCTCCCTGTGTCACATAGCAAATTCCCACTGGCTATCTCTTTAACATATGGTGATGTAAATGTTTCAGTGCTACTTTCTTGGTTGGTCCCACCCTTTCCTTCTCCCACTGTGTCGGCAAGGCTGTTTTCTATGTCTGTATCTCCACTGCTGCTCTGCAAATAGGTTAAGCAGTACCATCTTTCTAGATTCCATATATATGAGTTAATTACAATATTTATCTTTCTCTTTCTGACTTACTTCACTCTGTATAATAGGCTCTAGGGTCATCTACCTCATTAGAACTGAGTGAAATGTGTTCCTTTTTATGGTTGAGTAATATTCCTTTGTGTGTATATACCACTATTTCTTTATCCATTCATCTTTCTATGGACATCTAGATTGCTACCATGTGCTAGCTATTGTAAATAGTGCTGTGATGAACATTGAGATACATGTATCTTTTTCAATTATGATTTCCTCAGAGTATATGTCCAGTAGTGGGATTGTTGGTCATATGGTCATTTTAGTCCTAGTTTTTAAAGAAACCTCCGTACTATTCTCCATAGTGGGCTGTATGCAATTTACATTCCCACCAACAGTGCAAGAGGGTTCCTTTTTCTCCACACCCTCTCCAATATTTGTTGTTTTTGTTGTTTAGTCGCTCAGTCATGTCTGACTCTGTAATCCCATGGACTACAGCATGCCTGCCTTCCTGTCCTTCACCATCCCCCAGAGCTTGCTGAAACTCATGTCCATTGAGTTGGTGATGCCATCCAATCATCTCGTCCTCTGTCGTCCCCTTCTCCTCCTGTCTTCAATCTTTCCCAGCATGAGGGTCTTTTCCAGTGAGTTGGTTCTTTGCATCAAATGGCCAAAGTATTGGAGCTTCAGCTTCAGCATCAGTCTTTCCAGTGAATATTCAGAGTTGATTTTCTTTAGGATTGACTGGTTTTGTCTCCTTTCAGTCCAAGGGACTCAAGAATCTTCTCAAATGCCACCGTCCTCCAATATTTAATTGGAAGATAATTGCTTTACAATATTGTCCCTTTATTTTATCTCTAACCTGCTCTCACTTCCTGACCAGTAACTTTGCTGGTATTTATCGTCTTTCCATTTTTATGTTATTCTTGGATTTGAACTGTAGGGGAGGAGAAAGTTTTCCTTGACCTTCTTTAGAGTCTTTGGCTGGGTCTGAAAATTAAACTGACAAAGACAGGTTAACAGAAGAAAAACACACATTTTATTGAATTTTCACATGTACATAGGAACCTTCAGAAGAGAATGAAGACTCTAGGAAGTAATGAGAACAGGAAGCTTTCATACCTTTTACACAAACAATAAATTTGTGAGGAATTGACAAGACAAAAGGGTTTGGGCTAGGGAGAGTAAATGGTGAAGAAGTAACTAGGAAGAGTAAGGTTAGTTTAACAAGATTTGTTTGCAGATTCTTCTGGGCTGATAGGGGATTTATTTTCTTTCTTTAGGCTTTTTCTACATTTACTGGTTCTAATTGCTTCCAAATAAGAATTGTATGTCAAAGACACATTTTGGGGTGACATGTTCTGGTTTCCTTCAAATGCATGCAATATTTTCACCACTACAATAATGGCACCTCTTAATGCATTTTTCTTACATCCCAAGCATCTTGGCAATATGTCATGTCATGTCCCTAGTGTCCTTCTCTCCTTGACATTCAAACATCTCTGTATTGCATTGTTGAATTGTCACTGTTCTACTCTCCTTCAGCAACTGCATTGTGTTTGAGTAGCAGGCAGTTGTTGCCTTGGTGCATACCTAAGGCCGACCACCACATACTGTTGTGTAGATTCTTCAGTACATAAGAATTCTGGCCAGAAATGTGAAGAGGCTTGAAATGCAGCCCTTGCTGCTCCTTTCACATCATCAGTTAGCCATAGTGCCCCATCCATTCAATGGGAGAGCTTTTTCCTAATTCATGAAAAAGTGCTGAGTGGGCCAATTGCAGCCATGCCTAAACAGAGCTCCTGCATTATAAGATGGGATCAGGAAATGCTGGTTTATGTTCATCATGTTTTATTATCATGTTCTCAGACATAAGTATCTGCTTGACATTTGGTAAAATCTTCAGCTAGGTAAGTGATTCAAGTTGGGTTCCTCAGGAAACAGATTCTGAGATTTGCATGCAGGAGATTTTTGGGATCTGTGCTTGGGAACAGCACCTGAGAAGAGTGAAGGAGACAGAACTGGACAAAGAAGTTGAACTGTGATGTTGAAACAGCGTCCTCAGCAATCCTAGGATGACTTTCTAAGTTGTCCCCTGTGACCAGAATTCCCTCTCAACTCTGTACTCTACTGTCTATAGTTGCTGGATGCAGGCTGCTCCCAGAGTGGACCTGACTGGACATGATGGTTCTCTTCAGCTGAGGGCAGTTTCTGGACAGGGGCACAGCTGAGAACAACCCACACTCACAACACCTGGTGGAACAAAGGGCACAGTACTGAAGTGGATTTGGCGCACCACAGCATATGCTAAAGTAGCTTCATAACCACTGAGTGACTTTTTCACCACAATGGGATTAATCAGGTTACCACTGTTTGCTTTTGGTTGCAGGAACACCTGATAGAAACAGAATGCTGCTGCTGCTGCTGCTAAGTCGCTTCAGTCGTGTCTGACTCTGTGCGACCCCATAGACAGCAGCCCACTAGGCTCCTCTGTCCCTGGGATTCTCCAGGCAAGAATACTGGAGTGGGTTGCCATTTCCTTCTCCAATGCATGATAGTGAAAAGTGAAAGTGAAGTTGCTCAGTTGTGTCCGGCTCTTCGTGACCCCATGGACTGTAGTCTACCAGGCTCCTCCATCCATGGGATTTTCCAGGCAAGAGTACTGGAGTGGGTTGCCATTTCCTTCTCCAGATAGAAACAGAATAATCCCAGGAAAAATTCAAGCTTTTTTCTTAGGGCACCTCAGAGATTGCAGTGAATACCAGGAACATAGATCCAATAAACAAAAATTGTCTGAAAATACAGGTTGCAAGTTGTTTTTAATGACTGTAAGCTTGAAAATATCTTATAAGTTTGTCCTCTGTTGGTTCCATGTTCAAGAAAATATCTGTATTGGTTATGATGGGGCAACATAATTAAAAAGCAACACCTTCTTGCAACCCAGAAAACCTTTCCTCAAAGGTGAAATTTACTGAATAAGCGTGAAACTTGTGGTACCATATTGGTACCAATGTGTACCAATGGACAGACAATCCACCCATGAGAGACTGCAAAGACAGAAAGGAATCTTACTCCCGTATATAGTCAAGCAGGTACAACCCATTACATCACACACAGTTCATCAGAGCTTTACCCAATAATTGGAGTGACCATCTTATTGGCTTCATCCAGAAAAAAAACAAACTGCTTATAGCTTTGTAACAGGAGGTACTTTTGTAAACTACAGCAAAGCAACTATCAAACTTGGGCTCTTACTTACTGAAACTGGGAGATAGTGAAGCTATAACCCTTGAAATTCGAATTTCCAATTCACAGCTCAGAAATGTACTTGAGGAAACATTTCTGAGTTGTGAGACTGGCAAGAGACTTATTTAGCTATGAAACAGATTTACATATGTTTGGAAAGCATGGAGAAAGAAATTCTGAAAGAAAAGAGGAAAAAGGGATTTTCAATAAGGAGAGTTAAGCCTCATTTTTATTTTGTATTTGCTATGTCACTATATATATGGATGTGTTTAAGGCTGGGTCTCCTTAAAATGCTGAACATTTTTAGAGACAACAAGAATTCAAAGCCATCTGCATATCAAAATGTCAAAATTTTTTGAGCTGACTTCTTCTCAGATAAACGGTCATTGTTTTTAACCTCTTGCTATGAGCAATGATGTCCTTGTATTGAACAGGAGAAGGGTGTTCACCAGAATTATCTTTAAGATGCTTTCCAGGAATATTTTAAGCCACCCATCCATTTTGGGTTAGTTGAACTTAAAACTAAACAATATTATTTTAAAATTTATTTAACTGGATTTATGTACCAGTCAATGAGTTGGCACTGTCAACGTCTCCAAGTGCTGGAACTCCCAGTCATCAGACGTCTTTCACCCGCATAAGGATCAAATGATGGTGCCAGTCAATCTGCGTATTAATGTTGGCAAGGCTTGATTTACTTTGTATTTAATTTAGATGAGTATAAATATAAGTCCTGATATTTTCTTCCCTAAAACATCCTCAGAGGACCATTGCTCTAATTCAGTAGTTTAAGAAAAATGTATTGAACTCTTGTTTTGTATCATCATAGGGTTAAGTTTGAAATGTACAAAAATGAATAAGATGAATTTTGCAGTCTAAAGTAGAAGGCAGACACACTTAAAGGCATGTATCAGTGCAGGATAGTAGGTGCCAAACATATTAATGGAGGATAAAGTGTAAGTTGTAGATTTTGGAAAGGCTTCTTGGAAAGGATAAAGTCTGAACTGAATTTTTCAGAAAGAATAATGGTTTAGTGAAGAGAGATGGAAAAAACTTTTAATGTAACCAAAATGTGACAGTATGAAACACCATGTGGAATCTGGTGGATTTCAAGTAGTCTGATAGTCCTAGAGTATGAACAAAGAGAAGTGGAGTAGGCAGAAAGGAAGCCAGCGATATAGATAGTAGCCATGCATGGCCACATATGCCAAAGAGCCTGGACCCTATTCAGATGGCACTGGAAAGCCAATAAAGCTTCATAGTGGTTAGTCAAGTTTGTATTTAGGCAATTCCCTCTAGCTACAATATGGAGGGAGTATGGATATGAAAACATACCACAAAGTCATGACAATCAATTTAAACATGGTATTGGATGGCAATCAGAACAGACAACCCAGAAGTAGACTGAAGTACATGTAAGAATTTTATTTATTTATTCTTTTTTCATGTAAGAATTTTATAAATGACAAGAAGGATAATTCAATTCAGTAAGAAAAGGATAGTTAGTGAAGAAAATAAAAAGTAGACCATGTTTTGTTTTTAAAACCTCATTTAGCTTTGTACACACTTATATACACATATAAACTAAATTTAAAAATATAGAAAGACTGAATACTTAAAGAAAAGCAATAAAAATCTTACCAAAAAAGTAGGAGATTACATGTACAATCTAGGTGTTGGAAAGGTCTTCCTAACCAATGTCGAGAAGACACATGTTGGTTATATGAAAATAGCATAATGTATAAACAAAACTACCATAAACAAAGTCAATAAATAGTAGAAAATCTAATAAGGGTAACATCTATAATACACTGGTTGGGTTTTCTGAGAAGCATGATGAGTTTGAGATGCAAGAGGTTTATTGGAAAATAACACAGAAGAAGAAAAAAGGAGGATCAGGAAGTAGGCCTACCTCCTATCTGGCAGGAGACCAGATATAGACCTAACAAAAATCTCAACCAGCCATGGGGCAGCTCTGGAGCAATGACTACCTGTTGGAAGAGTTCTGTCATGGTGAAAATGTTCAGGGCTCATCGGCTAGAGATTGCCCAAAGAAAAGAAGCACTTGTCCTCAGCTATCAATGCCTCACTCGGTTATCGGCAAGGGGCTTCCTCAAGAACAAGACCATGGATCAGAAGTTGGTGGACCCTGAGTAACTGGACATCTGAAGGCTATCAGTGAACCACACATTTTGTAGCTGGAGAGTGAGTCCTTTATTTGAATGTGGCATCTCTGTTTGATATCTAACTTACAAACTGAGAAGAAAAAGGCATTCAATTCAATGGAAAATTAGGCAAAGCACACGTATAGACAGTTCACTAAAGATTAAGTCCAAATGGCCAAGAAACATCGAAATGATGTTTAATAATATGAAAAGTACAAATTAAGATAACAATGGAATATAATTTTATACCATAAGAGGCAGAAATTAATGAGAGCTACAATACCCATCGAATGGAATATAAAGTGCTGTTATTCTTTGGAAAAATCTATCTGGCATTATCTATTAAAATAATAAAATACGTATACCCTTAGACCCAAAATTCTACTCCTGGGAATCTATCTGATGGAAATGAAATGATTAATTCATAAAGACATGGGTACAAAAATGATTGTTGCAATGTTGTTTATAGTGATGAAGAATTAGAAACAAATACCCACAATAGGGCAATGCCTGAATTAATTATGATATAAACATACCATGGACAATCTTGCATCTATTTAACAGAATGAATTTGTAGATATTGCAGAAGCAGTGGTAGGATCCGTACGAGGTATTATTGAGTGAGAAAAGGAAATTTCAAATGAGTATGTATAAAAATATCTCCCCTTGCTTTTTTGTAATTCAAAAAATGATAAAATTTATATGTGTATATCTACAAATATAAATGTTAATCCAAGCTGGAAAGATGCATACTATGTTGCTAATTTATCTTGCAAGGAGTGGGAGGATTGGGTAGGTGGAGGAGAAGAGAAATGTACAAGACAGGTAAAAGAAGATTAAAAAATTGTACCAAAACATTCATATGATCACATTTATGCTATTATTTCTAAATTTCTTAAGAAAGGCAAAATACAGCTTGCAGGAAAGAAAGAAGAATATGTCACATAAATGGAAATAACCATACAAATTTTATTGAAATATACAACATTTTTTAGTTTTGCAGATTTAATAGATGCCAAGAATATTTATTTGTTACATAGATCAAACAGTATCGGCCATATGAGCCAATAGCATGAAAAGAATAGGGCTTTGGTAAACTTATGTGTCTGTATCACTTAAGAGTTTAGATTCTACTGTAGTAACAAATGGCCTCCAAATCTGAGGGACTTACGACAAAGATTGCTTTCTTGCTCAAGTTTCATGTTCATTGCAGATTGACTTCAGCTCCTGCTCCATGCCAGTTTCAAGATTCAGCCTTTTACTGCTGAGCCACTGGGGAACCCGTGGTAAGTACATACTAGCTCTAAAACTTATACACACAGTGTTCTTCTACTCGTCTTTCACTGACCTAAGCAAGTCACATGGCTGAGCCTCCTGTGAATGGGATAAGGCTGTATTAACGCTCCCACAGGGAAGGATCAGTGACCATCTCTAGAAGTAGGATGATCTGCTCTATGACAAAGAGCATTAATGAAGTATTTGTATGTGACCATACTAATGAATGTTATTAATGATTGGCGAGTTAAGGGAATTAATGATGAGAAAAAAGAGAAATTTTTTATAATTCAGTAGGCGCTTGTTTTGCATCCACAGGTAAGAAACATATCTTTTGATTTTCATTTAGTTTCAATCACAAATCACAGACTATTCTTTACATTTTCAAAACACAAACTAAAACTCTTTTAATTTGTATCTTGCATATAGGAAGAATTAAGTTAGATGGAATGGTAAGATGCTATTGTATACACATACTTTATTTTTCTGAAGTTTAGAATTCATAACAGTATGTTTATCAAACATTATAAAATTATTCCTTTCTTTAGAAACAAGAGTCTGAAAGTAATAGTGTTTGGTACCTTTTGTTCAGAGTTTAAGTATGTGCTCATAAAGAATCTTCCAAATAAATTTTCTCTGCAGCTATGAGTTTAGTTATTGAAAAATCATTTCGGCTAGGAGAGACTTTAAAGAAAACTCTGTAACCTTTTATTACAGTAATTATAGTATTATACTATGTTTGTTGTTGTTATCTCATTTTACAGTTTAAATTAAATTTTAGTCCTTTGCTATTGCTCAATATTTCAGGTGATTCTTTTAACATGTTTTCCCCTCTGATTTTTTGAAAGCAGTTGTGACATTATCTGAACAGTTTCACCGGTACATTTTATATAGAACAGAGAATGGTAAAATTCCCAAGTGCAGTGCAACAGCTGTTGCTCCTCCACTGTGGGTTAAGGGTAGAGGCGTTGTATCCATGGTGACCTATGTAAGTCAATGAGGGTGGGAACTATGAGATTCTCACAGGGGTTAATGACAGAGCAAATGCTAGCAACTGAGCTTTCACTAGACATTTGGCTTCAAGCAAATTTTTTTCTTTATTTACTTTTAATTGAAGGTTAATTGCAATGTTGTGTTTGATTCTGGCATACATCAACATGGATCAGCCATAGGTGTACATATATTTTCTCTTTCTCAAGTGGATTTTTAAAAAGCAATGTGTTCACATTCTAAGTTCCTCATTTTTATAAAGCAGATAAGCTTGTGCTAAACCAAAGAGCTATACACCTGAAAACTTAATTGAAATGAAAAAGTGTTTACAAAAGAGACCATACTTTTACTCTTGTCTTATATTTTAATTTAGAACATGCATTATAACTTTCTGCTTATTTGTATATAGTACTCTACTTCTTCCTCTCAAAAGATTTGAGGTAGGATATAACAAAGACATAATAAGATTAATAAAATAAGTAAAAGAGTAATATATCATCAGTTCAGTTCAGTCACTCAGCAGTGTCCAACTCTTTTTGACACCATGGACTGCAGCACACCAGGCTTCCCTGTCCATCACCAACTCTTGGAGTCTACTCAAATTCATGTCCATCGAGTTGGTGATGCTATCCAACCATCTCGTCCTCTGTTGTCCCCTTCTCTTCCTGCATTCAATATTTCCTAGCATCAGGGTCTTTTCAAATGAGTCAGTTCTTTGAATCAGGTGGCTAAAGTATTGAAGCTTCAGCTTTAGCATTAGTCCTTCCAATGAATATTCAGGATTGATTTCCTTTAGGACTGACTGGTTTGATTTCTTTGCAGTCCAAGGGACTGTCAAGAGTCTTCTCCAAAACCACAGTTCAAAAACATTAATTCTTTGTCCCTCAGCTTTCTTTATGGTCCAGCTGTCACATCCATACATGACTACTGGAAAAACCATAGCTTTGGCTAAACGGACCTTTGTCGGGAAACTAATGTCTCTGATTTTAATATGGTGTCTAGAAACAACGGAAACAGTGAAAGAATTTATTTTCTTGGGCTCCAAAATCACTGTGAATGGTGACTGTAGCCATGAAATTAAAAGACATTTGCTCCTTGGAAGAAAAGCTATGACAAACATGAAAGTGAAAGTGAAGTCGCTCAGTCGTGTCCGACTCTTTGCGACCCCATGGACTGTAGCCTATCCAGCACTCTCGCCTGGAAAATCCCATGGACGGAGGAGCCTGATTATTGTTTCCCCATCTATTTGCCATGAAATGATGGGACCGGATGCCGTGATCTTAGTTTTTTGAATGTTGAGCTTTAAGCCAACTTTTTCACTCTCCTCTTTCACTTTCATCAAGAGGCTCTTTAGTTCCTCTTGCTCTCTGCCCTAAGGGTGGTATCATCTGCATATCTGAGGTTATTGGTATTTCTCCCTGCAATCTTGATTTCGTCCAGCCTGGCATTTTGCATCTATTCTGCATATAAGTTAAATAAGGAAGGTGACACTATACAGCCTTGATGTACTCCTTTCCCAATTTGGAACCAGTCCATTGTTCCATATCCGGTTCTAA
Organism: Capra hircus; assembly: GCF_001704415.2. NCBI lineage: Eukaryota > Metazoa > Chordata > Mammalia > Artiodactyla > Bovidae > Capra > Capra hircus. The sequence continues at coordinate 49,649,038 of NC_030809.1, read as the reverse complement.
CTGTTGTTTCTTGACCTGCATGCAGATTTCTCAGGAGGCAGGTGAGGTGTTCTGGTATTCCCTTCTCTTTAAGAATTTTCCACCAGTTTGTTGTGATCCACACAGTCAAAGGTTTTGGCATAGTCAATAAAACAGAAGTAGATGTTTTTCTGGAACACTCTTGCTTTTTCTGTGATCCAGTGGATGTTGGCAGTTTGGTCTCTGCCTTTTCTAAATCCAGCTTGAACATCTGGAAATTCTCGGTTCACATACTGTAGAAAACTAGCTTGGAGAATTTTGAGTGTTACTTTGCTAGGATGTGTGAGATGAGTGCAGTTGTGCGGTAGTTTGAACATTCTTTGGCATTGCCTTTCTTTGGGATTGGAATGAAAACCGACTTTTTCCAACCTGGTGGCCACTGATGAGTTTTCCCAATTTGCTGGCATATTGAGTGCAGCACTTTCACAGCATCATCTTTAAGGATTTGAAATAGCTCAGCTGGAATTCCATCACCTCCACTAGCTTTGTTCATAGTGATTTTTCCTAAGATCCACTTGACTTCACATTCCAGAATGTCTGGCTCTAGGTGAGTGATCACACCATCGTGGTTATCTGGGTCATGATGATCTTTTTTGTATCATTCTTCTGTGTATTCTTGCCACCTCTTCTTAGTATCTTCTGCTTCTGTTAGGTCCATACCATTTCTGTCCTTTATTGTGTCCAAAGGAAAATAGCATAAAGAAATATGACTCTATATTTTCTTCCAGTGAGTCCTGTGATACTAACAAGCATGAATAAACTTCACATCTTGGTGAAATTGGAGGAAGAACCCCTACCACATGCAAATAAATTAGATTTAGGTGGGAGAGAGGAGAAGAAGCCTACCCTTTATTCACTCCTACATGGCAAGTGTCAGACATCAGGAGTATGTTTGATTTGAAGAGGTTTATATTATAAAATCATACATAGAAAAGTCTCAAGTTGTTAAATAAAATAGATAAAAGAAGAGATACAAGTTTGTTTTCCCAGGGGCATCATTGGTGCCATTCCGGTGATAATTTCTGTAAATGCCTTTGTGGCTTCTGTATCAATAGGGAACATAACCATGACCTGAGCTCCAACTCTAGGATCCAGGTCAAAGTAAGTTAATACATAGGAAATAAATCAACACTGTCTATTTTTAAATGACCTTTGCCCTGATCATACAGGCTGTTCCCAGATGATTGGCTTGGGGCTCCTGATAGTGTATTTTAGCCTCAGGATCTACATGGAGTGATTCCTGAGGGGGTGTGTTATTGGACAAACACCTGGGCATTCTGTTCTCCTGCAGGTAGAAAAGGTTTTCCAACACCTGGATGAAATAGCAGCCATCAGACCCTGAAGAATATTGGCTGTAATTAGTGATGTCTTAAATATTGATATTTATTGCCTTTCAGTACCTGGAAGAATTATTAAACTGGTGAATTTAGACCTATCGTAAACAATTTGCAACTTTTTTTTTTGTTGTTGTTCCCTGCTGTGAGGCTTGCAGGATCTCAGTTCTGCAACCAGGGATTGTACCAAGGACCAAGGCAGTGAAAATATAGAATATTAATCACTAGGCCACCAGGGAACTCTCATTTTTATAGTACTGTTATTATGAAATGGAGTATCCTTGTACTTAGAAATAAAACTAGTTGATTTTTCTGTTTTAATTACTAAAACATAAGGGATTAAGAAATGCCTGTCAAGAAAAGGAGAATCTTGAATTTTAAGAGGTTATATTAAGTTTTGGTTATCTTTTATTGACTTAGCATATGTTTTGCTGTTGTTGTTTAGTTGCTCAGTCATGTCCGACTCTGTGACCCCATGGACTGTAGCTTACCAGGCTCCTCTGTTTGTGTTGTCTTCAGGCAAGAATGCTAGAGTGGGTTGTCATCTCTTTCTCCAGGGGATCTTCCCAAACCAGAGATCGAACCCATATCTCCTGCACTGGCAGGCAGATTCTTTATTACTGAGCCGTCTGGAAAACCAGCATATATTTGCTCTACCATAATATTTTCCCCACAAATTACCCTACAAATCTCTTTTTTTCTAACAAATCTAAATGATTAATGTGTGTTGGGGAGTTCTGTGACTGAATATAAAGATATATGTGGCTCATCTGAAAAGGTTGTACTTATATTTCAATGCATCTTTGTTGTTGTTCAGTCGCTAAGTTGTGCCCGACTTTTTGCGACTCCATGGACTGCAACATGCCAGGCTTCCCTGTCCTTCACTATCTCCTTGACTTCGCTAAAATTCACGTTCATTGAATCAGTGATGCCATCCGATCATCTCATCCTCTGTCGCCCCCTTCTCCTTTTGCCCTCAATCTTTCCTAGCATCAGGGTCTTTTCCAATGAGTCGACTCTGGAGAAAGGAAAAGATATACCCAACTGAGTGCACTGTTCCAGAGAATAGCAAGGAGAGATAAGAAAGCTTCTTATGTGAACAGTGCAAAGAAATAGAGGAAAATAATAGAATGGGAAAGACTAGAGATCTTTCCAAGAAAATTGGAGATACCAAGGGAACATTTCATGCAAAGATGGGCACAATAAAGGACAGAAACAGTAAGGACCTAACAAGCAGAAGAGATTAAGAAGAAGTGGCAAGAATACACAGGGGAACTGTACAAAAAAGGTCTTAATGACCTGGGTAACCACGATACTATTGTTACTCACCTAGAGCCAGACATCCTGGAGTGTGAAGTCAAGCGGGTCTTAGGAAGCATTACTATGAACAAAGCTAGTGAAGGTGATGAAATTCTAGTTGAGCTATTTAAAATCCTAAAATGCTGATATTAAGAGAAGAGGTAGTTGTGCCTAATGTCAGTGGTTCCAGATTTGAAGGAGTGGTTCTTCAGAATAGGTCTCTAGGACCATCACGAGACTTGTACGCTATGAGAACCTTGTGAGGTAGGAAGAACCACAAGCTTTGAAGTTGTCTGGGACTCCTATCCTGGTTCTGTCACTCTGAGCAAGTAAATTGACTCTTTTGACCCTTAGTTTCCTTATCTGTAAAGTGGAGATCAGATTTCTTCACTGAGGATTATCTGGTCCATATTAACAGAAAGAAATTATAAGTTCTCTTTCCAAATGTGATTTCTTGGTAATGTATGGAAAGTCTTACTATTCTCACTGGATTTTTCTTAGGCCCACAGTTCTGGAGTGACTAACCTGAACTAGAAGGACTACCTTGACATATCTGGTCTTTGATTTTGGGCTCTGTATTTTCAGGTTTGCTGGATCTGGCTAGGTTCCCATCAGTTGTTTTTTAGTCCAATTCTCGATTTCATGTCACTCCATTTTATTCTAATTTTGCCACTGCTTGTTTTGGATCTGCTCTGATTTTTGCCCTAGAATGGAGTTCTAGGATCCTTAATGATAAGAAGTTCTTAGTGACAGAGCCATTTTTCTTTATCAGAAGCAGTTGTTTTATTCAGTCAGAGGACTGCAACGGTGAAGATTCTGTCCACAAGTATTTAGTAAGCACTTACTCTGTACCAGGCATGGTTCTGGGAGCTAGAAATACAGTGATGAACAAAATAGGCTTTTATGCACATGGAGATTGTATTGTGGGGCAGAGACAGGAGGGCAGTGTGACAGACTATATAGAGAAACGACTCCCTGGACAGGACTGTTTATTTACAGTGATAAAATCCTATGAGAAAACAAAACTGAGTAATATGCATAACATAGTATGTGTGTGAGATTGAAGGAGCAGCTTGAAATTTGTGGTTAGAGAAGGCTTCTCTGAGGTGGTGATGTTTGAATTGACAATTTATGATTCTTATTCACATCCCTTCTGCCATTCCCCCCACTCAGCTTCCAATTTGCCCATCAAGTGATTGTCACATTACTTGGTGAAAGATTGGATGGCAGGAGCTGTGAGTGATAGTAACTTGCAGAGTTTTTCTTTTTTTTAATGAAGGTGTAGGAATGTGGCTATGGTTGCTGACCTAAACGAATCTGGTTAACCTTTCTCTCATTCTTGCCAGTGGGGCCAGAGTAGAATCTGTGCCTGTATAGGAGTAGGTTCAATGGAGAGCTCTTTTTAGTTTTTAACTGAAAGTATGAATATCAGGAGAAGCCTTCTGAGCTTATGCTAGAGGACCACAGAGTGAAATCTGCTAGATCAAGGTCCATCTGTAGTCTCACAGCATAATATATAGACAACAGTCTTTATGAACAGATGCTCAGAGCAAAGATTCAGAGGTGTGTGTATGTGCGTGTTTGCCTTCACGTGAGGCTGAGACAGAATGCTGTTAAGGGAGAAAAGAGATGAGAATAACTGGACATTATCTAGTTGAAACAAGAAAAATTTTGTATACTGCTTGCTATACTTTCTAGTTTATTTTTTTGAAGATCACTGACTAAAAATTAGTAGGGTGACACTAATTTTGATATCAAAAATATTATTAAGGTCATATACACAAGTGATTTACATCAGAAATCCCTGGAAATATATTAATATTGTAGAACAAGACAGAGATAACCACAGTTTTACATTTCTCAGGACAACCCAAAAATGGAATTTTTATTAGGGAAACAGAAAGATGAAGCTCTGAAAGCAACTGTAGAAGACTCAAATGAAACATAATAATACTTGAATATCAAAGAAAAACAGTGATAGCTTAAAATAGAGTATATTTGTGAGTATGTCAGTGAAGTTGCTCAGTCGTGTCTGACTCTTTGCAATCCCATGAACTGTAGCCTACCAGGCTCCTCCATCCATGGAATTTTCCAGGTAAGAGTACTGGAGTGGGTTGCCATTTCCTTCTCCAGTTTGTGAGTAGAGCAAGTAACAATATTTCTTATGAAGGCAAAGGACATGTATGGTCATGTTAGCTCAGTCGGTAAACAATGCTGCCTGCAGTGCAGGAGACTCTGGTTTGATTTTTGGGTCAGGAAGATCCCCTGGAGAAGGAAATGGCAACTCTGGTGTTCTTGCCTGGAAAATCTTATGGATTGAGGAGCCTGGAGGGCTGTAGTCCATGGGGTCACAAGAGTTGGACACAGCTTATGAGTAAACCACCGCCACCATGATCGTTCTAAATGTGGGTGCCCTTTTACGTCCTTCCTTTAGTCTGTGGATTATAAGGGCAGTTCAGTTCAGTTGCTCCGTCGTGTCTGACTCTTTGCGACCCCATGGACTGCAGGACGCCAGCCTTCCCTGTCCATCACCAACTCCCGGAGCTTACTCAAACTCATGTCCATCGAGTGGGTGATGCCATCCAACCATCTCATCCTCTGTTGTCCCCTTCTCCTGCCCTCAATCTTTCCCAGCATCAGGGTCTTTTCAAATGAGTCAGTTCTTCGCATCAGGTGGCCAAAGGATTGGAGTTTCAGCTTCAGCATCAGTCCTTCCAATGAATATTCAGGACTGATCTCCTTTAGGATGGACTGATTTGATTTCCTTGCAGTCCAAGAGACTCTCAAGAGTCTTCTCCAACACCACAGTTCAAAAGCATCAATTCTTCGGTGCTCAGCTTTCTTTATAGTCCAACTCTCACATCCATACATGGGTTATAACATGGGTTATAACGGCAGATCGGTTGAAAGGAAACATTGAATTTTCTCTCTTGTATTTTTCATCTGAGAAAAAAAGAAAAAATCCATCGCTTTTATGATGCAGTTCTCAGAATCTCACTAGAGGGTGGTGTTGATCTATAACCAGAGGTTGCTAATCTGGTACATTCATTAGTAGGCTGCACTTATATTTAAAGAAAAGGTAAAATGAAGGCTTCTCAGTCTTCCCTAAAAGTTGGTAAATGTCAAGTCTGAAAACTCCCAAGGGCCTCTTCCAGTTCTGGCTTCTTGCAGCCCCAGAGGAGCCAGATAAAGTAGTGAAGAGATTACTGGAGGAGTTAAGTGGCAGATTCTAATTTAAGCTCCTGCTAACTAGTAGACAAGAAATTAAAGCTTTCTGGGCCTTCTTCTCATTTAGGGGGGAAAAAAAAAGCCCTGTTCTAGGTGATCTCTACATCTCCTTCTATCTCTGAAATTCTGATATTCTAACACATTCTGAGTCTAAAGGCTGCAGAATTTCTCCTGTTCTTAGTCAAAGGAACAAGTAACATTGCAAATTATAAAATTATTAATAATTAGAAATAACAATGTTATAAATGAGATTTAACATAGATTCTAATATTCAGTTCAGTTCAGTTGCTCAGTTGTGTCCGACTCTTTGTGACCCCATGAACTGCACCACACCAGGCCTCCCTGTCCAACACCAACTGCTGGAGTCCACCCAAACCCATGTCCATCGAGTCGGTGATGCCATCCAACCATCTCATCCTCTGTCGTCCCCTTCTCCTCCTGCCCTCAATCTTTCCCAGCATCAGGGTCTTTTCCAATGAGTCAGCTCTTCACATCAGGTGGCTAAAGGATTGGAGTTTCAGCTTCAACATCAGTCCTTCCAATGAACACCCAGGACTGATCTCCTTTAGGATGGACTGGTTGGAGCTCCTTGCAGTCCAAGGGACTCTCAAGAATCTTCTCCAAAACCACAGTTCAAAAGCATCAATTCTTCGGCGCTGAGCTTTCTTTATAGTCCAACTCTCACATCCATACATGATCACTGGAAAAACCATAGCCTTGACTAGATGTACCTTTGTTGGCAAAGTAATGTCTCTGCTTTTCAATATGCTGTCTAGGTTGTTCATGACTTTCCTTCCAAGGAGTAAGCATCTTTTAATTTCATGGCTGCAATCACCATCTGCAGTGATTTTGGAATCCAGAAAAATAAAGTCAACCACTGTTTCCACTGTTTCCCCATCTATTTCCCTTGAAGTGATGGGACCAGATGCCATGATCTTAGTTTTCTGAGTGTTGAGTTTAAGCCAACTTTTTCACTCTCCTCTTTCACTTTCATCAAGAGGCTTTTGAGTTCCTCTTCACTTTCTGCCATAAGGGTGGTGTCATCTGCATATCTGAGGTTATTGATATTTCTCCCAGCAATCTTGAGTCCAGCTTGTGATTCTTCCAGCCCAGTGTTTCTCATGATGTACTCTGCATAGAAGTTAAATAAGCAGGGTGACAATATATAGCCTTGATGTACTCCTTTTCCTATTTGGAACCAGTCTGTTGTTCCATGTCCAGTTCTAACTGTTGCTTCCTGACCTGCATACAGGTTTCTCAGGAGGGAGGTCAGGTGGTCTGGTATGCCCATCTGTTTCAGAATTGTCCACAGTTTATTGTGTCCACACAGTCAAAGGCTTTGGCATAGTCAGTAAAGCAGAACTAGATGTTTTTCTGGAACTCTTTTGCTTTTTCCATGATCCAGAGGATGTTGGCAATTTGATCTCTGGTTCCTCTGCCTTTTCTAAAACCAGCTTGAACATCTGGAAGTTCACGGTTCAAGTATTGCTGAAGCCTGGCTTGGAGAATTTTAAGCATCACTTTACATGCGAGTGAGATGAGTGCAATTTTGTGGCAGTTTGAGCATTCTTTGGCATTGTCTTTCTTTGGGATTGGAATGAAAACTGATCTTTTCCAGTCCTGTGGCCACTGCTGAGTTTTCCAAATTTGCTGGCATATTGAATGCAGCACTTTCACAGCATCGTCTTTGAAGATTTGAAATAGCTCAACTGGAATTCCATCACCTCCACTAGCTTTGTTCATAGTAATGCAGAAAGTCTTTTAAATTAAAATACCAAATCTTACTAGGGAATCTCAGAGCCATCCTTTTTTCATCTATCCGAGAATTCTGTTGATAATTTCTGTGCCTTAATGAATCATTCAAGGATATCTTTTGCTTGCTAACTTGCTGGAAATAAACAAAATATGTTTACATAGGATTATCTAGAGAGAGGAAGTTGAACCATTCATTATCAAGTGTTTTAGGATAGAGATTAAGTCCCTTACCTCACCTTGCACTTAGCCAACATGCATCCTATATGTCTTTTCATACTGTTCATGGGGACGACAGAGGACGAGATGGTTGAGTGGCATCACTGACTCAATGGATATGAATTTGAGCAAGCTCCGGGAGAGGGTGAAGGACAGGGAAGCCTGGTGTGCTGCAGTCCATGGGGTCACAAAGAGTCGGACACCTTTGAGTTGACTGAACAGCAACAAATCCTGTATGTGGTTTGTGAGGAGTCATTCTTTACAGGGGTTTAGTTGGTTCTGTTTCCTATTACCCTCGTGTTATCTAATTCCCTTTCCTTGTCATATTTATTAACAGTGCAGAGTGAACTGAAGATTTTTGCATGGAACCTGAAGCAAATTATCCAACAACAGGGTTCCAGGAAACCCTGGTTTATCTCTGTACGGACTCAACTTCTAAAGGTGAGAGTCTGCAGTTAACGCCTGATGGTTTGAAGTCACCCCAAAGGCAATGACATTAACACTCAACACCCCATTTCTTCCAAATTGCTTTGCTTTGCAAATGAAGGTTTCTTTTCCCCTCCCCTCTACCCCACCCCCTGATTTTGATGCATCTCCAGGGTCGTGTCGAACATCTAAACTTCTCAAAATGTACGCACACGCGAGCGTGCTCTCACACCCCACTCGAGTACACGAGCCCGGCTGGGCCGGCTCCCAGTTAGAGAACACATTCCATTCTTCGTGCTCGGGCACACCCCTCCGCAGTGGGGATTGGTCGGGCCGACCCCCTGTCGGCGAGGCGAGGCTCCTAAGAGGCCCAGACGCCTGCCAATCCCCACGGGCTGTCAAAACAAGTCTTCCCTCCCTGTCACAACAGAGCGGAGTGGAGGTCGCCGCCGCCGCCGCCGCACTTCCTGGGGCCGCTGCGCCGCGGTCCCTGGGCAGGTGGCGGGTGCCCCGGGCAGCGGTCGCCGGGCTCCAGCCCTTTTCAGGCCGCGCGCGTCCCGGCCTCTGCGGCCGCCCGGCCAGGCGCCCGGTGCCTTTTGTCTGGCGCAGAGCGGGCGTGTGCATCACATTTCGGACACCTCCCTCTCCTTGTCGTCTCTCCTCCCTCCTGCTCACATCTTCTCCGCCGTCCCCGCCACCCCTCCACCCGCCGCGGACTGCCAGCCTCCTGGACCAAAGCCCGCGGACGTCTCTACTCGAGCGATGCCTCCTCTCCAGAAAGTTGCCGCCGCCGCCGCCGCCGCAACCGGGCGGTGAAACAAAGTCTGGCCGGGCCGCCTCCCGGTGCAAGAGCGCACCCGTGCCCAGCGGCTGCACTTCGCTGCCGGGCGTGCCGCCTCCCCACGGGGAGCCCGAACCGCGCTCGGCCATGGCCGAGGGTGCAGCCAGCAGGGAGGGTTCAGCGCCGCCTGACGCGGCCGGGAGCGAAGACGACCCCCGGGTGGGCCCGGATGCCACCTCCGGGGACTGCGTGGCGGCGGCCCCTGGGGGCCGGTGGAGGGACCGTCGCAGTGGGGTCGCCCTGCCCGGAGCTGCGGGGCCCCCGGCGGACAGCGAGGCCGCCCTCCTGGAGGCTGCGCGGGCGACCCCTCGGCGCAGCAGCATCATCAAGGTAAGCGAGGCCGCGCGGCCGCGGAAGCTTGGCTGTGGGTGGGCGGTGGGTGGGTCGTGGGGCTGGGGCAGGATGTACGGTGTCCGGAGGCATCGCAGGCTTAGTATTGTTTTCTCCAGTGTCCTTCATTACCAAACCTTCCTTCCTTGTCCGGAGGTTCCCAGACTCAGCTCTTGGCTGTGAGAAGCAGAAGTGACTTTTTTTTTTTTTTTTTTCTCACCGCAGAGGAAAAGTTCCATTCTGCGTCTTTGAGTTTTGATCGATGCTTTCCCTCATTTTCTCTGAAAGTTTCTCTAAACCACTGATGTAAGGAGGAAGGCAGAACCCAATATAAATGCAGACCTGCGGGAAGGTTGTGCACTGCTCTCCAACGAAAAGTTAGCTTTCCCCTCACAGTTTACCCTCAAGTGGGAAAAAACCCCCAAAACAAAACATACAAATCTTCCAGGCTCAAACTGTCTTGAGATTTCACGAAGCGTGAACCTTCCTCATAGGCAGGCTGTTTCTGTCAGTGGACCCTGCGGCAAAGTAGGCAAAGTAAAGAGCGAAGGTGCAGCCTAGAGTTGTGCAGATAGCGTAATTGGAAAGCAGTAAATCCACCAAGCATCCCCACTGGTCCTCGTGGTTACCACCACATCCAGGAGAATGCTTCCCGACCCTTCAACTACCAGTCAGGGTTTCTATCTATCCGTTTGGCTAGCCTCACCCCTCCTCTTGTCTCTTTCTGTCTTCCTTCCACTTGGGGCTTGCTTCCTGTTTGAGATTTCATCTTGGGTTCATGACATCAGTATAAGGTCTCCTGGAATTCAGAACCTTTCCACAGGCTTTGGAAGAGGGCCTTTTAGCATAAATGCGTGAGTACATAATCTTGAGTACATGACATTAAAATTGATCTTGGAAGAACAGTCAGTATGAAACTGCTTCTATATAAAAATAAGCCAAAGATGAAATGAAGGATGGAGTTGGAACCATCCATACTTACTATTCAATGTGCTTGTGTTAATACTTTCAAAACCCTTGTTCAGGTTCAAGCTGTGTATACATCACACAATATGTTTCTCTTTCTCAAGCTCTAAATTGGAACTCCTAGTGCCACTGTGGGTAGACTGTTCCCACAGTCCATCCAGCTAGCTCCAAGTATGGTCTAGGCTTTTCCCCAATACTGACACATGGAAGTTTAGAGCCAAACAGGGAAATTTCTATATTAAAAGAAGAGTGGGTGGTAGTTGCAAATGACTTGTAGTAGTTTCTGTTATTTTGTGACTTTTAGATTATGTGAAGAGGAGTGTTCTCTTCTGGGTATGAATTTGGGGAAAAAGGAAATGATCCTTGCCCCTGCCCCCTTTAACCCATAGGTCAGAAAGCATGTTATCTTGAAACTTAAAAAAGCCTACTGCAGACAGTATACATTTTGAAGCCTAAGATGTAGACACTACATGTGTTGTGTGAAAACAATAGCCACAAGATTGTTTAAAATATATCATCATAAAAAGCATTGGGCTTTTTTTGTTGTTGTTGTAAAAGAAATGAAAGTAGCAGAGTGTAAGGAGTATACAAATTCTTGGAGCTAAATTGGTAAGTTTAAAATTTTAGTATGTGCTGGTTGATATTCTTGGATGGGTCCTCGCTGACTAATGGTGCCTGTTTAGTTTTGAAATTAGCAACTTAATCCTTTCCCTATTTAATAGTAAAATAAACATTTAATAACTGCCATTTAAAATTAAAGATACCAGAATATGAAGTGAATTCTTATTATTATTATCAGTTAACTTTATTAAAAAATTATTAATATATGCATATGATAAAAACAAATGTTGCAAAGGAGTTCGAAGGGAAAACTCCCAATCACTCCCCATTCCCACTTACAAAGTCTACCCCAATAGCTGTTAACATGTTCTTGTGTACCCTTCCAGATATATTCCATATATAAGCATGTGTATCTGTATATATCTGTGGTGAACTCCTGATGCTACTGATTTATGTAATAAAATTTGGCTAGAGTTTTTACCGGGTTTATATATTCAGACTTACGCCAAACATTTTGATGTCTGGAGAGTTGTCTAAGGTCATTGTGATGCATCTGTTAATCTTCAAGGATAACCTGTAGGTCATTGGTCCTTGGGGTCTATTCCCAGAGGCCTTCATTATCTTCCAGTGGGGAAAGGGACAGGTGATGGGTTCTGTTTCACTCCTCCTCTGAGATCAAGGACATCTCAGAATCTGTCACTCCATGGTTTGTTCACTTTAGCACAACAAAAATGAGAGTTTCTGAAAAAGGTCTAGATCATAAGAAGTAAGTAGTACATGCTTCTCTATTGAGAAAAGATTGCTTTCTTTGTTGTTTTTCCAAGAGTTATTTTTATTTGGCATTGAAATATACACAAAAAGAAAGGCTTTAGTACATTTTATATTAATCAAACTATTAAATGCTGTTCCAGATAGCCTTAGTACAGTGATAATTGATATTCATGGTCATAACTCTGAGCCACTGAAAGATTGTGAATCATCAAATATCAAATTCTTTTCAGTTCGGTTGAGGGTATTGTTTCTATTCTAATTTGACTGCTAATTCTCTGTAAACTTGAATATTAGATAAGTCAGAATACTGCATTCCTCTAGCATGCCAGAAAACAGACTGTCTTGTATATCAATAGAAGGAATGTTTTCAGTAAATTTGCCCTCCCTAATTTGTGAAAACATGTGTTTAGCTGAGAAAACAATTTCCTTCTGAGCTGATGAAAACAATAGTATTTATCTTTACACATTTTTTGAAAGTCTTTCTACTGTAATTATGTTTCTTCCCTTATATGCCCAGTCCTAAATTTTGAAAAATTTAATGTGAGAGTTAAACTATGTTCTCTTTAATCTGTCCCATTTTCCCCTGTGTTTTTCTGTGTAACTTTTTGTACAGCATTGACATTTATAAATGTTGTATGTTTTTTGGTAAATGTATTGTTGTATACCGCAATATTACATAACCTTCATCTTAATTGCTTCTTTATGACTTTTGGTTTAAAATGACAAGTTTAGTTACTTGCAGGGTTGAGAATATCTAGTAATTAGGTACTGTTGTGCTTTCAAATATACTTCTACCTAAGAAATTAGACCAATTAACTATCTGGTATTTGATATAAAATTTATGTATTTAAAATATTTAGCATTCTAGATTGTAGTTTATCACTATTACTCTATAACAGAAATTATGGGAAATAGAAAGCAGTGTAGCTTGCTTCCTATACTATTGGGTTTGCCAAAAAGTTCATTTGGGTTTGTCCATAAGCTGTAACAAAAAAATCTGAATGAACTTCTGGCCACCAAATAGATGATGGGAATTGAGGTACATACATGTTTTAAAAATAGCATACTTTTAAAGCAAGACTTTTAAAATAAGTCTCTCAATAGTTGAGAGACTTCCCTGGTGGTCCAGTGGTGAAGACTCCACATTTCCAATTCAGGGGGCTTGTGTTGGATCCCTAGTCAGGGAGCTAAGATCTCACAGACTGCAAAGCCAAGGGGGGAAAAAAAAAAAAAAAGCAAATGATTTATCTCCCGTTATATGTAATGTATTGAAGAGCCCTACTTTTTCCCATTTCCTTTTGCTTCTACTTCAGTATGAACTCTTGAGAAGAAATTATCACTTGGATCCCATGGGCATAAGTGTGTGGGTTGAAGAAAGAAGTTGGAAATGAGGTGCTGAGATGTTCACTGAAGCAGCTAAAGTAGTGACTTCCACGTTGTTCATGTTTCTTATATCATGGCTAGTCTCATTCTGTCATGTTCATTGTGATTGTGGGGCTGATGTAGTGGGTTTCTGAGCTGCAGCCTCAAAGATGTTCCTTGGGTACCTGCTGACCCATATCAAAATTATGGCTCTCCTCGGAGGAGCAAGGGAAATTTTATTCACTTTTGTGAAGTACTGCCTAATGTGAGTCAGGTACTAAACTAGGAGCTTTCATACATTATAATCACTTAATCCTCACAGCAAACTCTCTGAAGTAGAGAAGGGAGGCATGGAGAGCTCCTGATACAATGTGGAGTCAGGATTCATACCCATGTCTGAAAACTTGTGGTCTCATGCTGATTCTCAGATGCAGAGAGAGCCACGATCCATGAACACATTTTAGGTTAGAAGTAACGTGAACATCTAAGAAAGTGGCAGATTCTTGGGCAAGGTTTGTGGGTAAATTCTCTTTTCTCTGCTTCACCTCTCCAATTCAGAACAACTTGAAATGGATGACTCTAGAAAGCTTCCTTTGTGGCTCAGCTAGTAAAGAGTCCACCTGCAATACAGGAGACCTAGGTTAGATCCCTGGGTTGGGAAGATCCCCTGGAGAAGGGAAAGGCTAACCACTCCAGTATTCTGGCCTAGAGAATTCCATGAACAGTCCATTGGGTCGCAAAGAGTTGGATAAAACTGAGCAACTTTCAGTTCAGTTCAGTCAGAAAGAGACTGCAGACGCTCCTGTCTTTGGTCATTTTGTTAGGCCTGCACTGTGCTTTGAAAGGCAGAGAAGCCTGGCAGATGTTCTACTTGTTGTCAATATATGAAGGTCACACCTGTTCTTTTATGCCTGACCCACTTCTCCCCTTCTCACGCAGCAGTTGAGTTTGTAAAGGATTGTATTCTCTTTTAGACTCATTATGGGGCATAGTAAAAGTGAAAGTGAAAGTCGCTCAGTTGTGTCAGACTGTTTGTGACCCCATGGACTATACAGTCCATGGAATCTCCAGGCCAGAATACTGGAGTGGGTAGCCGTTCCCTTCTGCAGGGGATCTTCCCAACCCAGGGATCAAACCCAGATCTCCCTCATTGCAGGCAGATTCTTTACCAGTTGAGCCACAAGGTAAGCCCAACAATACTGGAGTGGGTAGCCTATCTCTTCTCCAGAGGATCTTCCTGACCCAGGAATTAAACCAGAGTCTCCTGCATTGTGTGTGGATTCTTTACCAACTGAGCTATCAGGGAAGCCCATGCTATATGGGGCATGCTGCTGCTGCTGCTGCTAAGTCACTTCAGTCATGTCTGACTCTGTGCGACCCCATAGATGGTAGCCCACCAGGCTCTTCCGTCCCTGGGATTCTCCAGGCAAGAACGCTGGAGTGGGTTGCCATGTCCTTCTCCAATGCATGAAAGTGAAGAGTGAAAGTGAAGTCACTCAGTCGTGTGCGAATCTTAGCGACCCCATGGTCTGCAGCCTATCAGGCTCCTCCACCCGTGGGATTTTCCAGGCAAGAATACTGGAGTGGGTCGCCATTGCCTTCTCCAGGAGTATGTATTACTCTAGAGGAGTAATGAAATAAGGGATCTTGTGTGGGAGCTCTGAAAATATTTTTTAATAGGGAAAATTATGAAGGGAATGGAGTATGATTGAGAAATAACTCAAAAATTTTAGACACACTATAAGTTAAATAGGCTTCTGTAACTTGGCATGGGAATTAATCAGCATTTATAGGCTCTTTTGCCTGTAGAAATATGTTAAAAGTTCTAAAAAATCAACTGATGGGTAAATGTTAGATAAATAACCTGATTATACAGCAGAGATCCCAGCCTTACTGGGTGCCATAAGTGTGTCCTGGTGATGTCCATTGCGGATGCCCCTCCTAAGGTATGATTCATAAGTGGCACTGAACTTCTTGCATGGATTTGTTTTGTTATGCCAGTAACTTCAGTTAGAGTATTAATTTTCCTGAAATTACCATAGAAACATGGTCACATTTCACCTTAGAAGTGGTTGTTTCTCATAGTGGTGCCTTTCTGATGTGATTTCTTACAGCATCTCTCAAGAGAATTCAGAATAAAATTTAGATAAAGAACCTTGTATTGTTTTGATGAGAGTCTTTTAGAAGTACCTGTTGATTACTGCTTCCTATTATTATCAGAATTTATAAGAATTTTTTTCCCTCTTAAAAATGTATTAAGGTTTAAAAAGTAGAAGTTAATTGCATAGCCATTGAGAGGTTAAATATACATTGCAATTAAGACTGAAGAATTGTTTTCTCAGCCTTTCCCCCTTTACAGTAGAGAAAACAGGTAATTAAATTTTGTACGGTAAAATGTCAATTGAACATTTATTTCCAAATAACACCTTAGGCACCACAGGCTATTATGAGAAGACATTGGGGACAGCTGATTTTACCTTTGGTACCACAGAACAAACACTCTATTAATGCTTCTAGGTAATGTTGGAGCAATTGGTTGGGCAGTAGGCTGGGGAGTAATTCAAAGAAAGAATTACAGCAGGCTTCCCTGCTCCCCCAGTGACTGTTCAGTTTTAATAATGGTGAATGTTAAACATAATTCCATTTTCAGGATCAATATCTAAATTGAGACAAGTATAAAATTGTTCATTAAAAAAATCATCAGCTTAAAATGACTAAGAGGCAGGAGTAAAATTCCTTTTTGAGTTTTCCATTGGGATCTCACCACTAGTAAATGAACCATTGGTTACTAGATAGAATAATTTGATTGCACTTCCAATCTAGGGTAATATAAATCAGTAAACCTGCTACAATGGAACCTGTCAGTTCTACATAATCTCATATTTTGATGTTTTCTAATAATGTAAAAAAAGATATATTTGTAGCTTTTTCAAATCTTATTTATCTTTGCAGGGCTTCGCAGTTGGCGCTAATGATATAGAACCTGCCTGCCAGTACAGGAGACATAAGAGATTAGGGTTTGATACCTGGGTTGTGAAGATCCCCTGGAGGAGGGCATCACAATCCACTCCAGTATTCTTGCCTGGAGAATCCCATGCACAGAGGAGCCTAGCAGGCTACAGTCCATAGGGTTGCAAAGAGTCGGACATGAGTGAAGCAGCTTAGTATGTAGGCATGCACATTTATGTTTGCATCCCAGTTCATCTCGGTATCCTACTTACTGTGGGCTTCCCTGGTGGCTCAGAGGTTAAAGCATCTGCCTGCAATGTGGGAGACCTGGATTCGACCCCTGGGTCGGGAAGATCCCCTGGAGAAGGAAATGGCATTCTACTCTAGTGTTCTTGCCTGGAGAATCCCATGGATGTACTAGAAGGTTATGATAGACAGAATTTATTGTAATTAATAAATTATACAATAAAAACAATTAGAACTGAATGGTCAAGTTCTATAATGACAACATTCTGTCTTAAGTCTTGGCCAATGTATTGTGTATTTCAGCCAACATTTGATGGCAACAAAATAATAATGTGACAAAATATTGGAATAGTCCCTTGGATTTAAATTAGAATTTGATTTGTAGTTTAATCTGTAGCATTTTATGTGGCTGTGTAAGAGAGATATAATCTAGTTTATTTTCTACAGTACCATTATAACAAACCTCACTAGTAATTAATCTAGCTTTATTTTGAGATAAGTAGGATTGTATATGATGAGTAGAAAGTAATCATTATTTATATTATCATTATCACTCCAGAAAGAAGAAAGGCAAGTTAATTTTGAAAATAATACAGTCCATCCAAAATGAAACAACATACCAACTAAACTATTTTAATAAGTGCACTTAGTTCCCAAAGATTTCTTAATTTGTATTTGTGAATTTGTGAAAGTGTCTGCCTTTTACTGGAGAAGGCAATGGCAACCCACTCCAGTGTTCTTGCCTGGAGAATTCCAGGGATGGGGGAACCTGGTGGGCTGCCGTCTATGGGGTCACACAGAGTCAGACACGACTGAAGTGACTTAGCAGCAGCAGCAGCAGCATGCCTTTTACTGGCAAGGATATTGTGTTTTTCCTTAACCATACAACTTTGTATTCAAAATACCTTTGAAAGATAAAACCTTTGTATTCAAAATACCTTTGAAAGATGAAACCTTTGCTTTCTTAATTCTTTCACACTGACTTGTTCAAAAGTCTTTTAAAATGTGCTAAATTTGTACTAGACTAAGCTTGAAAAGTACTACACTAAGCATGAAAAGTGAAAGTGTTAGTTGCTCAGTTGTGTCCTTCTCTTTATAACTCCATGGACTGTAGCCTGCTAGGCTCCTCTGTCCATGGAATTCTCCAGGCAAGAATACTGGAGTGGGTTGCCATTCCCTTTTCCAGGGGATCTTCCCGATCCAGGGATTGAAGCTGGGTCTCCTGCATTATAACAGATTCTTTACCATCTGAGCCACCAGAGAAGCCCAGACTAAGCACAGGTGGTATATTTAATTAGGCACACTTGTATTACTGTATGGTACTATGTAATGGATAGAAACGATGGTGGGATTATATCTCAGAGCACCTTCTGTGTGAGATGTTGAGGAAGATAAAGGCACAAGGAGGGCGAAAAGAGACCGAGAACAAATCCCCTTTATTGTTACCTGGGACCAAGATTTCAAGGCAGAACTCTAGAAAAACTGGACTTGATCATGTCAAAGGTACTTTCTTTAACGCTCAAGTGACTTCAAACCAAAGCAGGCCAAATAGCCTGTGTCCTTAAAATCCACATCTCCCATCTCAGATCTGACATGTGAGAATGAGGGTGGGCTGTCCAGAAGAGCACCCCACTGGGCGAGAGAGAATAAGTAGAATAAGGAGAATGTTTCCCCTCCATGCCTCTCTAGGCTTAGGCTGGGTTGGGGTCTGAGCTCAGGAAAAGGGCAACTATGTGAGAAGAGAGTGTAAACTGTCTTGTTCTGCTCCCTTCAGGTCAGCCTGTTGTTGGGTGAGGAGAGAGAGAGGAGACCACGCTGTGTGTACTCTGACCTTTATCTTTGAAAACTTCACCTCCATAAAACAGAGTCTATCAGTGCCCTTGAACTTGCAGTCTTGTAGTCATTTACTAGTTTTTGGAGGAAATAGTAGGAGCAGAAGTGGCGAGGTGGGGTGGAGTGGGGAATGAAGGTTGGCAGTCTGCTCCTCCTGGAGACTGACATACAAGATTCAAAGACACCTTCAGCATTTGGTGAACTCCCTTTTTGAAATACTTTGGAATTATTGATTCCATGCTATAATTAAATAGTGTATATTTAAATATGTTATTAATAATTAAGTGCTTTATTTTTATGTTTAATAGATAAAACACCCAGTACATCTTGGAGAGATTTTCCTTTTGAGAAATTTTCTTCACAGTTGGAGAGATACTAAATGACTTGCCCAGGGTCACTTAGCTAGTAAATGGCAGAGCGAAGAAATGGACTCAAATGGTTTAGCTCCATAGGTTGCTTTTAATCTTTATACTATACATCCTGCTAAATAATATTGATTTAAACCTTAGCTAGTATTCATGAAATAGCAGACATTATATAGCTACCGTAAAAACTAAGTTTAGCTGACAAGTCAAAAAGAAGCAATTCTGAAAACAACTTTGGGAAACTCTATTAAGGATTCTTTGCTTATGATTTTTTTTAGCTTCTTAACCTTTCATGTAAAATGCCTATGACTTTACAGTAATATTGTACTCTACTCCACTTTCCCTTGAGAGAATGGAATTTCTCTTAGTATATTTTTACTCTTTTCCAGAATAAACATCTTTACCATGAAGCAATAATTTATGATCCAACTTTATGATCCAGCCTATAAATTATACAGGCTAAGGATGGACTGATATTTAATTAATGCAAACTGATATGATTTATTTTATAGTTTGATAGTTTTGTCTTCCAGCATCAATACATCAAAAAGTTGTACCTGAGCTTTTAATCCAGGGAAGTTGCAATTTTGATAAGTGGTAGTGGATATGATGCTGTATGATTCAGATTTCTCCCCAATTACATTTGAGGTAGGTGAGTTCATCACACATATGAGGAATATTTGAGGAATTTCATTAAACTGAAAGTCTGTTTAATCATTTAATTCTTTTATGGGGGGTGGAAATTTCAAAGTCAGTATGTGAAAAATCTAAATATGTGAGTATGCTGTGAAATGACTGTGTTCGTGGCTACTTTATTGTGTTGATGGTAATGAGTCCATTCTGCTATGCAGAGATACAGTACTGTGGCCAAATGGTACCCAGAGGTTTATCCCCATCACTTGGAGACTGGCCAGGGTTAAAGGCACAGTCAGCTCTCTTGATGAAACACTCCTCATATGTCAGCTTTAATTATCTATCTGTGGTTATGTTAAATTATTGAAAGGGCATAGGACTTTGGCTTTTTCTTTCTCTCTCTCCCTGTCTTTTCTCTGTTGCAGCATTTGCACAATAAGACATTTGGTCACATTCTCTTAAAGTGTTTTTTTTTAAAAAAAAAAAAAAAACAATGAGGCTTTCCCCAAACATCTGAAACTTACAAGAGTTATTTTTCCTAATACCCTCTTATGTTCAGTTAGTGTGGAATCAACCTCGTTTTGTGAAAAATGCAGTGGTGTGTGTGTACACACTTATGCTAGACACATTGGAAGTCAGAAACTTCAACGGCAGGTGACCTTTTGATCCCCAGCTTTCTGTCCTATGGCTGCTGCTGCTGCTGCTAAGTCGCTTCAGTCGTGTCCGACTCTGTGCGACCCCATAGACAGCAGCCCACCAGGCTCCCCCATCCCTGGGATTCTCCAGGCAAGAACACTGGAGTGGGTTGCCATTTCCTTCTCCCTGGTGGCTCAGAGGTTAAAGCGTCTGCCTGCAATGCAGGAGACCTGGGTTCGATCCCTGGGTTGGGAAGATCTCCTGGAGAAAGAAATGGCAACCCACTCCAGTATTCTTGCCTGGAGAACCCCATGGATGGAGGCGCCTGGTGGGCTACACAGTCCATGGGGTCGCAAAGAGTCGGACACGACTGAGCGACTTCACTTTTGCTTTCTCCAATGCATGAAAGTGAAGAGTGAAAGTGAAGTCACTCAGTCGTGTCCGACTCTTAGTGACCCCATGGACTGCAGCCTACCAGGCTCCTGGATCCATGGGATTTTCCGGGCAAGAGTACTGGAGTGGGGTGCCATTGCCTTCTCCGGTCCTATGGCTGAGGTGATGGCATTTACCCAATGACACATGTATTATGAAAGTAATTGCATGGGCTATGAGAAGTCAAAAGTATTAGCAGTTAAGTTACACCAGATTTCTATGGTTTGGGGGGAAGAGAAAGAGGATCAATGTGTGTTAAAGAGAAAGAAATCAGAGAGGACCATGTTTATAAGTGGTCACAGTAATGTTTCAATAAATAGTTCTTTACCTGGATCCTTCTGCCAGAAGTTGTACATTTGGAAATACAAAGTTTGGGAATTTTGTTGGCATTTTGGTTCTGGAGAGTCTTTTAACTAACACCTCACTCTATAACACAGCTAATGGTGAATACTCAGCATAGAGCCCTTGAACCTAGAGATTCCTGGGAAGGATCTAGAAAGAACTGGTCTCGGTTGTTGGGAATGCTTGGCATTAAATGCTTGGCTGTTTTTCTGTTTTCCTAGCCCTAGCCCTAGGAAGAATTCATCAGAGTTCCTCCATCATCATGACAGGGTCACCAATACAGAGAAATGGCTTCTGGGAAACAAGACATCGTAGAAATTGGTATAACAGAATGAAAGTAGTTGTGAGTGCTGGTATAGCTGTCACGGCTTGAAACAAAAGACTCTGATTCCACAGATGCAGGGGGACTGTGAACTGTTGTGTTCAGACAGTCCTAATGGTCTTGTGGAGAGGCAGCCTTCACTGCTGCTCTTGCCCACCCCACTTTCCCAGGCTGAACAAGGGGAGGACTTCTAGGGAGGAGGTGACCTTGGAAGGGAGCCTGTTCCTTCCACTTTCCTGATTTCGGGTGGAAAAGCTCATGACCCTTTTTGAAGCTGAGAGAGACAGGACTCAAGAGGATCATTAATAAAGATTGGGCAGGTAGTGGTGGTAGCATCCAACAGTTCTCCTCTCCACCAAGTCTCCCTGTAAGCTGGGACTGATGCTCATCTCTTCTCTGGAATGTGCTGAATTGCCAGACCAGCAGAGCTCTTATGCTGTCTGAGTTCCTGAGTGTGGACAAAGGTGACGCTGTCAAAGATGGCCAGGATGTTGCTAGTGCCCCACCCAAAGAAGGCATTTGAACAGAGGAACTCTAGTAACAAAAGACTGGGGCAGGGGCTGGGTAAGTGGTGGGAGAAAGAGGTCAGAGGTCCAAGCCACATCTCTAAAACCAGTATGATGAATGTATGGAAGAAGAGCACTGTAGAGAACCAATATCTCCACACAGAGTCAGCATTTGGATGCCTGCCTTACAGAGAGAATCAATAGTTCAGTGTTAACCCGAGGAGCAGAGAAACCCAACCCAGTGGGGCCTGCAGCATCCCTATGATGCCATCTTTAGAGAGACCATGGCCTGTCCTATCCATCCTCCAGCCCAACCCTAGAAGGGAAGTATAGGGAGGAAGAGAAAGAGCGAAGTGGGTAGACTAGACCTATCCCCTGCTGCAGCAACTACCACCACTGTTTTCGCTTGCTTTGGGGGTGTGGAATGGAAAGAAGACCTTGAATTGAACTTGAGATTGAAGTTTTAAATGAATAGGAGTGAGTTTTTTAAGGACTTGAAAAAGTGAAAGTCGCTCAGTGATGTCCGACTCTTTGCAACCCCATGGACTATTCAGTCAATGGAATTCTCCAGGCCAGAATACTGGAGTAGGTAGCCTTTTCCTTCCCCAGGGGATCTTCCCCAACCCAGAGACTGAACCCAGGTCTCCCTCACTGCATGCAGATTTTTTACCAGTTGAGCCACAAGGGAAGCCCAAGAATACTGGAGTGGGTAGCCTATCCCTTCTCCAGGGGATCTTCCTGACCCAGGAATCCAACCGAGGTCTCCTGCATTGCAGATGGATTCTTTACCAACTGAGCTATATTGTGGAATCTGAGTGAGGTCAGTTAGTAGTAGTAACTGGAGTACCCAGGGGCAAGGAGATATGAGATAGCATAGTTGAGAGGGAGCTGTTGTGGGAAAAATAAAGCTCACTGGACTTCTTTGGCTTACAGTGCTTAAGATTCTGTGCTTCCAATGCAGGGGGCATGGATTCGATCCCTGGTCTGGGAACTAAGATCCTATGTGTTACGTGGTGCAACAAAAACCAAACCAAACAAACTCACTTGTTTGTACTCCAGCAACTTAAGACTGCTTAATTATCCAATTACATTATTGTAGAATTGGAGAGCTTGAGATCATTCTCTAATTCTACCCCTTCATTTATTAAGCGTGGCTGTCCATGATCTCTCTCATTCTTCTAGGGAGCCACTAGAAGTATTGTTTATGGCACCATGGATAGGTAATGGAGGGTTATGGAGGGTTCTTTTACAATTTCATGGTGTAGAATAATAACAAGCCCCAAAACTGTCAAGATCTTGCATTATTTTTTTTAATTTTTGTAGCAGTTGGAAAAACATGGCTGTGGTTATCATTTCAACCTTACAGATAAGGAAGCCAAAGCTCTGAGAGGTAGAGAAACATGTTCCAGGTCTCCCAGATATTAAGTATGTCTGTGTTTGGTAGGGTAGAGGTGGGGGAGGGCAGAATTTTTTCCTCCCTATTT
Source organism: Capra hircus (assembly GCF_001704415.2). Classification (NCBI taxonomy): domain Eukaryota; kingdom Metazoa; phylum Chordata; class Mammalia; order Artiodactyla; family Bovidae; genus Capra; species Capra hircus. Next base: position 49,626,183 of record NC_030809.1, on the reverse strand, counting down.
TCTTTATTCCTCTAACTTGCAACCACCAGTAACCCAGGTTTCCAAAAAAACAATGATTCAAGAATACGTTTATCTGGTTGCATGGGGCCAGAGTTAGAGCAAAGTTAAGGTGGTTCAACCTTGCACTGTTCTGTGATTAAAGCAACCATCATCAACTGAGCTAGGGACACATATTTAAGTTGAAAGTCAGAAGGATCTAACACACAATGACAGATTTGAGGGGAGTGCTTTAGCATACTTTCAAAAGCTAACTTTTAGAAACCCTAAATATTAGTTTTCTATTGTTGCTTTAGCAAATTATCACAGTGTCTTTAAACAGTATATATTTGTTATCTTATAGTTCTAGAAGTCTGCAGCCTGAAATGTGTCTCAGTTCAGTTCAGTTCAGTCGTTCAGTCGTGTCCGATTCTTTGCGACCCCATGAATCGCAGCACCCCAGGCCTCCCTGTCTATCACCAACTCCTGGAGTTCACTCAGACTCACGTCCATCGAGTCAGTGATGCCATCCAGCCATCTCATCCTCTGTGGTCCCCTTCTCCTCCTGCCCCCAATCCCTCCCAGCATCAGAGTCTTTCCCAATGAGTCAACTCTTCACATGAAATGGCCAAAGTACTGGAGTTTCAGCTTTAGCATCATTCCTTCCAAAGAAATCCACAGGTTTCTCTCCTTTAGAATGGACTGGTTGGATCTCCTTGCAGTCCAAGGGACTCTCAAGAGTCTTCTCCAACACCACAGTTCAAAAGCATCAATTCTTTGGCGCTCAGCCTTCTTCACAGTCCAACTCTCACATCCATACACGACCACTGGAAAAACCATAGCTTTGGCTAGACGGACTTTAGTTGGCAAAGTAATGTCTCTGCTTTTTAATATGCTATCTAGGTTGGTCATAAGTTTTCATCCAAGGAGTAAGCGTCTTTTAATTTCATGGCTGCAGTCACCATCTGCAGTGATTTTGGAGCCCCAAAAAATAAAGTCTGACACTGTTTCCACTGTTTCCCCATCTATTTCCCATGAAGTGATGGGACCAAATGCCATGATCTTCGTTTTCTGAATGTTGAGCTTTAAGCCAACTTTTTCACTCTTCTCTTTTACTTTCATCAAGAGGCTTTTTAGTTCCTCTTCACTTTCTGCCATAAGGGTGGTGTCATCTGCATATCTGACGTTATTGATATTTCTCCCGGCAATCTTGATTCCAGCTTGTGTTTCTTCCAGTCCAGCATTTCTCATGATGTACTCTGCATATAAGTTAAATAAGCAGAGTGACAATATACAGCCTTGACGTACTCCTTTTCCTATTTGGAACCAGTCTGTTGTTCCATGTCCAGTTCTAACTGTTGCTTCCTGACCTGCATACAGATTTCTCAAGAGGCAGGTCAGGTGGTCTGGTATTCCCATGTCTTTCAGAATTTTCCACAGTTGATTGTGATCCACACAGTCAAAGGCTTTGGCATAGTCAATAAAGCAGAAATAAATGTTTTTCTGGAACTCTCTTGCTTTTTCCATGATCCAGCGGATGTTGGCAATTTGATTTCTGGTTCCTCTGCCTTTTCTAAAACCAGCTTGAACATCAGGAAGTTCACAGTTCACGTATTGCTGAAGCCTGGCTTGGAGAATTTTGAGCATTGCTTTACTAGCGTGTGAGATGAGTGCAATTGTGCGGGAGTTTGAGCATTCTTTGGCATTGCCTTTCTTTGGGATTGGAATGAAAACTGACCTTTTCCAGTCCTGTGGCCACTGCTGAGTTTTGCAAATTTGCTAGCATATTGAAGTGCAGCACTTTCACAGCATCATCTTTCAGGATTTGAAATAGCTAACTGGAATTCCATCACTTCCACTAGCTTTGTTCGTAGTGATGCTTGATGTCTGGCTCTAGATCACACCATCGTGATTATCCAGGTCGTGAGGATCCTTTTTGTACAGTTCTTTTTGTACAGTTCTTTTTGTACAGTTCTTCCGTGTATTCCTGCCACCTCTTAATATCCTCTGCTTCTGTCAGGTCCACACCATTTCTGTCCTTTATCGAGCCCATCTTTGCATGAAATGTTCCCTTGGTATCTCTAATTTTCTTGAAGAGATCTCTAGTCTTTCCCATTCTGTTCTTTTCCTCTATTTCTTTGCATTGATCACTGAAGAAGGCTTTCTTATCTCTTCTTGGTATTCTTTGAAACTCTACATTCAGATGCTTATATCTTTCCTTTTCTCCTTTGCTTTTCGCTTCTCTTCTTTTCACAGCTATTTGTAAGGCTTCCCCAGACAGCCATTTTGCTTTTTTGCATTTCTTTTCCATGGGGATGATCTTGATCCCTTTCTCCTGTACAATGTCACGAACCTCACTCCATAGTTCATCAGGCAATCTATCTATCAGATCTAGGCCCTTAAATCTATTTGTCAGTTCCACTGTATATTCATAAGGGATTTGACTGAGGTCACACCTGAATGATCTAGCGGTTTTCCCTGTTTTCTTCAATTTCAGTCTGAATTTGGTAATAAGGAGTTCATGATCTGAACCACAGTCAGCTCCTGGTCTTGTTTTTGTTGACTGTATAGAGCTTCTCCATCTTTTGCTGCAGAGAATATAATCAATCTGATTTCGGTGTTGACCATCTGGTGATGTCCATGTGTAGAGTCTTCTCTTGTGTTGTTGGAAGAGGGTGTTTGCTATGACCAGTGCATTTTCTTGGCAAAACTCTATTAGCCTTTGCCCTGCTTCATTCCGTATTCCAAGGCCAAATGTCAAGGGCGGTAGCAGGAAGGAGCAACCCCACACCCAAGGCCAGGGGTGGCAGCCGGGAGGGGCAACCCCACATCCAAGAAATGTGTCTCCCTGTGCTTAAATTAAGGTATTGGCAGGGCTGTGTTCCTTTTGGGGCGTCCCTGGTGGCTCAGTGGTAAAGAATCTGCCTGCAGACCTGGGTTCCATCCCTGGTTCGGAGAGACCCCCTGGAGAAGGGAAGAAATCCACTCCAGTATTCTTGCCTGGAGAATTCCATGGACAGAGGAGTCTGGTGGGCTAGGGGAAAGTCCATTTTCTTGCCCCTTTCAGCTTCTAGAGTCTGCTACATTCTTTGGATCCTGGCCCCTTGTTTTCAAAGACAGCAACAGCCAATGAAGTCTTTCTCACATCATACTACCTTACGCTGCCCCATGCTGACTCTTCTCTCTCTTCCATCTTTAACTATCCTTGTGATTACATTTGGCTCACCTGCATAATCCAAGATGATCTTCCTATTTTAAAGTCAGTTGATTAGTAATCCTAATTCCATCTGTAATCTTCTCTGTCATGGAACCTAATATGGAACCAAATGGAACCTAATATGGAACCTGTCATGGAACCAAACCACGAAACCAAATTCTGAGGAATAGGACATAAAAGTCTTTGGGGACCATTATTCTATCATATCCTGGTTTCAGAACTAGGTCATTGTTGGTTGTGATGATTTTTTCCCATTCTAAATGAACTTTATTAAGATATAAATATAATTTGTTACAATATGAACAGTCTATTGGATTAAGATTTAGGATTTTAATAGTAGTTTTAATAAAATAGTTTATGGATCTTAGGAGCATTTAATTTCTAACTAAATCTTCATTTTTACTTTAATATGATATACTTTTTATACTTTAAAATATAGAGCTTTAGTAGACAATTAACTAAAAGAATCCTTACAGTTTACCTCATAATAGTTGAATCTACCTCTTAACAGGTCTGGAAACAGACTTAGAGGGATTATTGACTTCCTCAAATCATAAAGCGAACTGATGGAGAACTAGTACCAATGTCTTCCAACTTCTTATGACCTGAACTTCATAAGAGTTAAAAAGAAGGGGATCCAGATTTATGGATTTCATTCTTAATATATTCTTCACAAGAACTGAACAATGAGTTTCAGGTTCTCACAACATCCTTGTGCCCTTGACTTGACTCTGAGTAGAATGTACTTCTGAAAACTCTCCGGGAAAATTGATTCAACTGATCTGTCTTTGGAGGAGATGTCCTCTATTATCTTCACTGTTAAAAGTTTAAAACTTTATAAATTATAATGAGGAAGAAGAGGTGATGTTCCAGACTGAGGAAGATTTTTTTTTGTGTGGTTAAAAATGTAGGTTTTTTTTTTTTTTTTTCCTTTAAGAAGTTTTTTGATGAGTCCTCCTGACCAGAGTGTAAAATCAGTTATTTAATTTACCTCCTTTTAACTTAAATAAGTTAATAAGTTTCAATAGAAGAATTATATTGTAGAATCTACTCATAATAGCCATACACAAAACACACCCTTACCTGGGACAGAGAAAGGGAGTTTCCAGCCTGTATGGCAATGCAAACTGTTAAAATAAGAATAAATCCAGTTTCCTCAGTGGTGCATATATTAAAGAGTAATTTCCAGGCAAGCTCACATCATAGAGAACCAATTGCTGTCTGGTTTCATGGACAGTAATACCAGCTTATGGAATGTTTTCCATAGTATAAAGCTTATTAAAAGCCATAAGAGAAAAATAGCATTCACCACTGACATTAGGATTAACTGACAATGGGGTGGCATTAAATAAAATGCAAAAAGTTGGAATCATAATTTTAAAAATCCTGGATCTAGATATTGGATATTTATTTGAACAAAAAAAAACTTTGCACCGGATATTTTTGTTGTTCTGAACTCCTTCAAGAAAAGTCTGGAGAAAACCAAACAGTGATTTAAGTCCTTTAACAACCATGTGTAATATGTCATTATCTTTTAAAAATCTGCTTTCTTATGAGGAACGAAACATTGTTCTGAGGCTTCTTATGGACATAAAAGCTCAGCTTTGTGTTTATCTGATTATGTCTTAGATCCTTCTGAACCCTTATTCATGGTTTCAGTTTTGATTTTTAGATTTTACAGTTGAAAATGACTTGAGCATTTTAAAGGACAAGTTGATGACTAAGGCAGATTATTTGTCTTATTCCTATAAGGATCTTGGTGCTATGACCCTCAAGGGACTGTCTTTGCAGTTTGCTTCAAATACTCTTCTTTTGTCATTTGGATGTTTTCCTTCATTCTGTTTTGTCTTCTAGAATGTGTCATTGGTAGTACAAACAAAAGCATTGTTTGCTTTAATGGCTGGCTTGATCTACATCAGAATTTTAAATTTCACTATTAAAGGTATTGAAAGAGGAATTTAAGTGAGAATATTTATACATGAATCTTTGAGCCTTTGTAATGAGGGAGTTCATGCTGCATATTTATAAATACTTGCATTTATGAATCTGATACAAGAATCTGATAGTCTGTCTTAAGGGAGCCTTTGCCGGGTGTCAGGTGCCATAAAAGCGCTAGAATAAGAACCCCTGTGGACGAGGGGACACTGGCCTCCACTTAGCAAGGAGCTCGTTCTCTTGCAAGGGAGCCAGTTCCATTTTCAGTTGCTTCTATTGTTTAAAGCTAGGTTGCTCTAGCAAACATGTGTTGACTGGAACAATATTAGAAGCTATCTCTAATAAGTAATGTTCTGTAACTAGGCGGGTTCTTCTCAATCAAGTAAGTAACTCTGATCCATAAAGAAGTTCAGGGATCCAGTTTCCTTTTGTCTCCGTTTTGGTCATTCTCTAGGATGGTTTTCTCCCTTTGATTAAACTGGCCCCCTATCACATCCCTCTTCTGTACCATACGAAGAGGGAAAAAGAAAGGAGGGAAACAACTTTATTTTAAGGAAGTTATCAGTAAGTTGCACATATCACTTCTACTTTTATTCCATTGGTGTATTGGTGATATGGCTACAACCAGCTGGGAAATGTAGTCTCTACCTAGGTAGTTATGTGCTCAGCTTAAAGTTTAGGAGATTCTTATTAGTAAAATGAAGAAAAAGAGACTGTTAGTTTTGATAAAATGATTAGTCATGAAATATTAATTGGAGAAGGAATCAAAGTGTTTTGTAATATGAGGGAATTAAACATTACTCTGATCTATTTTGGAGTTCCTATTGTTTGATCTGGTTAGGGCAACTGAACATGGCTCATGTGCTGCTAGGTCTTATTCCAATACCTGTAATGAACCAGTTAACTTCACAATTACTTTTCATACACATGAACTGCACTTTGCATCCTGACTCAAAATTCATATCACATGTGAAATACAGAGAAGCCCCAAACAAGAACAATCAAGGATGTCCTGAGTAACAACTGTGTTGGTGGGAAAGAATCTGATGGTCTGTCTTACAGGAGCCTTTGCCGGGTGTCAGGGGCCATAAAAGCACTAGAATAAGAACCCCTGTGGACGAGGGGACACTGGCCTCCACTCAGCAAGGAGCTCCTTCTCTTACAAGGGAGCCAGTTCCATTTTCAGGTTGCTTCTGTTGTTTGAAAAACTTATGTTGAGCCCAAATCAAATTCTTCCATGATGCATTTCTTAGTCAGTCCAATTTCTGTCTCAGGAACTGGGAAGAGTAAGTTTAAGTTCTCATGTGACAACCCTTGACATACTTGAAGGGAGTTATATGGAAGTCTCCTCCCACACTCCACTGCGGTAATGACGCCTGATATTTGAGTGCTCATCAGTTTCCAGACACAGTCCTAAGCACTTCGTATGTTTTAACTCATGAAATTCTCACTAGGCTTATGAAATGGGTGATGTCTACCCTATTTTCATGGATGAGGAGACTGAGGGACAGATGGGTTAAATCAAGTGCTCATATTCACACAGCAAATAAGTGGCATGTTCTGATTTGGCAGTGTTTAATTTAAAATGCCCCTTGACTACAACATTGGTTACTATACTAGGGGTACTGTGATCCACTATAGTGGAGTGTTTTAGCTCCATTTTTTCTGGAGATTATATTTCTATGACTATAATCATCACAGGAATTTTCCTTCTGGAGATTAAAAAAAAACCAACAACTCAACATGTTCCATTGACAGCAGTTTAGCAAACTGTCCTTGTATTCCACATGCTATGCTTCTGAATTTGGGAGGATATGATGGATTGATTGAAGGCAGGCTTGCTGTAGCAGCTGCATTAAATTTTAAATGATATATAATGTCATTGTACTTTTCTTAAATAGGGTGATTTTAGTTGATTTAGTCAGTAGTTATTAAAAGAAACCTTCTTATCTCTACCAGAAAAGTTCTGTAAACCAACCAGCAGTTTGTAATTGTTACCATTTTTGCTCCTTCTTGTCAAGACAGTTGTACAGTTTTTTGCTAGAGGGTCAAGTGTGTGCAAAGATGGATTTCAACTTCCTCAAATTCTAGAATAAGAGAATGAGCTACTCATGAATTTAGCTCCACTTAGTTTACCAAATGATTTTTACATACTTACTCTGTTACGGCATAATGCTATGTGCTCGGCCTCTGCTCTAAAAATCTCATATTAATGAACTTTTTTCTTGCTTCAAGTTGATTGAGTTTTAGGAAAAGCTTCCATAGCCTCCACCTTGGCACTTAGCCTGAAGGGACACCTAAAACTTGGTAAAGGCATCTGTTAGAAATAGCTTCCTCATTAATTTAGCTAAATCTTTCACATTTCGTTTTCACCTTACAATTCAATGAAATCTTTGCTTTTGTTAAACAAAGATCTCTTACAGCTAATTATTTCTGACTTTTTTTTTCTCCTGGAATTAGGCTCATTTTGGGAAATTCTGTGAATATAAACAAAATGTGAATAAAAACTTGACTAAAAGTATTTAAAAAATCATGTCTGACTCAGACTCAGGTTTTCTGTGTGTTTAAGTTTCTGTTTTCCTTGTTAGATTATAAATTCCTTAAAAGCAAGAACTCATTCAAACTGTTCAGTTTGTGGTCTCTAAAAGAGAGGGTGTAATGCTCTGTAAAAATGCAGGCCTTAAATAAATAATGACCACTCTTAACAATAAATCCTTAAAATTTAGAAAAGAAGTTAACCATGAAATTGGCAGCTATTAATTTGTTGTAATAGTATGGTTAAGGGGCAGTGCTGTCTATTTCTTTCTGCAGGCTTACAGTCAAGGCTGCTGAGACTCTGAGGAGCTTCCTCCTGGTCTTCTTAGGTGTTGTCACCTACCAGGTTCTTATGAGTGAGACGCAGGTCATTGGGTGGAAGAGGATATAAAGGATATAACATTTTCCACCTCTCTTAATACTCCTTAGATTTAAATACTCCCTAGATTTAAATCTGTTATTATAATTTTTGGTATCATGTTGTTATGTTTGTTTTTTAAATTGAGATATAATTGACACATGACACTATTCTTGTTTCAGGCTTCCTAGATGGCGCTGTTGGTAAAAAATCTGCTTGCCAATGCAGGAGGTGCAGGAGATGCGGGTTCCATCTCTGGGTCTTCAGGGAAGATGCCCTGGAGAAGGAAATGGCAACCCACTCCAGCACTCTTGCCTGGAAAATTCCACAGACAGAAGACCTTGGTGGGCGATAGTCCATGGGGCCGCAAAGAGTCAGATACGACTGAAGAGACTGAGTACACGCTCATTCTTGTTTCAGGTGTATGACATAATTCAGTATGTGCGTATACTGTGAAATAATCACCACAGGAAGTTTAGTTAACATCACCACATATAGTTACATTGTAAGAACTTTAAAGATTTATTCTCTTCAGTTCAGTTCAGTTCAGTCGCTCAGCCGTGTCCGACTCTTTGCGACCCATGAATCGCAGCACCCCAGGCCTCCCTGTCTATCACCAACTTCCGGAGTTCACTCAGACTCACGTCCATCGAGTCGGTGATGCCATCCAGCCATCTCATCCTCTGTCGTCCCCTTCTCCTCCTGCCCCCAATCCCTCCCAGCATCAGGGTCTTTTCCAATGAGTCAACTCTTCACATGAGGTGTCCAAAGTATTGGAGTTTATTCTCTTAGCAACTTTCAAATATACAGTGTTATTAACTATAGTTACTGTTACATCCCCTGGCTTATTTTATAACTTAAAGTTTGTGCCTTTGACTACCTTCATCCATTCCCCTCATTTCACATCTTCACCCTACCCCCACCCCCTATCTCTGACAACCACCAGTCTAACCTGTTTTCTGTATCTGTGAGTTCAGGTTTTTTGTTTGTTTTATTCCACATATACGTGTGCATACTCAGTTGCTCAGTTGCGCTGGAGATTTTGCAACCCTATGGACTGTAGTCCACCAGGCTCCTCTGTCCATTGGATTTTCCAGGCAAGAATACTGGTTGCCATGCCCTCCTCCAAGGGATCTAACTGGAGAAGATTGAATCCAGGGTCTGCCACATGGCAGGTGGATTCTTTACTGTCTGAGCCACCAGGGAAGCCCAAGAATTTTGGAGTGGGTAGCCTGTTCCTTCTCCAGGGGACTTTCCCAACCCAGGGATCAAAGCCTGGTGTCCTTTGTTTTCTGCATTGGCAGGTGGATTCTTTACCACTGAACCACCTGAGAAGCCCACATATAAATGAAATCATATGGTATTTGTCTTTCTCCAACTTATTTCACTTAGCATAATGCCCTCTAGGTCCATTCATGTGGTCATAAATGGCAGGAATGCCTTTTTTATGGCTAGATAGTATTCTGTGGTGTATGTACCACAAATTCTCTATCTATTCCATCGATGGGCACTTAGGTTGTTTCTGTATCTTAGCTACTGTAAATAATGCTGCAATGAACATGGGAGTATAGATATCTTTTTGAGATAATATTTTTGTTTCCTTCAGATAAAAATACCCAGATGTGGAATTGTTGGATCTGCAGCTTCTTTTATTAAGCACTCTGAAAGAATTGGAAGTTTGCCTGGAATTCTTGTGCAGACCAATCATGGATTTAATCTGAATTAAAGATAATGTATTGCTGCTGAATGACACTGGGTCCAATCCAAGCCACCACCCCCAGTAAACTTAATTGAGTAGTCCTGTGTTCTTGGATGATGCTGTAGACCTTTTCTGTAGAACATAAAGGAAGTATTCTGCTATGTGTTATATTCTGCAAGGTTGTATCAGCTATAACCTTGATTTCAACAAGAGGGAACTAAATTAGAAAATATGCTGGGAAATACATCACCCTTTGTTTATTCTTTGTTAGTCTTATCTCACCAACTCTGACAGAGAGACACCACATATTAGACTTTACTTGTGTTCCTACTAAGTGTTAGTAGGAACATATAACGATTTTTTTTCTCTCCCAAGATTGAGTCAAGATGACTTTTTTTCTTACATAGTCCCGGAAGAAGCCTTTATCTGAGTTAATGCAGTCTGCTGTTGCTAGGTTTACTTTTCTTAGTAGGAACTTAAATCTTTGGGTGACAGCTTGGGCAGAGAAGGAAATGCAAACGTGAGAATTTGACCTGGGATCCTGGCATCTCATCTTTGCTGCTTACTAACTGTGTGATCATGAGCAACTTTTAAAACTTTCCTAAGCCTCAGCTTCTTTGTTGATAAAATGGGATTTATTGGCTGTTTTGCAAATTTGCTGTAAGGACCGGTGGTGAGGAATATAATAAGTATATCTATGGATATATTTGAGATATATTTCAAGCTATACCTGAAAAAGAGAGGATTTGGCAATCCATTTAACTAGCAGCTCCTCTATTAAAAATTCTGCCTATTGCTCAGTGGTGGAAAGTCTATAACTACAAAAAATTTAAATACATGGTTTATATGCATTCCTGGTAGCTGTGGTCAATATTTCCTTCTGAGTGGTTTTTCACGCAGCCTTCCAACATCAGTGTAATAGTGCTATAAGAAGCAGTCCTACTGGCTGCCACCATCTCTTCAGCAAACTGTGTATGACATTCATTCAGTCACATTATCTCCTTCTGTTATCTGAGGATACCTTGCTCACAGTTGCTTAGGTTAATGTGTGTGAATGTAGACCGTGTCTGGCATCTGAGCTCTGTCATCTATGTACAGCCTTATTCTGTGAGCTACAACTAAAATAAAAACAGTGTTAAATCTTTAGGTAATTATATATAAAGAAATTTCTTAGTTATTATAGATTTTGACTTTTTCATTCAAATGAAAAATTGAGTTGATACATAATACCACATATGCCAGAGCCGGGAAGGAGGTGGACATGGTATCTCATTATTCAGTGTTTTTATATTATTAAATCTTTAGATATATGTTGAATGTCTCTGTTGGAGCCAAGGCCATTGAAATTTGACTCTGCTAACAGCCTTTTTGGCAATACTGATCAAATTTTTTTCATGCCATGATACACTTGGCAAACTTATTTTTAATGATTGATTCATTCATCTGCTCATTGATGCTTCTGTTATTTGTGACAAGATTATAATTTGTAATACAGAAATTCAGAAGTGACACAGACATACTTTATACCCAATGTACTAAAATTATAATCCCAAATAGAAAGTAGTTGTTATAAGAGGGTTTAGATCTGAGCTAGATGCTTAAAAATGCATATTGGATAAATGAATGCATCCGTGTTTGTAAATGTGTTTCCTGAATACTGCCATACCCCCGGCTTTGTCCTTCTGTCTGTTCCTGATCCCCCTGGTTGTCATTGCTAGTGGCCTGGATGTCATCTTTGCTCCCTCCTTCTCTCTCCCATCATATCTGATCTATTATCATGTTCTCTTGATTCTGTCTCCTGAATAGTTCTCACTGCTATTCTATTAATAGTTCTGGCTACTTCTACGCTTAGCTTCTATTACCCATGGCATCTTCCTCACTGATTTTCTGCCTCCCACCACTTCTTTTTCATAATCTATTATCCAGAATAGTAGCTAGAGTCATATTTCTAAAAGGCAAATCTAATTGTATCATTTCTCTCCTTAAAACTTTGATGACTTCTCAGTGGCCCAGGAGTAAAGTACAAACCCTTTCATTTAACTCAGGAAGTTCTGATACAACATAGATCTTCCCTTATCTCTCCAGTTCCATCTCCTACCATTTCCTACGCTCATATTCCGTTCTGTGGTATGCTGTTCTGTGCTTAGTCTCTCAGTCGTGTCTGACTTTTTGCAACCCCACGGACTGTAGCCTGCCAGGCTCCTCTGTCCATGGGGATTCTTCAGGCAAGAATACTGGAGTGAGTTGTGTTGCCCTCCTCATTCTGTTCTATGAGATTACACTATATACACAGCATAGGGCCCTCCTGATAGCTGATGAATATATATTAGCTATTCTTATCTCTCACATGGCTTCTCTGAAGGTGGCATAATTGGAAAAAGAAAGTTTTTAGGAGCATTAAACAAGGAGGTGAGAAGGGAGAGAAACTCATATTTGACAAGAAGATATAATAAATATGGGTAGAAGCTGACAATTAAGTGGATAATGAATACCGTGATAGATAATAAGAAATTATTAAATCCAGTAAATGCTTGAAAAACCTTTCTGAGGGATGATTTTTGAAAAATAACTCAGGGTAGCATATGAAAAAGGACTCTGTTGGATCTTAAGTTTGTTGTTTCCTGAGATTATGATCTAGTTTAGAAAAGTTGCCAGATATTCACTCTTTAAGGTTTACATTGTTTTCCAAAGTTCCCCAAATGGTCATGGCACTGTTATTAAGTGTTTAGTTGGCTATAGAATTTCCTTAAATTGTGAATTTTAGTCAATGGAATATGATGACTCACAGGGAATGTAACTGTTTTCTGTTTTAGCTTACTGATCTTTGTGTGGTCAAAAGTCTACATTTCTAATACTCTGAGATTAAAAAGTGTGTATAAAGCTAACATTTTGCGTCTAGTGTGATAAATATTGTTAATAATTTGAGTCTGAATCATTTAGATCATGCTATAGGGATGAAATAGTGAAAATTTTTCTGCTACTGTTTTTCTGTGGTGTTGTTATAATTGTTTGAAGATTTGTTTTCATTCAGTTCAGTTCAGTTGCTCAGTCATGTCCCACTCTGCAATCCATGGACCACAGCATGACAGGCCTCCCTGTCTGTCCCCAGCTCCTGGAGCTTATAAAACTCATGTCCATTGAGTTGGTGATGCCATCCAACCATCTCATCCTCTGTTGTCCCCTTCTCCTCCCACCTTCAATCTTTTCCAGCATCAGGGTCTTTTCAAATGAGTCAGTTCTTCGCATCAGGTGGCCAAAGGATTGGAGTTTCAGCATCAGCATCAGTCCTTCCAATGAATATTCAGGACTGATTTCCTTTAGGATGGACTTGTTGGATCTCCTTGCAGTCCAAGGGCCTCTCAAGAGTCTTCACCAACATCACAGTTGAAAAGCATCAATTCTTCGGCACTCAACTTTCTTTATAGTCCAACTCTCATACCCATACATGACTGCTGGAAAAACCGTAGCTTTGACTAGATCGACCTTTGTTGCAAAGTAATGTCTCTGCTTTTCAATATGCTGTCTAGGTTGGTCATACTTTTCTTCCAAGGAGCAAGTGTCTTTTGATTTCATGGCTGCAGTCACCATCTGCAGTGGTTTTGGAGCCCCTCAAAATAAAGTCTTTCACCGTTTCCATTGTTTCCCCATCTATTTACCATGAAGCGATGGGACCGGATGCCATGATCTTAGTTTCCTGAATGTTGAGTTTTAAGCCAACTTTTTCACTCTTCTCTTTCACTTTCATCAAGAGGCTCTTTAGTTCTTTTTTGCTTTCTGCCATAAATGTGGTGTCATCTGCATATCTGAGGTTATTGATATTTCTCCCAGCAATCTTGATTCCAGCTTGTGCTTTATCCAGTAAGCATTTCTCATGATGTACCCTGCATAAAAGTTAAATAAGCAGGGTGACAATATACAGCCTTGATGTAGTTTTTTCCCGTTGTGGAACCAGTCTGTTGTTCCATGTCCAGTTCTAACTGTTGCTTCTTGACCTCCATACAAATTTCTCAGGAGGCAGGTCAGGTGATCTGGTATTCCCATCTCTTTCAGAATTTTCCACAGTTTATTGTGATCCACAGTCAAAGGCTTTGGCATAGTCAATAAAGCATAAGTAGATGTTTTTCTGGAACTCTCTCGCTTTTTTGATGATCCAACAAATGTTGGCAATTTGATCTCTAGTTTCTCTGCCTTTTCTAAATCCAGGTTGAACATCTGAAAGTTCACGGTTCACATACTGTTGAAGCCTGGCTTGGAGAATTTTGAGCATAACTTTGCTAGCGTGTGAGATGAGTGCAACTGTGCAGTAGTTTGAGCATTCTTTGGCATTGCCTATCTTTAGTTTGGAATAGATAGAGTTTTTGAAAATATCAATATTTCAGTGATACTGTGTGAAACTTTGTGCAAGAGATTGGTTGGTTTATCTGATACCTTTTGTTGAATATCTTTGGAATAGTATAAATACTACATAAAGGATTATCTTACATTGTAGAGGTATTTTGATCATCAAAATTACCTTTGAACTCAAAATTTAAGAAAACTGACAGTAAAAAACAAAATGTGGAAAACATTTTATTTAATAGCTTTGAATTTTAAAATTGAATTCAACATTTTAATTTTCTCTGATTCAATGTATGTTTGATTAAGTAGAATTGTTACTTAGCGTAGGATTTAAAAATTCTTATGTCTGGGTGATTGTGACTTAATAATCAAGTATGGATTTTGGAAAAACATTCAGTAATGGTAATTTAGATGTTTAAAGATAAATCTTTTCTATCTTCTCACAGCTTTACCATGTTAAACAAACCTTTGTAAAAGTATCCACAGGGTAATGTGAAATGCACATGTTTGGGCAAAATATTGATTGCTCTGATCACTGTTATAATTATGTACATAAGCCAATAATTGACTATTCTAATTACTATGATTTGGGTAAAAGTACATACTAAAAGCTGTTATGCTCCTTAAGTAGCATATCAAGAACAAATGGAAACAGAGTACCTTTACCTTTCCTAAAATAATTCTATAAATATACTGTATGCCTTAAACTTATACAGTGATGTATAGCAATTATTTTTCAATGAAACTGTAAAAATTCACATAAGCAGCATATAGTTTTTCATTATAAGTATGTCCTATGCAAAGATTATTCATTGTTTATCTGAATTTCAAATTTAACTGGCATCTTGTATTTGTTAAGTTTGGCAATCCTAGCTGTAGGTGATTGGGTAAAACATAGGTAACAGTAAGTGAAAGTGAAAGTGGCTCAGTTGTGTCTGACTTTTTGTGACCCCGTGACTGTTATTCTCCAGGCCAGAATAATGGAGTGGGTAGCTTTTCCCTTCTCCAGGGGATCTTCCCAACCCAGGGATCGAACCCAGGTCTCCCACATTGCAGGCAGATTCTTTACCAGCTGAGCCACAAGGTAACAGTAAAGGAATATTTTTCTTATGAAACTGAATTTTTCTGTAAAATTTCTCCAGAATCAGATAAAGAATATCTTGGTCACCAAGCTGCTAAGTTAGTCTAGAGCTTGTATCTGAACCCAGGGAATTAGTCTTAAGAGCTATACTTTATCAGTAATTTCCACATACTGGTGTTTGTGTTAGAGAAGTTAAAAGTACTGTGATTCTAGGGGGTTTCCTGGTTGCCTGGTGGTTAGGGTTCTGGGCTTTCACTACTGTGGCCTGGGTTCAATCCTTGGTCAGGGAGCTGAGATCCTAAAGCCATGTAGTACAGTCGAAAAAAAAAAGTAATTCTTATGTTTTGCATTTTCTATCCTGTAGTATAATGAGGTTTTGCTCTATTAGAGTCACTAAAATACATCTTTTATTTTACCTTTAGAATTTAACTCAGTAAATTGATTTTTTTTCATTTCTAGTTAGGTATTTTGGACTTTCGAATTTTCAAAAAACACATAGATTTTAGCTGTCCAATTTTAACCAATGTTATTAGTTTAACCAAATGTTTTTGTTTGCTGCATGATTAATAATGCTTTGCTTTTAACTTTCTTGTTAAGACTGAATTACTGTGCTTGTACCATGGAACTGGGAGGCAGCTATGATTTGAACTGCATACTCTTCTGCTTGTTTCTTTAGCTTGGCTGGCCTTTGCCTCTTCTGCTGCAGGCATCCATCATCCAGTGCTCTTTCCATGCTATAGGACACAATTTTTCCCCCATGAATGACAGTAGTTACCCTTTATGACCTGCTGCTGCTGCTGCTAAGTCACTTCAGTCGTGTCTGACTCTGTGCGACTCCATAGATGGCAGCCCACCAGGCTCCCCCGTCCCTGGGATTCTCCAGGCAAGAACACTGGAGTGGGTTGCCATTTCCTTCTCCAATGCATGAAAGTGAAAAGTGAAAGTGAAGTCACTCAGTTGTGTCCTACTCTTAGCGACCCCATGGACTGCAGCCTACCAGGCTCCTCCATCCATGGGATTTTCCAGGCAAGAGTACTGGAGTGGGGTGATGACCTAGCCCTCATTAATAATTAGGCAGGTACCACATATGAGATCTTCATATGATCATTCACATGAATGATCTTCATTCATTCATTCTTTTATAAATATAAATGCATAAAATCTGACAGTCACAAAAAACATGAAACTAGAACTACTAAAATATGAATATGAAAAACATTGTAAGCTATACTGGTTAAAAATAATTTCTTGAGAATTATTGAAATGACTTAGCTTAATTATTTTATTTTTTAATATCTTTTTTGTCTTTTCTGCTCTAATAGAACCTTTCTTTAAAAGGAAACCTGATAGTAATCCCAATTTAGAACGTTCAAGAATAAAGAAGA
Organism: Capra hircus; assembly: GCF_001704415.2. Taxonomy (NCBI): domain Eukaryota; kingdom Metazoa; phylum Chordata; class Mammalia; order Artiodactyla; family Bovidae; genus Capra; species Capra hircus. The sequence goes on along the minus strand of NC_030809.1, from coordinate 49,609,659 downwards.
TACTTTGATAAATAACAGAAACACAGACCAGGAGCTATTATTTAAAAAGATAAGGGCTTATTTACTAATTAATCAATTTAATTAAACATGCTGATGTTGGAGTATATCAATAAATGGACTAAATTTTTTTCAGAGTTTTTTTCCTTAGTCTACATCTTATATTTTACAAACAAACTCTATGAAAGAATCTAATGTGATTCTAATGAGTGGTGTAAAATAGTATCAATTACAGTGATATATTTGTGTTTAAACATGTTTATCATTATTTCAGTATACAACTTCAGATAATATCTTGAAATCTCTCAAATGACAATCATACAATTGAAATATCCATGATTTAAAAGCCTTCTGAACTCTATATTAAAATCATAGAATTTGTACGAAACCAACAAAATGGGTATGATGTTGAATGGTATTTTCTTTTTGTTGTGGTAAAATATATATGCTAAGCTGCTTCAGTCCTGTCCAACTCTTTGAGACCCTGTGGATTGTAGCCCGCCAGGCTCCTCAGTCCATGAGATTCTCCAGGCAAGAATACTGGAGTGGGTTGCCATTCCTTCCTCCAGGGATCTTCCCAAGCCAGGGATGGAACCTGTGTCTCGTATGTCTCCTGCACTGGCAAGTGGGTTCTTTACCACTAGTGCCACCAGGGAAGCCCCCTCAAAACATAGATTCACGATTTTAACTGTTTTTAAATGTACAGTTTATTGGCATTAAGTACATTAACGTTATTGTGCAATCATTACCACTGTCCATCATCAGAACCTTTTCATCATTCCAAATTAAAAGTTCTGCCCCATTAAACAGTCACTCTCCATTCTCTTCTCCCTCCCATTTGTGGCAACCACCATTCTACTGTCTGTTTTTGTGAATTTGTGAAGGCTATTTTCAATAGTGCTAACAATTGATAGTAATATGAGCAGCACAAGAAGGTGGGAAAAATCAGAAATTGGAATCAAACCCTTTCTGTCATTCTCTACCTAGTAATTTAGACTCAATTGTCTGACTTCTGTAAGCATCAATCTCCTCACCTCTAAAGTGAAACTAAGCCTTTACTGTGCTTTAGGGAGGATAAGATGAGATAATGTATGTAAAGTATCTGGCTTCAGACTATTATTGTATATATGGAATGTTCTGAAAATATTAACTTATTTTTTTCAGCTAGACAGTTTTTAAATGACTTCTGCAAGAGCTAGTAAAAAATAGCTTAATATTAGGGCATTGTAAATTCAAATCTACCTATTACCCACATGGTTTACATGACATTTTTTTTTTAACCTGGGAAAATGGAAATTGCAAATTATTGCCTTTTACAAACTAAAATTTTGAACAGTTGTTTTATATATCTACAGAAATAAAAATTTTAGCTTCTGCTGGTAGAAAACTAAATAGTGCTTAAACTCATGAATTTTATTTTATTTTTTTAAATCATTATCTATTTCTCCTATTCAAATTATACTGTTCGTAAACAATCCATGTTCATTTGTCCAACTGACTAATTGTCACTTTCATCTTGGAACATGTAGAGGAAATAAAAAGAGGTTTAATGTAAGTTTACCAAAATTTTGTTAACTCTGGTAAGGATTTATAAAGCAAGTATGTATTATAGGAATCATAGTGTATTAAAAACAGCCACTCAAATAATCAAGGTGTGCAAATTTAGCCAAATTTTTAAGTTACATATTCAACTATTTTTCATATACCTCTTGACAAGTATTTACTGAGAAATTTCTTGTTGTAAAGTATTAAAGACTAGTTTCTATGAGGGATAAAGAGTCTAAATTATGGTCTCTTTCCTCCAAAGAGTTTACAGTCAGTCCCCTTGGAAAGGGTTCCATCTGTGCATTAAGGTTGTAGTTTAGTAAATTCAAGGACGTTGGTTCTGAGAGAAAGATGACAGTTTAGGCTGCAGCCATGTTGTGGCTTCATCTCAGGATGAAGATGAGATCCTCATTTAAATGAGGCCCTGGGACTTAGACAAAAGACAAGAGAGTTAGCTACATGAATGGTTTTTTGCACACTAATGAAAAAAGCAGAATATTGACACAATTTGTAAACCTTGTTCCCTAAATAATAAGTATATTTTAAATGTTCAACAAAAGGTTCAAGTTTAATAATAATTTTCAGATGTTATTTCTCTCTGTGGTCTCCATTTGCTTAGCTATTTTCTTTTATTAAAGATAGAAGAACCTGTTTGAAGGGCATCAGAAATATATTAAGATTGCACCTCAAGCTCAGTCCACTTCAGGCCACTTATCTTCCCCACTTCTTCCATACAGATGGGCGCCAAAAATCCAACTGGGCTGCATTAAGGGTGGGAGTCAAAGGATGGGGTATGTAGAGCTAGGATTGAATGGGGCAAATGGAAAGGCTTCTCGCAATGACAGGGGAATGAACCAGTGATGCACCTAAATGAGTGGAGCATTTCAATACACACATTTAGAGAATAACACTGTTAGCTAAAACTAGATTTCTGGAAAAAATTTTGGTACTTTCTTCCAAAAGCTGTGTTGGTCCTTAGTGATCATGTTGCAGGAAGGAGGACCTCTTCCAGGGCCTGAAACTGGGCTCTTGTCTAACACTCAGAAATGAACTGTCCAAGGAGACACACGTGCTGACGAAGCAAGAGATTTTATTGGGAAAGAGCACCCGGGTGGAGAGCAGCAGGGTAGGGGAATCCAGGAGAACAGCTCTGCCACATGGCTTACAGTCTCAGGTTTTATGGTGATGAGATTAGTTTCCGGGTTGTCTTTTCCCAATCATTCTAACTCAAGAGTCCTTCCTGGTGGTGCACGCCTTGTTCAGCCAAGATGAATGCCAGAGAGGATTCCGGGAGGTGGTCGGACATGTGGTGTCTCATTTTGACCTTTCCTGAAATCTTCCGGTTGGTGGAGGCTTATTAGTTTCTTGTTCCTTACCAGGATCTCCTGTTCTAAAACAACTCATGCAAATGGTTACTATGGTGCCTGGCCAGGGTCTGCGGTTTCAATCGGTGTGCTTCCGCTAACAATCATAGGAATCATTTGGTTCATAATGAATGTGGAAGGAAACTTTCATTCTAATTAAAATATTGTGCAATTTAGCATCATCAGGGAAGGAAAACAGAAGCAGTATTTCTGTTTGAAATTGAGGGCTGCTTCTTCAAATTATATTTTTCAAAGAACAAAAAGTCATTCATAAATGGAATTTAGCTATGCATGTAATAATTCCCGTATCCCCAAATTTGTATGTGATACTTGAGATTTTCTTTCCTCAGTGGCTGAAATTGGCCTGTTAATTAAAGATGAAAATACCTAGCATCTAAACTGCTTAAAGGACCAACGTATTTCTGAAGAAGCCCACCCTGGGGGCTGTGGATTTGTTTGAGTTATATTGATTCTCTTGATGTTGGCAAATCATCTTTCAGGGTTTGAGTTACCCTTTGGCTTTCTCAAGAGGTCAAATTTGATAAGCTGGCTTTTGCTGTTCTTACTTAGAAAGGAGAGCCCGTGTGATTCTACATTTGAAAAGTTTTTAGATTCTCCAAAGAAAAGTACTTAACTAACTAATGAATCATAAAAGTTCTAATACTTTTCATTGTTAGTATTTAAATTTCACTTGGTAGTGGCAGAAAAAGTCTAGACAGTGGCTATTTCCTGTTTTAGTGCTTGCTGGGAAAGGAGATTTTCCAGGAAATGAATGACTTTCTAATTTGAGAAATATTAATTACAAAGAACATGATCATGCTCTCAGTTTCTTTTAGGGAAAAAATCAAAAATTAAAAAAAGTGTTTAAAAAGCCTGCTGTTTGTATTAGGTACTTCTGTACCATTAGGACCTAAGTCTGGAGACAATGTTTAAAGAAAATATAAACATATGCATCACAGAATGATTGAAATTTGCCTTTAAGGAGGTAGGTTGCAATGGAGATTCTGCTTGGTACCCTTCTTGTTTGATTTTATAAGGGATACTTGAAGTTGGCAGCAGAGGACTTGGTTTTACATGGCTGTGTCAGTAATATGAGCCAGAGTTGACCACATCCTGACCCACAGTGGTGTAGTTGTAATTGACCCATGAATGACTTTCTCCCCGATTCATCTAAAGAGACCACTTTGAGAATTCTCTTAGTAACTGAAGAAATGGAAATATGAGAACTAGTAAAATTGTGAAGATAAACAGTCCATTGTTTTGTTGCATCCACATTCAAGTGGAAGACTACTCAGTGCAAAAGGTATTGAATCCCTAATGGCTGTTGTCAATTTTTATAAAAGAAAAATTTAGTATCATATTATTTCTTCTTGTATCACTGTTTGAATAGCAGTTGTTCTCAACACTACTGTAAATACTCAAAGAGAAAAGCATTTTACTAACACAAGATTTATTCTATCTCTCTGTCAACTGTGTACAGGGTAGTTTTATAGAAAACTTTGAAAACAACCTTTAGAAATAGTCCGGACTCATAGTTCATGTCAAACAAACTTATATTCTAAATAATTCTAACAAGCCACATTATTATGAAATGCAAGAATATGGTGTAATACAAAGTAAAATGAAGTTTAAAGAAACAAGTTTTATATTTCATTACTCTAGGGAGTCCTTTAAGCCAGTTAGACTACTCAGAGAAATTGCTGATGTACTATTAAAAATCATTGCATTAGTATGTCCCAAAGCTGCCTTTTCATTTCTTTTGTCATTTTAACCTTTGGAGAGTACAGCTAGAAATGCCTGTTAGAGGTGAATTCTAGGAAAATAAATGGAAAGAGAAACTCAGTTCAGTTCAATCACTCACCCCATGAACTGCAGCATGCCAGGCCTCCCTATCCATCACCAACTGCCGGAGTCTACCCAAACCCATGTCCATTGAGTTGGTGATGACATCCAACCATCTCATCCTCTGTCGTCCCCTTCTCCTCCTTCCCTCAATCTTTCCCAGCATCAGGGTCTTTTCCAATGAGTCAGCTGTTTGCATCAGGTGGCCAAAGGATTGGAGTTTCAGTTTAAATATCAGTCCTTCCAATGAACACCCAGGACTGATCTCCTTTAGGATGGACTGGTTGGATCTCCTTGCAGTCCAAGGGACTCTCAAGAGTCTTCTCCAATACCACCGTTCAAAAGCATCAATTCTTTGACACTCAGCTTTCTTTATAGTCCAACTCTCACATCCATACATGACCACTGGAAAAACCATAGCCTTGACTAGATGGACCTTTGTTGACAAAGTAATGTCTCTGCTTTTTAATATGCTGTCTAGGTTGGTCATAACTTTTTTTCCAAGGAGCAAGCGTCTTTTAATTTCATGGCTGCAATCACCATCTGCAGTGATTTTGAACCCCCCAAAATAAAGTCAGCCACTGTTTCCACTGTTTCCCCATCTATTTACCATGAAATGATGGGATCAGATGCCATGATCTTCATTTTCTGAATGTTGAGCTTTAAGCCAACTTTTTCACTCTCCTCTTTCACTTTCATCAAGAGGCTTTTGAGTTCCTCTTCACTTTCTGCCATAAGGGTGATGTCATCTGCATATCTGAGGTTATTGATATTTCTCCCAGCAATCTTGATTCCAGCTTGTGCTTCCTCCAGCCCAGCGTTTCTCATGATGTACTCTGCATGTAATTTAAATAAGCAGAGTGACAAGAGAAACTCAGGCTGAATTTATTTTTCTTCTCTACAAGAACTGTTTAAAACCTGGCAATAAAAGACTATTTATTTTCTTGTCTACAAAATATTATAGTAGAAAATGTCACCTCTAAGTGCAAAATACTAAATTTCTAAGGGAAGAGCATATTTTAAGAAGGGTCAATGAAATAGTTAGCTGGAGGGGATGGAGATTTCCTTGTTTCACCCTGAAACTCAGTAGCACTTCTGAAGCATCTTGAAACATTGAGGGGAGTTAAAGATAGCTTGGATCACCTTCTTTGAAGGCTCTTTGCATCCAATTTATTTTCCCCTTGTGGCATCAGTAAGGTGCTTCATCTTCAAAGATTTTGCAAAACTTTGCTGGCTGATTAAAATGCAAATCGTGACCTTTTGGTAAGAAAGTAATTTCAATTTTGTCAGTTTTGGAGATCTGACTGCATACTCTGCAAGTAAGATAAAATGTTTTCAAATCTGAGTTTTTATGTAGGCTTGTTTATTAACTTATGTTTGCTAACTGAAATCTACTCTTTCAAGCTACTTTGTGTATTGTGGGGAGACTGAAGGTGAGTAAATAAGAGATTTTGGCTGAGCTAAAGCTGCTCAATTTTTTCTTTTCTTTTCAACTTTTTACTTTGTATTGGCATATAGCCGATTAAGAATATTGTGATAGTTTCAGGTGGACAGTGAAGGGACTCAGCCATGCATATACATGTGTCCATTCTCCCCCAAGCTCCCCTCCCATCCAGGCTGCCACAGAACTTTGAGCAGAGTTTCATGTGCTATAAAGTAGGGCCTTGTTGGTCATCCGTATTAAATATAGCAGTGTGTACCTGTCTATCCCAAACTCCCTAACTATCCCACTCCGCTAGCCTTCCCCCACATCAACCATAAATTCAGTTTCTAAGTCTGTGAGTCTCTTTGTTTTTAAATTCATTTGTAATATTTCTTTTTAAAATTCCACATAGAAAGGATGTCATAGGTATTTCTCCTTCTCTGTCTGACTTATGCAATATAACAGTCTTTAGGTCCGTCCATGTTGCTGCAAATGGCATTATATCATTCTTTTTAATGGCTGACTAATATTCCCTTGTATATATGTACCTCATCTTTATCCCTTCTCTGTCAATGGACGTTTAGGTTGCTTCTGTGTTTTGGAGAAGCTGCTCAATTTTATTTCAAACAAGTCCTGATGCAAAGGAAGAGTCCCACTGTCACCACCATCTTCTGTAGAAATAGGAAAATAAACTCTTCTAACATGCATGCAAAGTATAGTCTAGAGGCCTCTGGATCCAGAGAGATATATACCTATCTCCAGATTATCTACCTACCTATTTGTCTGTTTATCTCTACAGATCTAAGTCTCTATCTGTACAGTTCAGCTCAAGACAGGCTTTAAGTGGGTGAGTGTTTTGATACTGTGTTCATAGGCTATACTAGATTAGTAAGCTATCCAATCTTATTGCTATGATTTTAGGTTTGAATCATTTAATATTTGTAGCACTTCCATAAGATAAAAATTAAGATGTAGGGGAAAAATGAAATAAGAGCTCTGAATTCCTGCCTTTGAGGAACAACATATAATATTGTCAGGAGAATGATGAATATGAATAAAGATGGTGTCTCCTAGACCTCAAGAAGATGAAAATTAAATCTAGTAAAGAGCGGAAGATAGTTGGGATAAAAAATAAAATATTTTGTGATGGATGAGTGCCCAGAAATTTACAAAATAATTGTTTCCTAATTTGATTTGACATAGGTAAGAAAGAAGTAGTACAGATATTTAGGGTAAGAAAGTTGTACAGATGGACTACAGTGGCAAGGCAGAGCTATATACAGATGATAGACCCTCAAGGATGTTTTATGGGTTTAATATATTGACAGTGAATAATAGGTCTTGCTCTTTAGGAAGGATCTAGGGAGTTGTTTAGTTGTATTGCTGATATGAGATTTATGGCTTCTTTTCCACATTTTATAACTATGAAGTAGTGGGCTGGACCATTGAGCAAATGTGTTCTTCGGTTTGCATGAATGGTATGTACTTTGAATTCTCAAAATAGAACTCCAGTTTATTTTTTCAGTAGTCCCAGTGAGAAAAGTTATATTTCTTAAATATGGTCAGAAAGCACTTGGGGAAGGAGTGTTTACTGTAGGAACCTGTGATTGTCTGCTGGCACCAGCATAAATATGTTTCCATTCCTGAACCCAGGGGGATAATTTGATTATCAAACCTGGACAACATGCAAATAGGTTTATTTCTTCAAGCTTGTTTTAGTATTGTAAAAGCAACAAGTGAACATGGAAAGAAGTTCAACAGTAAAATAGAGTATGTAATAAATAGCAAGTCTTAGATCCCCAGCATCCCAGGGGCAACCACTGTTAGCAGTTTCTAGTGGTCTTTCACACAATGGATGTTTTATTTTTGTGGTGAGAATGGTTTTTATTTTACCTCTGGAGGGCATAAAGGTAACCATAGTTTCCTAGCAATGCAGTCAGCAAATGATCTTTAACTTCTCTTTCCAAGCAACTTTGAAAGATGAGTTTTGAAGTGAGATTAAGCACTCTCTCCTGAGACATAGATATTTGGATTTTTGTGAAGACATGCCCCCAGTGAATCTGACATTTAGAGCTGGAATTGATAACATTTCTCCTACTAAAACATGGGAATTGAAAGGTTTAGCTCTAATTATGCATTTATGTTTAATTCTGATGATGCCAGGGAAAATATTCAAACAGTTTAGACCATCAAAACACTTCTCCCACTCTCAAGGTTGTCTCCCCACTGTGTGTGTGCTGAAATGACAAGCTGTGTTTAAGACGGTGGAAAAGTTGGCAGTGTCTGTCTTAGAATAAGCTTTCACATGAAGCTTCTAACACCTTTGTGGTTTGGGTTGTATTTTGACAGTTGCTAGGTAGCTTGAATCAGAGGGTACAGCTGTGCAATTTAAGATGATTTTTCCTATTCCAGTCTCTAAAGAGAGCTAAGTGAAATAAAATGTAATCAGACTTCTAAAGTGTTAATCTTGGCCAAACTATTTAGAACCCACACAATAGAACAAGATAGTTGAATTTAGACTGAAACACACACACACACACAAATATGTATTATTTATTTTTAATTGGAGAATAATTGCTTTACAATGTCGTGTTGGTTTCTGCTATACAACAACGTGAAATAGCTATAAGTATGTATATATCCCATACTCTTGAGCCTCCCTCCCACCCCATCCCCCACCCCGCCTCTCTAGGTCATTGTAGAGCACCTCTCTGAGCTCCCTGTGTGAAACACATATGTATTAAAATATACTGGTGAATTCAAGTCAGATGAAACTAGTTGGTCCTAGTCTAAACAGAGAACTTCTGAAGTTTCTGAACTGTTTTGTTGAAAGGAAAACACTGGTTTGGGGAGCAGGCAGCTTCTTGGCACAGGTGAGTGTTTGGCATTCATGAACCACTAAATTCCTACATGAGCATGCTGTTTATGATAAAGAGTCAGAGAGAGACTAAGATTTCTGAAAGAAAAGGGTAGAAGAAAATGTAGAAATTCCCCTTGCCTGGTTAAGTGGGAACACCTAGGATTTGAAATTTAGAAATAGGTTCTTATAAAAGGAGGAAGTTTTTCTTGTGGGTTTTCCTGGAGACAAGGATTAGATTGAAGTATATTTGATGTCCATATGGACAACCATTTGTTCCAGACTGTAATGGACTGCTATCAGAGAGCAGTGTTCACAAAAGAAACAGGGAAAGCATATTAGCTAAGAACTTCGTGGAAAGCTGTGCAACGCAGATCTTAGAGAAGGGCCGATTGGGGTTGGAACAGTTGGCTTTGGAGATAGACAAGGTCATGATTTTTCTGGGGCTGTGAGACAGTCAAACCAGCTAAACAGTGCAGTGCTGCTGCCTGGTTTGGGCCTGATCCCTGTGATGGTGTCTGGAAACCCAGACCTTTACCTGCAGAAATATGGGGCCGTGGAGATGGGAGATGAACGGCTGCCTGTGGGGATAGAAGAGGAAATCAGAGAAGGAAAATTCCTTTCTTGAACTAGAGGGAACAGTTCCTATAGCCAGCCTGTGTACTTGCAGCTCTGCATGTCTCTGTAATCTGATACATCACAGAGTATTTCTTATGCTCTAGGTGCTTGATTGAGTTGATGCTGAAGATTTGGTATTGAGGGAATTAAGTGGGCAGGGCTCTGTTCCCAAGGCCACAGTCTACCCAGTATAAGCTTCCTCCCTGCCTCCTATAATCCCTGGATGCTGGTAACAGGCAAGAGAAAAGCAGATGCAATGAATGGTAGGTTTGCAGTACCATTGGCATTCTGCCGTACGTGTAATTTAAAAACCATAAAAAAATAATCATAGAGAACAAAATAGATTTTTTAAAGGAGGGGATCGTTCTTAAGCTTTGCCTTGAATTTTAAAGGAACCCATCTGCATGATAAAACTAATTAAGAGAGGCCCAGTTGATGCAGAATGATGGAAATTTAAAAATATATCAGTATTGCCTTTTTTAAATTAAAAAATTAATATAGGCACAAAGCAAGAAATTTGGAGAAATGTAAAAGTAAATGAGTTGTATTTTAAAGTGAAATATTCTCAGAATGTTCGATGGTGGGGTGGGGTGGGATGAGGGGAAGAAACTTCCAAACATTGAAGCAATCAAAAAGGCTTGGAGAGGGACAAAGGAACACATCTACTTTAAGATGTGTGGGACTGGCCTTAAGGCAGTTGGATCAAATGTAGAAATAAATATCAAAGAATGATCTCTCTGGGGAGATCATTAAAATGAGAATAGATGATCATTTGAGAGATTGATTTCAGTTCGCTCAAGTGCTCCTGAAGTGGCGCTGACTGTTGAAATGTGTATTTGAAATTGCCTTCATACCCAAATTTTCATTGCTTCCATTAAACTCGAATGTGCGTGCATGCTCAGGGAAACACACACACACACACACACACACTTAGCAGCCAGAAAGCCTGGCCTGCTTACCAGGTCCTAGCATGCCGTTGGGCAAATAATTGAATCTTTCTAAGGTTTAGCAGGTCCTTCATTAGTGGCGTGACAGGATAGAATCAGATTTTCTCCAAGGTTCTCTTCAGTTCTAACCCTTTGTTCTAAGGCATTGATCTGGTCCTCTCTCTGCCTCACTTCACCATTTCCTCTTGCTTTCAAGGTAATTAAACTATTCCTAGTTCAGACAGTGAGCTAAGTGCCTTTTTGAGTTTATGAACTCAAGGAATGCAGGAATGGAATAAGAAAGTGTAAATCCTGCCTATAATTCAGAAAATGTGATTGTCAAACTGTCTTAATTAATAGACATGTGTGTTTGTGTTAGAGAGAAAACACATATAGGAGATGTGAACAAATGGGCAAACTTAAAATTTTTAGTAATATTTGGAATGAGAAAAATTAGGATTGTGCAGTACTTGGTGAGATTATGGGTTTCATAAAGGGAATAAACCTGAAGGCCGTTACACCTTAGGAAAGTTATTGCTTATATATTTTTCTCACTTCTGATCTTGAAGAAGACAGGCCAGACTGTCTATGTAGCAACTATACCCAGCTACTCAAGATCTTCATTTTCTGTTGCATGTGAATGTAATTTTTGTCGTGTGGAGATAGGATTTCAGGAAATTTCAGACTTTGGGAGCAGTTCTGTGTCTGGAAAAACATAGAAGCTCAGTACAGATGTTTTTGGTGATGAAGTGACTTATGAACGTCAAGGAACTACTGGCCTAGAACCCAAAGGTTTTTTCCTACTGCATAGTGATTAAAGTATTGATTAGCTAGCTGCAAAGGAAAGCAGGGCTATGCTTGACTGCAGGGGTCTTTATTTGAAGAAACATGAGGTAATTGCTGTTTCAGAGAAGTCATGATGCCTGAAATACCATGTTTAGTGTTATTGTTCTGGGAAATATTTTCCATTAGCCAACAGTTCTTTTGGCTCGAAAGAACGACTTTTCTAATGATACAGAAAACCTGGGTACAAGTGAGAAGAGATAAGAACTAGGGGAAGTGGGGAAAAGCCTCAGAGACAGAAGGGGAGAAAGGACATCTGCTCCAGGGGGAGTGAATTCACTTCTCATACCCTCACCTACAGATCCTAGTGCAGGAAGAGGCATGGCAGAAGAGACCAGAGTGTTGGGAGGGTATAGTTTTGAACCCCGTTCAAAGGGCCTTTAAACCCACACAAGGTGAAAAGGAAGGAGAACTGGCTCCGTTCACCTGACTCCCTTTCCCCCAGGCTCTGATGATTACATATTAAGATAGAATTGCTGCACTAGTGTGAGGCCACATGAAAATTCGCTCGTGGCCTGGCATTTGGATTTGCCATTAGGAGTGAAAGGTGAATGTGGAATGCTTTCCAAATGACATTCTTCTCGTGTATAAATGAGGACAGTCGGCATTTGATTTTGCCATGTGTTGGAAAGCTGCAGCAAATCCAGTGAATTAATTCAATGACAGGCTTTAGCCATGTTTTTGATGTACTGGATGGTGATAGTTGGAGGTAGAAGGGACATAACAGCATGTAGAATGAGGGCAAAAATGTCATTCAGGGCAACGTGCCTTTCAGTTCCTGGCAACCCTTGCTGCACAGCTGCAATGTGGCAGGGTGGGGGAGGGAGCCGGGGGAATGACAGGGAGATGGTACCACTGTGAGCAGCAGCAGCCTGCCCTGGCCAGCCACACTGTGACAGTCAGCTGGAGAGTAACTGTCCTCTGGTTACATATAACTTTACATGTTTGTAGGTGTTAGCTGTTTACTGTGCCTTTTGAATAAATCTTTATGCATGTAGTGATTAAAAGATAGGCAGCACTTAATATGCTCATTCACCTGAATTTATGGTAGGTTAAAGAGGAGATGATGGGTCGCTAAGAGTCGGACACGACTGAGTGACTTCACTTTCACTTTTCACTTTCATGCATTGGAAAAGGTAATGGCAACCCACTCCAATGTTCTTGCCTGGAGAATCCCAGGGACAGGGGAGCCTGGTGGGCTGCTGTCCGTGGGGTTGCACAGAGTTGGACACGACTGAAGCAACTTAGCAGCAGCAGCAGCAAAGAGGAGATGAAAGTCTGTAACTGCCCTTTTAAATCATTCTGCATTCAGAATTAATGTATCACATTGCATCTTTGCATTCAAAATTTGTCTTTGCACTGATTGAGTTTTCTTCAATATTCAGATACATACAGATATGTTAATAGGTGCCAGTCACTGATGAATAATATGATTCTAAGGTAGTGGGACTGTTGGGGTTTTAGACAAAAGTCTTTAAGCCTCTCCTGTTTTGTCCTTTAGAATGAAACTGTTCTCTCTAGGAAACAGAGCTGGGCTTGAATCCAATGCAGCCACTGGGACATATATATATATATACATATATATATATATATATATATTTATTTATTTATTGTGGTAAAATATATATAACAGAATTTTTCATCTTTAAATGTACAATTCTGTGACATTAAGTGCATTCACATTATGTTATAACCATTACCTCCTCTGTCTAACTCCAGAAATTTTTCATCTTTCCCAACCGGACCTTTATACCCATTAAACAATAGCTCTCCATTCTTCCCCATCTCCTCTCCCCCAGTTCCTGGCAAGCACTTTCTAACTGTGTATCTCTCTGAGTTTAACTGGACTTCCCTGGTGGCTCAGAGGGTAAAGTGTCTGCCTATAATGCGGGAGATCCGGTTCAATCCCTGGGTCGGAAAGATCTCCTGAAGAAGGAAATGGCAACCCACTTCAGTATTCTTGCCTGGAAAATCCCATGGATGAATTTAACTACTCTTTACCTCATATAGAACTTCCTAGGTGGTGTTATGGTAAAGAGCTTGCCTGCCAATGCAGGAGACATAAGAGATGCTGGTTTGATCCCTGGGTTGGGAAGATCCCTGGAGGAAGGCATGGCAGTCCACTCCAGTATTTTTGCCTGAAGAATCCCATGACCAGAGGAACCTGGCAGGCTAGAGTCCATAGGGTCACAAGAGTTGGATGTAACTGAAGTGACTTAGCATGCACGCATACCTCATATATGTGGAATCATACAATATTTGTCTTATTGTGACTGGGTCACTTCACTTAGCGTAATATCTCCAGAGTTCATCCACAAACTCTTACCTATAAGACTTGCTGAGAGGCTGCCTTCCCAAGGAAATTGTCCTGCTTCTCCTCAGGGTATGTTACATGCCCCCTTCTATGCTTTTATGGCATCTCTACTACTGCACCTACCATTCTGTTTGGTGATTATCTCTTCACTCCATCTCTTCTTTGTAGTTCATTCAGTACATACATACTGAAGTATTGACTATATATGTTCAGCATTGGGGATTCAGTGGTGACACAACACACGTAGACTCTATCTGCAGAGAACTCCATCTGCACCAGTTTCTCAGGGTGTGATCTGTAAGACCAACTGTGTCAGCCTCACCTGGGAGCTTTGATGACCCACTCTAGGCTCAGACATTTGAATCGGTAGGCTTCACCTTGGGTGGCTCTTGTACATATTGACCTGTGAGTTAGGAGATTCCATGAGAATGGGCCCCTGTGTCAGGGCAACATCTCATTCTTAGCTCGGAGCATAATTCCTGGCACAGGTAGCCATGCCGGAAATATTTACTGCAGAAGTAGGGTACTCTAAGCTGAAGTGAGTTTGGATGGCGTGCTATTTATGGGCCCTCTGGTAGGCCTGGCCAGGACTACTATGAGGTAAGGATTAACTCTACCTTTTCCCAACATGGGAAGTACAAGTCATTTCAGTGCTTCTAAACATTTATTGATTTTTTTTTTTCTAACTGGGGCTTCTCTGCCTCAACTTCATCTCTAGGAAATTTCCTAAAGGAAAAAGATGGGCCATTTTTACCTCAAATTACTTCAGATTCATGCCAGTCTTTTAAATGCTAAACCTTCTTTAGTTCTTAGGGTAAAATTTTTTTGACTTAGCTTTCATTAAGGATTATAGTGCTTGAAAAGCTGTATCATGCAAGAATTTGAAATTAAGTTTTCTGGATGACATAATTTATACTTTAATATATGCCCCAAAAGTTTATATGCACGTGATATAAACTTGTTTACCAGGATGACACTTGCATACTAGGATTTGTAGACTATGTTTCTTTGCTGAAGTGATGTTTATTTTTGATTATAAGTGGGAAGGAGAACAAGGAGGTAGATACGAATTATTTAAGGGTCTGATAGTTACTAGCAGTCTTGATCTACTTGAGTTAATTATGGAGTGGCTCAACTGGATGGCTGGTTACTTTTTTTGATATTAATAAAATGTCGCACTTTCTTCCCTCTTTGGCTTTTTGGTTTAGAGCTTAAGTTAAATATCATTCTGAAGATTACTTGTGTTTAAGATAAAGAGAGAGTTTTTGCAGTCAGTCCTGTGGTCACTGTGAATATTCTTTTGGATAACTGAATTGGTCAGGCACTAGGATAAATATCCCTACGGCTGCTGAGGCCTCTTTCAGCTAATATTCTAGAGGCAAATAACTTAATAAAAACTCATAACTATTCAGGTCAGTAAACTCATTAAGTTCAAGGAAGATGCAGAAGTAATTTTGATAAACTGAGCATTGGGCTAACAGAATAACATCTTTCCTTGCATCATTGCTTGTGATTAGCACTTAGCATTAGTTTCTCTTTATCTGAAATGCTTACCCCTTCTTTTCCATCCTAACTAAATCCACTCTTCATTTTAGCTTTGTCCTCCTTCCCACCACTCTACTTTTTTCAAAACTGAAACCACTTCATCTCCACACGTGGGTTCTGTACTGTTTTAGGTTTTGGTAACAATCCTTTTTTTCAATGATAGACTTTTTTCTTGTTATTTGTGATCAAACTTCCACCCAGACCCAGTTATTCTGGGTCTGGGCTCCTACTTGGCCTTTGTAGTCTTCCTTGGAACACCCTGGTTGGGTGGGTTATAATTTACCTGCTGCTTTGTCTTCCTAATTCCAAGAGCTTAGTTATTCAGACTTTTATCTAATTCTACTGGTTGTCTACATATTCTTACCCATTTGATGTCCTTCATTTGTCTCAAAAATTTCCGCATTTCTGTGAGTGTATCTTTCATCTTTGTGTCTTAGTCGTCCTTAATATGGCCAATCCTGCTAGCCAAGCCCTGATTTGGAGAACCAAAGCCCAATTCAGTGGCCACATTATCAACAATTGTGCTTTTGATTGCTGAAAGATAAATGCCCTGGTTAACCTCTATCTCAAGCAGCTGTTTAAATGTGCCATATGAGCACAATAAAATATGATGTTTCAAAATGTTACTCAATAAGGGCATCTGTTTTAGCTTGGCTGCCTCTTTTTGACCTAAAACAAAATTCAGTCATATCTAAGCAAGGGTCATTACCAATTTTCTCCCCATTACATAAGCTTTATTTTCTAAGGTGATTCTGCACTGACCTTTAAAAGCAAAGCAGGCAATTTTGATTTGCTTGTTTAGTTGTGCTTTTCCGTTTTTTTTTTTTTTTTGATCCTAGAGAAAACACACATATGTACAATGCTTTGTATATGAATATGGGAGTTCATGGACCCCTAATAGGTCCACAAGCCCATAGGGGGAGTTCATGGACCCCTAATAGGTCCACAAGCCCACAGGCTGTAGTAACACTGTGTTGGAACTCTGCCCTTCCTCTTGTGGTGATTATATAAACCACATAAAGACAACCTTTAAATGAAATGGAAGTGGACTTTCCTGATTAAAGGTTATCTTGGGTGAAAATAATGAGATGGAAGTTGAAATAATTTCTTTAGCATCTTAGGTTCTTCGATTTATTCTTAGATCCTATGCTTAGATGATATGTTGGCTTGCTGTTACTACAGTGATAGTTTTATAAATGTTACTTTAAAAACACAATCTATCAAAACCTGCATACGCAGGGAATGAATGTGAAAAATAAGAAAAGTATTTGTTTTGAACAGAATGTTATTGTCAAAACATTTTAAATTTATTATATGTATGTATACAGTTACAAATGACATAAAAATAAATTTTTGTTAGCAACCAAATACCATGTTTTATTTGAATCATTTGAAATTTTATTAAAATTCAAACTGGGTATATTTTAATTGGAATTTTAAGAATTACAACTAGTCTGATGGTTTATGTCATGCTTAGTTAATTAGTTAGTGAATCGCTCAGTCGTGTCCGACTCCTTGCGACCCCATGGACTGTAGCCTACCAGGCTCCTCTGTCCATGGGATTTTCCAGGCAAGTGTACTGGAGTGGGTTGCCATTTCCTTCTCTAGAGGATCTTCCCGACCCAGGAATCGAACCCAGGTCTCCTGCATTATAGGCAGACACTTTACCATCTGAGCCACCAGGGATATGAAAACCACTTTAAAGGACATTCCACTGATTTGTTGACAAGTTTCAATAACCAGTGTATAGATAAAGATGAAATGAACCCTTATTTTGCCATTTCTTGCAATATTTGTGACATAGCATTTACTATCTACATTATTTTGTTTAAACTACTTTTTAAATATATTTTGATGGAGCTATTTGAAGTTTTTTGAAGTGGTCCAACTTTGAGAAGATTGTATATATTATTTAGAATTCTCATACTTTAAAAAATATTTATTGAGAACTAAATACTTTTAAAAAATAACTTTGATAAGGATAAAGGATAAAGTCAGTAGATTTATAGAATTTTATAGCTGAAGGGACCAGAAAGTTCACCCAGGCCAACCATTCAGATGGAGACCCAGAGATGATAGGTGGTTAGCTGAGGTCTCTGACCCTTTCTTGCATTTTTTCCACTATACCTGGTTGCCTAGTATGCTTTTAAACCACCACCAGTACAACCTCTTGAGCTTTAGGTATTCCCCCCAGCAACTTAATTATTTTCCAAGGTTAAACCTTACACAGAAAGTTTGTTCTCTGATAGAAATAGGTACATTGAATAAGCTACTGCAGTACCCTTGATCAGGATTTATGACCTTGAAACCCAGCTGCAAAACAAATGATCAGCCAGTTGGATCAGCTTAGTGATGTGAAAAGCTAGAAATTCCTTGAACACTAACAGCCTGTGAAATGTTAAATAAGAAGAAATCTGGTTTCCATGTAGTAATGATTCACCTGTTTTTTAGTGTAGGTCATTTGAAAGGAGAGAATAGTAATGAATATAGCTGAGCATAAAAGCATTAAAATTATTAAAATCTGACTTTGCTTATTCTGCATAGGAACATAATAGGTAAATATTCTGCAAGTACGAATTTACCTATGTGCTTCTAGGGACTTGATGAAAACAGACCAGGTACAAGGAGACCAGGCCAGAGAATAAACAGAAAAATGCTATAGCAAGGACATATAACATGTAGGAGAGCAAGATAGCTGTACTCAGTTTTTGGAATAATATAACTTTGTCCATCAGGAAGTTGGTATATAGTAAATGAGATCCTGATAAAAAGGAAGCCAAACCTTTATGCACCATTATGTACAGTAACCATGACATGGAAATAATCTAAATGTCCATTGACAGATGAATGGATATAGAATATGTGGTACATATATACAATGAAATACTATTCAGCCATAAAAAGAATGAAATAATGCCTTTTACAGCAACATGGATGGACCTAGAGATTATCATACTAATTGAAAGAGAAAGACAAATACCATATGATATCACTTATATGTGGAATCTAAAATATGACACAAAATGAACTTATCTATGAAGCAGAAGCAGACTCACAGACATAGAGAACAGATCTGTGGTTGCCAAAGGGGAAGTGGGTTTGGGGAGGGATGGGATTGGGATTAGCAGATGCAAACTATTATATAGAGAATGGAAGAACGACAAGGTCCTCCTGTATAGCAGAGAGAACTATATTCAATATCTTCTGATAAACCATAATGGAAAAGAATATGAAAAAGAATGTATGTATATATATATATATATATATGTATAACTGAATCACTGCTGTACAGTAGAAATTAATAGACTATTATAAATAAACTGTAATAAAATAAATTTTAAAAAGAAAGGAAGCTGAAAGAATCCATGAGGGCAATCAGTTCACACTTTCTTCATTTACTCAGAGAAATGGACAGGAAGCCAAGTCCTCTTGCTTCTGCTTCATAGGGCTATTGAGCAACCTGAGAAATGTTTAGATGGCCTCTTTTTAGAGAGCTCCATTTTCATGGGGATACATTTGGGGATATTGTAGTAGAGGTGTTTTCAATTAATATAAAACTTGGTATGGAGTAGATCACAAGGTAAAAATGAAAACATAAGAGCATGTGTTTTAAAAACAAAGGAATCTGAGCTCAGATTCTAGCTTTTTAGCTCACCACTCTTGTGCTTTAAGACAAGTGATAGCCACTCAAGAGTTGTAGCTCCTCTTTGTAAAAAGGAGTAGTAATGTTAACTGTTGAAGTAAATTTCCTATGAAGTTAATGAAGCTTAGTTAATGAAACCTCCTGGGAAGGGCTGTAGCCATGTGTTCCCATGCCATATGTTTCTATTAAGTTTTTTTCCATTCTGTTTCTTTTCTGTCACTTCCCTTTGTGTGAGGTAACACTGGAGTGGCCACAGACATTTTTTCCCTGTGTCCATTCCATATTTATTTGAATATTTGTTTGTTTAAAACAATTTTTTTTGTATTGGAGTATAGCTGATTATCAATGTTGTGATAGTTTCAGGTGGACAGCAAAGAGACTCAGCCATACGTATACATGTATCCATTCTCCCCAAACTTTCCTCCTATCCAGGCTGCCATATAACATCGAGCAGAGTTCCCTGTGCTATACAATAGGTCCTTGTTGGTTGTCCATTTTAAATATAGCAGTGTGTACCTGTCTATCCCAAACTCCTTAACTATCCTTTCCCTCTGTCCTTCCACCCAGCAACCCATTTTTGGGTTTATTGTTATGTTTTTGTGTTCTTTGTAACTTTGAATTATTATCTTATTTTTATATTATGTATACTATTTTTTTTCCCCTAAGGAGAACTCCCCAAATTTACAAACTTTATGCCTCACAAAAACTGGGTCTGCCCTGGTTAACTTCATAGGATTCTTACTAAGATGAAGTGAAATAACCATGTAAAGTACTATATTGGTTCTTTATTGCTAAACACAACCCATCCTCCAAATTTAGGGGCTTCAAACACAAGATTATTTCCTCACAATTCTGTTGATCAGCACTTTGGTCTGAGCTCAGTTTGTGGTTCTTCTGCTGATCTCTCCTGGGCTCAGTCTAATAGTACAGTGCACTGGCAGGGACCAGATGGTCTAAGATGGCCTCATACAAATGTGTGGTAGTTGTCAGGCTGTTGGCTCCCCCAGTGGGTCAGCTCAGAGCTGATCACATGGCACAGCACTCCTAGAGGGAGAGACTGAAAGCTTCAAGGCTTACAACTCCTACAGTGCCACTTGTGCTGCTTTCTATTTGTGAAAGCAAGTTGCAAGTTTAGCTCAGATTTAAGAAGTGTGGAAATAGACTCTGCTCTTGATAGAGGGAGTTGCAAAGAATTTGTGGTCATGTTTAATCTACCACAAACTTTGCCTGAAATAGAAGATGCTGATATACATTTGCTTTCTTCTCTTCTTCCTTTTCTCACCTTGCTTCTTATTTCTGCTGAAATTAAATAAACATGGAGTGAAAAAAGGCTTCTATAGAAGAGAAAAATAAATGAGAATTCCACTGATGTGTCTGTTTGATTTTTAAAATTAATTAAAAATTAATTTAAAATTGATTTTAATTGGAGGATAATTTCTTTACAATATTGTGGTGGTTTTTGCCATACATCGGCATGAATCACCCATGGGTAAACATGTGATTCCCCGTCCTGAATCCCCCTCCTACCTCCCTCCCACCTTGTCTCTCTGGGTTGTCCCAGAGCACCGGCTTTGAGTGCCCTGCTTGATATTTGATTTTGTAAATTCTTTTTTTCCCCCAATTTAATGAGATAGATTTGACATACAGCACAGTGTAAGTTTAGGGTATGCAGTATTAATGATTTGACTTAAATATATCATGAAATGATTACAACAGTGAGTTTAGTTAACATCAGTCATCTCATATAGAGTATATGTATATATTTCTCTTTTCCTAGTGATGAAAACTTTTAGGATCTGCTTTCTCAACAATTTTCATAAATATCATATAGCAGTGTTAACTATAGTCATAATGTTGTACATTGTATCCCTGGTACTTATTTACCTTATAACTGAAAGTTTGTTTTTTTTCATCACCTTTATCCAGTTCCCCTCCCTGGTAAACTCTTAATCTGTCATTTAAATTAGATTGCATTTTTAATCCATTCTTACCTTTATAAAAAATAAAATGCTTAGAATTTTATGGTATTTTAATAAAATATATATAAAACATTAAATTTCTTACCTTTATTCAGTTTATATCAGGTAGAGAATTTACTGAAGACAATTTGATTCTGTGATAAGAGGGAATTAATACTTTAAAATACTGAAAAAATATATTTAGTAGTTTATTAATAAAGGCTGTGACACTTCTTTTACTAGTTTAGTGGAATTGTATACATGACATTTGGACAACTCAATAAAGCAGACTTATAGAATTTTCCCCTTTAAGTGATAGCTGTGTGTGTGTTAGCCGCTCAGTTGTGTCTGACTCTTTGTGACCACATGGACTGTAGCCTGCTAGACTCCTCATCCATGGAATTCTCCAGGTAAGAATACTGGAGGGTATCTGCCCGACCCAGGGATTGAACCCAGGTCTCCTGCATTGCAGGCAGATTCTTTTACCACTGAGCCACCAGGGAAGCAATGGTCTGCTTATTAAGTAATTAAATCAATCAGTCTAATGATAGGTGAGTTACATGCTGTGTTTAATGATTTGCTGCTGCTGCTAAGTCGCTTCAGTCGTGTCCAACTCTGTGTGATCCCATAGATGGCAGCCCACCAGGCTCCGCCGTCCCTGGGATTCTCCAGGCAAGAACACTGGAGTGGGTTGCCATTTCCTTCTCCAATGCATGATAGTGAAAAGTGAAAGTGAAGTCGCTCAGTCGTGTCCGACTCTTAGCGACCCCATGGACTGCAGCCTACCAGGCTCCTCTGTCCATGGGATTTTCCAGGCAAAAGTACTGGAGTGGGTTGCCATTGCCTTCTCTGGTTTAATGATTTAGATGGCATCTAAAACTTTTAAAAGCCTGTTAAATGATAATGAGAGTCAACCAGGTCCTCCTAGTGATGTCATGATCATAATAAGCATCACAACTGAAAACAATCACTTACATATTGACGTTAATAGATGTTTCTCTCATAAATACTAACTTGACTTTATGACTATTGAGGAGATAATAATGAGTGAAAAGAGTTATGGAAAATAAAAGGAAAAGGAAGTACAAGCTGTTAGTTGTCTTTAGTTTCTTTAGTTGCAAAGCCAGAAAATAAAAAATGCGAAATTATCAGCTATATAAAGGGAGAGTGAAGAGGAAGATGTTTAGGTACAGCTGGATGCAGGGGCCCTAGGAGGAAATCAGGGCCCAGTTTTTTCTTCTCCATGAGCTATGTCTCTTTTATTTGTGTTGTTGTCCTCTCAGGCTTGATATGGGAACAATTTAACTGTAATAGTTTAAATCTCTATATGCTTTTAAACATAAGCACAGTGAAAACAAGTGGCTGTTTTGGAAAAACCCTGATTAGTTGTGTGGAGTTTGGCGTGAGTCATGTGTCTGTCCATCCCCAGATGGTATGACCAGGAAGATGAAATACAAATATAAGATGTAGCTCTGTAAACTGTGTTAAAAACTACTCAAAGTAGGTAGCTGTATTTATTTTATTTACCTCAAACAACTTTTAAAGATGCTGTAACTATTAGTCTGAAATTATTGCATTTCTTTGAGAAGCCTGTCATATTATGCTATTCATAGAATTTTGGGACAATAAATATATTACTTTAAAAACCAGAATAGGTATCCTAATTTATTGGTAAAATTCAAGTCAGACAGGGATTAACTCCTGCCAACTTGCTTCTTTAAGAAGATTAGGGGCTTTATACCATAAGGTATTATGAAACTGCCTTTTATTGTCATAGATTACTGTATAATGGGGCTTCCCTAATAGCTCAGTTGGTAAAGAATCTGCCTGCAATGCAGGAGACCATTGTTCGATTCCTGGGTCGTGAAGGTCCCCTGGAGAAGGGATAGCCTACCCACTCCAGTATTCTTGGGCTTCCCTTGTGGCTCATCTGGTAAAGAATCACCTACAATATGGGAGACCTGGGTTTGATCCCTGGGTTGGGAAGATCCCCTGGAGAAGGAAAAGGCTGCCCACTCCAGTATTCTGGCCTAGAGAATTCCATGGACTGTATAGTGTATGGGGTTGCAAAGAGTTGGACATGACTTTCACTTTCACTGTATAAATAGGTGATCCTATAAACAATTATCCAAGTCAGGACATTCTTATGAAGGAGAGGGCATATGACAATGGGAGATCAAAAGTAATCTAGAAAAGTCTGCACTTATAGTCACCTTATATATAAATAATATAACCTTTATTAGCTGTAAACATATTAAATTATCTATATGAGGAGCAGCAAGAGAAAAACAACTTGTTATATACAAGGGAACCCCTATAAGGTGATCAGCAGATTTCTCACCAGAAACTTTTCAACCCAGGAGAGAGTAATATAATATATTCCATGTGCTGAAAGAAAAGAGCTGCCTACCAAGAATACTCTACCCAAAAAGTTATCATTTAAAAGTGAAGGTGAGATAAAGAGTTTTCTAGATGTGCAAAAGCTAAAGGAGTTTATGACCACAAAACCAGCCTTACAACAAATGTTAAAAGTGCCCTTTATTTTCAGCTTCAAGAAAACAGTGAAAAAAAAGTCAATAATCACATGTGGATGTGTGCTAAGTTGTTTCAGTCCTGTCCAACTTTTTGTGATCCTATGGACTGTAGCCTGCCAGGTCCACTGTCCCTGGGATTCTCCAGGCAAGAATACTGGAGTGGGTTGCATGTCTTCCTCCAGGGGATCTTTCTGACCCAGGGATCAAACCCATGTCTCCTGTGGCTCCTGCACTGAAGGCAGATTTGTTATTGCCAAGCCACCAGGGAAGCTCCAATAATTACATACCTATCAATAAAGGGTGCTAGTTAGTAACAAGAACACGTAGAACAAATTTCACCGACAAGGTAAATATACAGTATAGGTAGTGAATTAATCACTTATAAAGCTAGTATAAAGGTTGAAAAATAAAAAATAACTGTGATCACAATAATTAGTTAATAGATACATGAGATAAAATATGTAAAATGTGATATCAAAAATATAAATGTGCAGAGGGAAAGTAATAGTGATGAGCTTTATAATGGGATCAAACTTAAGTTTTTATCAACTTAAAATAGACTGTTATAAGTTGTTATATATAAGCCCCATGATAATCACAAAGCAGAAACCTGTAGTAAGTATATAAGAGAGAGAGAAAGGAATCTAAGCATACCGCTAAAGTCATCAAACCACAAAGGAAGAAAGGAAGAGAAGAAAGTAACAGAAAAGATTGCAAAAACAGCAAGTAAACAATGAACAAAATGCCAGTGATTGCATATGTGTGCATGCTAAGCTGCTTCAGTACTGTCCAACTTTTTGTGACCCTATGGATTGTAGCCTGCCAGGCTCCTCTGTCCCTGGGATTCTCCAGGCAAGAATACTGGCATGGGTTGCCATGCCTTCCTCCAGGGGATCTTTCTGACCCAGGGATTGAACCTGTGTCTCCTGTGGCTCCTGCACTGCAGGCAGATTTGTTACTGCTAAGCCACCAGGGAAGCCCCATCACATACCTATCAATAATTGCTTTAAATGTAAATAGGATAAATTCTTCAATCAAAAGACATAGAATGGCTGAATGGATTAAAAAAACAAAGCCCATCGATATGTTGTCTACAATAGATTCATTTTAGATCTGAGGACATATACAATCTGAAAGTGAAGGACTGGAAAAAGATATCCCATTTAAATGGAAATAAAAAGAAAGCTATAGTTATGTTAGACAAAATATACTTTAAAACAGAGACCATAATAAGACAGAGCAAGGCATTACATAATGATAAGGTGGTCAGTCTAACCAGAAGATATAACATTTGTAAATATTTATGCACCTAACAGGGCTTCCCTGGTGATTCAGCAGTAAAGAATCTGCCTGCAATGCAGGAATTGCAGAAGATATAGTTTCAATGCCTGGGTCGAGAAGATCCCCTGGAGGAGAGCATGGCAACCCACTCCAGTATTCTTGCTTGGAACATCCTATGGATAGAGGAGCCTGGTGGGCTTACAGTCCATAGGGTCGTAAAAAGTCGGACACAACTAAAACAACTTAGCAACTTTGCGCCAGTGTACACACACATGCACCTGACACAGGAACACCTAAATATATACAGCATGTGTTAACAGACCCAAAGAGTCTGTTAATAGATAGAAATACAACAATAATAGGGGATTTTAATAGTCCACCTACTATAGTGGATAGATCATCCAGATAGGAAATCAATAAGAAAACATCAACCTTAAATGACATGTGAGACCAGATGAACTTAACAGATATGTATCTATATATAAATGTATATACACATATGTATATGTGTATATATATACACATACATGTGTATGTATGTGTGTATGTATATAGATATATGTATCACACATATACATATATCTATATATATATCTAGAATGTTTAATTCAAAAGCAACAGAATATACATTCTTCTCAAGTGCACATGGAATGTTTTCCAAGAGATCATATGTTTGGTCACAAAATAAGTCTTAATAAATTTAAGAGGACTGAAGTCATATTAAACATCTACTCTGACCACAGTAGTTTGAAAGTAGAAATTAATTGCATGAAGAAAACTGAAAAATTCACTAATGTGTAGAGGTTAAACAATATGCTACCAATAAGTCAAAGAAAA
Source organism: Capra hircus (assembly GCF_001704415.2). NCBI lineage: Eukaryota > Metazoa > Chordata > Mammalia > Artiodactyla > Bovidae > Capra > Capra hircus. The sequence goes on along the minus strand of NC_030809.1, from coordinate 49,584,132 downwards.
AAACAAAAGAGAAATAAAAAATACCTTAAAAAAACCTAAATGCCTTTGCACATGCTGTTTTCCCTTTAACTGAAATATTTTCTTTTCTCTTTTTGTGTTTCCAAATTCTATCCATTCTTAAAAGCCCAAAGTCTCATTTTCTCTTGCTTTGAATGGGTGCAGTCCATCCTGGTCTTATTTTTCTCTGAGTCCCTGTTGCTCTTATGGTCATATCCATAGTTTTGCATGTGGTCTTTCCCTGCTTCCCCTACTCTCCCACCTTCTAGACTGTGATATCCTTGAGAGGAGGGGGACTGAGTCTAATACTTCTTTTGTGTCCCTTTTTAAATGTCTGGTATAATGTTGGGAATATTTTGGACAGATCATTTGCTATTCTAGATAGAAGCATGGGATCTGTTAATACTTCTTGAGTTTACCCCATTATATATCTTTAAAAACAGTTTTGACCCAAAAAAGCCCAAATATAGATGGAAATGCTAATTAGCACATTAAAATAAATGAAGCATGTCAATGAAATCAAACTGTGCTTCAAATAAAGTATTTTAACATTTTAAATATTTATTATAGATTAAGATGAACAGAAATAAGTAGCTAGGCAGAAATTTATGATAGCTTTTCTTAGATTAAACACTAAAAATATCTTGAATGTTTATGTTGGCTGAAAATGGTCTATATATATATAGCAAGAACAAAGCTTCAATTATCATTATTGTTTAAAAACTAGCTATATTTCCTAGTACTTTCACATTGAGTTAATTTGTCACTTATTCTAGTGGACAAACAAAAATGAACTAATTTACCTGAATGTTGATGTGGCAGATGCTGTCAGCAGCCACTTTAATTCCTGGAATCTTTCACTCTTCTCCAGTGGATTTCCAGCTGTCAGCATCTGCATCTCTGTGTTTGAGGGCTGCCCCTCAAAGGCCACATTGTTCATGGTCAGTATATTAGTTCTAGAGAATTCATATTCCCACTTCTCCATCCAGAAGACTTCATCCAACTGTGTATAAATTACCCCACCCAGCTCCCTTGCCCTCAGATGAGATAATACTCACGATTTCCCTAGAAAATTCAGCTTTAGGTATCCACTCTAGAAGCTGAGGAGAAGGCAATGGCACCCCACTCCAGTACTCTTGTCTGGAAAATCCCATGGACGGAAGAGCCTGGTAGGCTGCAGTCCATGGGGTCGCTAAGAGTCCACACAACTGAGCGACTTCACTTTCACTTTTCACTATCATGCATTGGAGAAGGAAATGGCAACCCACTCCAGTGTTCTTGCCTGGAGAATCCCAGGGACGGCGGAGCCTGGTGGGCTGCCATCTATGGGGTTGCACAGAGTCGGACATGACTGAAGTGACTTAGCAGCAGCAGCAGCTAGAAGCTGATTTGAGAGCTCATTTTTTATTAGATGCTTTTTCTTTCTTATCTCTCTTCCCCACTCTTCTACTATTGTTCTCTATACCTCTGAAATAAATAATTTGTACTTGGAGCCTTGTCTTGGGGTCTGCTTCTGGAGAATCCAAGCCAAATCACAACTTTATGTATTATTATTTATTACATTTCCAAGAATTTCTAGGTTAACTCCATGGAGACCATGTTTTAGGAATTCTAAAGTGTTATACATAAAAGGCATTGTTTTGGAGTTAAAGATGGCCGTGCAGGATCAATAGTGCATACTGATGGATTGGAAGTGTTATCTAGCAAGACTGGAGACACATTAGCAAACACAGGAAATCTGGTCTTTGGAGTAGCCCCTGACCTGAGCCTGGAGAATAAGACTCAAGTTAGAGTGATGAGCCTTCCTTAAGCTGTGTCAACATTGCTTTGGATTTGCTGCAGAGCTAGCAGGCAAGAGCAAGGTTTTACTTGTGCTTTTCCTTCCTTGCCTGACTGATGCTGGCAAAAATTTCATTTTATTCTTTATACCTAAATCTTACCCAGCACTGTACACATAGTGAATACTTGTTGATTAATGGGCCACACAGTTTGCTAAACACTATGCTGTCAGGAACCACAGCAAATTTTATTATGTCAATTACTCTTTAGCATCTACGGTCTCTTTTGGACCACAAGGTCCTTGGTGTTTGTCATTATTTTGCTTTATAGAGAATTGTCAAATATTCTATTTTCTCTTCAGGGAGCTTTTGGCAAGATTTTGTTGTTCAGTCACTGAGCCATGTCCGACTCTTTGAGACCCCATGGACTGCAGCACGCCAGGCTTCTCTGTCCTTCACCATTTCCTGGAACTTGCTCAAACTCATGTCCATTGAGTCAGTGATGCCATTCAACTATCTTGTCCTCTGTCGCCCCCTTCTCCTACTTTAAATCTTCCCCAGCATCAAGGTCTTTTCCGATGAGTTGGCTCTTCTCATCAGGTGGCCAAAGTATTGGAGCTTCAGCTTCAGCATCAGTCCTTCCAGTGAATACTCAGAGTTGATTTCCTTTTAGGATTGACTGGTTTGATCTCGTTGTATTCCAAGAGACTCTCAAGAGTCTTCTCCAACACCACATTTTGAAAGCATCTGTTCTTTGGTGCTCAGCCTTCTTTATGGTCCAACTCTTACATCCGTACATGACTACTGGAAAAAACCATAGCTTTGACTATACAGGCCTTTGTTGGCAAAGTAATGTCTCTGCTACTTCAATTATTTATTTTTGAAGACCAGTGATAAAATGGTGGTGAAATAAGTACTACTTTTAATTTTTTGTTCCAAATCTCTGGTTCTGTGCAAGGTCTTGTGAATGGCAGCTTTCATACGCTGAGGAGGTCTTCCAATCTTCACTGTAGCACTCTGGCCACCCAACTCTGCACCTTGCTTTTCTGGCTATGGTTTGCTGGGATCCCCAGGTAAACTGAAAACTACCATCCTCTCCTATTCAGCTTAAGGATTTCTAGTGTGGTTGACCTTCCCCAATTAGATGTTCTTATCAGCAATTTCTTAGAGATGTCACTTTGTCATTCTGATCTTGCAGAAGTACTCATAAAAATTTGAGAATCGCGCTATCCCGTGAATTGCTTTTTTCAATTTGAAATCATACCTCTTTAACTGTTCTTAAAGTGACAACTGTTATGAGTATACTGTATGCTTTAAACATGACAAAGATTGGTCCTATGTAGGTAAAGTACCAAACGTGAATTGTAAACAAGGGGCAAGAATTTTATAATTGAAAAACCTATCCATCTCATTACCATTAGAAATGGGCATAATCTTAGATATTATAACTTCTTTTGGAATTCTGTGAACATTTTGTGTCCAGTCAAAACTGCATACTCTACATATGCTTATGAATATTGCTTCAAACTAAACAAATGTTCATATATATACATATTTTCAGTTTAAAGACATGCCAGGCATTTACTGGCAAGTGAACTGATTACCGCAGCATCATTCTTATCAGCTGTTGCTTATCTGGCAACCTAAACTAGGTGGAACCTCTCCAGGAAACAGGTAGGAGGCTGAATTTATCTCATGAGATGACCTGAGAGCTATCCTAGTGTTTCTGTACTGCCTGTTTGTGTGTGCTTATTCATTAAAGGGCCCCTTGAAGACCTCAATGCAACAGCTGTTCTTTTTTATTTTAAACATGATTTTAATAGATTTGGTTCAGTTCCGTGATTTCTTGGTTAGGAGCAAACTAGAAGAGGGAGGAGAATAGACTACTAGAGAGAAACACTAAGAAATTATACTTTATTAATACTTAAACTATAAATTGGATTTGGGTAGCATTTAATTTCCTAATGGAAGCTTTAAATCAAATTGTTAACCTCTCAGAGTTTAACCACCCAGGGGTGATATGGCATTAAAAATTACTTTAAAAAGCCTGTTCTTGGCAATAATTATAGTAATAAAAATACCTAAACTAGATAAACTTAGCAGACATGTGAGTTTTAGCTACATTTTCAGTGAAAACTGGTAACAATTGTGTTAAAAGGCTTCAAATTCTTTATTCAGTGCTGGTTAATTTCCCAAGCAATGAAATGCACTCTTTACAATGTTTTCTCTCATCCCTACCTCCTGTCTTTGAGATAGACATTAGTTATTGCCATTTTAAAAATAAGAAAACTGAGGCTCATATGAATGAAATGATTTTCTGAAAGCCAAGTTGTAAGTGACTGAACAAGAAAGCCTGTTGTGGATGAATGGATTCAGAAGGGGATCAACTGTATGGTGACAGATGAAAACTGAATTTTGGGTGGTGAGCATGCTGCAGTGTATGTTGTTGTTTACTCACTAAGTCGTGTCTGACTCTTTTGCAACTCCATGGAATGTAGCCTGCCAGGCTTCTCTGCCCATTGGATTTTCCAGGCAAGAATACTGGAATGGTTTGTCATTACCTTCTCCAGGGGATCTTCCCAACCCAGGGATTGAATCCGCATGCATCTTCTGCATTGGCAGGTGGATTCCTTATCACTGAGCCACCAGGGAAGTCTGCTGTAGGTTCTAAAGAGGAAAAGGAGTACGTCAAGGCTGTATATTGTCATCCTGCTTATTTAGCTTCTATGCAGAGTACATCACGAGAAACGCTGGGCTGGATGAAGCACAAGCTGGAATCAAGATTGCCGGGAGAAATATCAATAACCTCAGATACGCAGATGACACCACCCTTATGGCAGAAAATGAAGAGGAACTAAAAAGCCTCTTGATGAAAGTGAAAGTACAGAGTGACAAAGTTGGCTTAAAGCTCAACATTCAGAAAACAAAGATCATGGCATCTGGTCCCATCACTTCATGGGAAATAGATGGGGAAACAGTGGAAACAGTGTCAGACTTTCTTTTTGGGGGCTCCAAAATCACTGCAGATGGTGGTTGCAGCCATGAAATTAAAAGACGCTCACTCCTTGGAAGGAAAGTTATGACCAACCTAGCTAGCATATTAAAAAGCAGAGACATTACTTTGCCAACAAAGGTCCGTCTAGTCAAGGCTATGGTTTTTCCAGTAGTCATGTATGGATGTGAGAGTTGGACTGTGAAGAAAGCTGACCACCAAAGAATTGATGCTTTTGAACTGTGGTGTTGGAGAAGACTCTTGAGAGTCCCTTGGACTGCAAGGAGATCCAACCAGTCCATCCTAAAGGAGACCAGTCCTGGGTGTTCATTGGAAGGACTGATGCTGAGGCTGAAACTCTAATACTTCGGCCACCTCATGTGAAGAGTTGACTCATTGGAAAAGACTCTGATGCTGGGAGGGATTGGGGGCAGGAAGAGAAAGGGACAGTAGAGGATGAGATGGTTGGATGGCATCACTGACTCAATGCACATGAGTTTGGGTGAACTCCGGGAGTTAGTGATGGATAGGGAGGCCTGGGGTGCTGCAATTCATGGGGTCGCAAAGAGTTGGACACGACTGAGCGACTGAACTGAACTGAACTGATACAGAAGTAGAAATATAATGTCATACACATGAAACTTGTAAATAATTATAAACCAATGTTACCTCAATAAAAAGTACATTTAAAAATTAAATTAAAAAATAAAAACCCCTGTTTTTCTATCATACCAAGTCACATCCCTATAGAACATTTTGTAATGTACTTAGTGAAATTATTGTTTTAAGAGTAATATAGTTCTTGCTGCTGCTGCTGCTAAGTCACTTCAGTTGTGTCTGACTCTGTGTGACCCCACAGACAGCAGCCCACCAGGCTCTGCCGTCCCTGGGATTCTCCAGGCAAGAACACTGGAGTGGGTTGCCATTTCCTTCTCCAGTGCATGAAAGTGAAAAATGAAAGTGAAGTTGCTTAGTCGTGTCTGACTCTTAGAGGTACTTAATAATAACCTCTTTTGATGATCTTGAATTTACATTTTGTCTTTTTTGCTCCTGAAAGGATATGTAGAAATCTCGATTATTTTGGTCTCTATTTATATAAGTAACTTCCCACTTTGTGTAGATCAGTAACTCTAAAAGATTTGGCTTCAGAACCAATGCTGTTTGAATTGCACAATCATATACTTGCACTTTGAATGTTTGTGGTGAGGGAATAGGGTGAAGAAGGGGCAGCCAGGAAAGCATCAGAAACCTTTTCAAGATAATTGTGGCAGCTGCCACTGTGGTACAGTGATTAAA